>NC_136265.1:184718894-184906394 GCF_964187855.1 Myxine glutinosa
TATATATATATATATATATATATATATATATATATATATATATATATATATATATATATATATATATACAGACTTGGCATTTAATATGGAATTTTTTTTTTCTTGACTTGGGTTTACTTTCTTAACTCAGTATATCAATCTGGTGAGTTTCTTTTACACTTTGGTGATTTATTTGTTAAAAGAACCATGTCACTGATTGTCTGTCTCAGCAAGAAGTCAACAACAGGATTATATCACAGGTGGCGTGGCAAAATGTATGGACAGGTGCATTTGAAGATTGGCTTCACAGTCGGGTACACAAGGGTTGTTGCGTTCTGTATTAGTGGAAAACAATGCTGCACGTCTCCAAAAGTTATTGCCGCTTCCTCTGGAGATGGTCCGTCAACTCGACAATGCTGTTTGTCATGGAGTGGTGGCTTTACGAAATTACGGCATGAAACAGCGTGCTATTGCTCGGCAGTATGGCATCACTCAAGGTCAGGTGTCAAAGATCCTGAAACGAAATGCTCAGAGGGGTGTCCCTACTCCAATACTGAGGCCAGGACATCCCCGCAGAACCACAAGGAGGGATGATTGCCAGCTGCACCGGTTAGTCCGCAGTGGCCGTACCAAGTCAGCTAATCGGCTTAGGGCTGAGTGGCAGCAACTGACAAATGTGCATCTATCCAGAAGGCTAGTCAACCAACGACTGGTTCAAGCAGGCTATCGTGCCAGGCGTCCCCTGAGAAAGCCACGCCTGACCAGACAACGCCGCCAGCGCCGATTGCAGTGGGCCAGAGAGCACCGTCAATGGCAGCCAGGACACTGGAATCACGTGATCTTCAGTGACGAGTCTAGATTTCTTGTCTATCGTCAAGATGGCCGTGTCCGAGTGCACAGACAAGTGCATGAAGCCTACAACAAAGATTGTATAGTGCCAAGAGTCCAAGCTGGAGGTGGTGGGGTGACCATTTGGGCTGCTTTTCAATGCAGGGGGCAAAACCTGACCTGGTTCTTCTGAATGGAAACCAGAACCAGTTCAAGTACAGGGCCATTCTGAAAGAAACATTGCTTCCATTTGCTCGTGCAGCCTTTCGAGGAAACTTTGTCTTCCAAGATGACAATGCACGGCCTCATCGTGCTCGCATGATCCCACACTTTCTTGCTGACCGTGGTGTGGTGCATATGGAGTGGCCTGCCATGTCCCCGGATATGAATCCGATAGAGAACTTGTGGGCAGAATTAACGCGTCAAATCGACCACTTGGACCAGCAGCCGACCTCTGTGTGTGAATTGCAGCAGGCTATTGTCACTGCATGGCAAGCGATTCCTGTCCAAACCTTGGCAAATCTCGTGAACAGCATGCCTTAACGTGTACGTGCTCTCCTGAATGCTCGTTGGGGTTACACGAAGTACTGAACTGCAATTTTACTGTCCGTAATCCCAGTCGTAATTTAACTTTTGTTTTTGTTAAACAATTTTTTGGCTAATGTGTAAACTAAAGAGATACTTCTGGAAAACGTACAGAAGCTTAACACAGTACTGTCCATGAATTGAGTTCGATATCAGTTTACATCACTTTCAAGGATCAATTTATTTGTTTTGAAATGTCAAATGTGGTTTTTGTTTCTATTAAAGGTCACATCAACAAAATCTAGAATAATTTCAACATAATTCCAATGAACTTTTAGTTCGAAGACATCTTGAAAAGTAAGTTCACCCCCACAAAAAAATATTCCATATTAAATGCCAAGTCTATATATATATATATATATATATATATATATATATATATATATATATATACACAAAGAATTAAGTTAAGCACCCCTACACAAAGAATTAAGTTAAGCACCCCCTAATCCTGTCCTGAACCTGAACCATGTAAAGTCCATGTAAAGTTTTGACTTTTTCAACATATTTCAACATACAGCTATTTGGTCTTCATTTCAACAATATTGATAGACAAAGGTGATATAATACAACAAATGTCATGAAACATTTACATTTTGTAGTCCATTGTATAATTTAAATAAACATAAATGCAAATTTCGCATGTGGAAAAAGTAAGTACACCCCGACATTTATCACCACTTCAAATACCTAAAATTTGAATCAGGTGCACCAGCTCAGGTGCAAATGATTAGAACATCGTTAGAGAGGATCTTGGAGGAACCTGTCTTATTTAAACCTCAGACATTTAGTTTGGTTTGCTCTTTGTTGTTGAAGTGTGCGGCGTCACCATGCCGAGATCAAAAGAGCTCTCTGAGGCCTTCAGAAAGAAGGTTATAGATGCCTACGAGTCTGGAAAGGGATTTTACAAAGATCTCCAAACAATTTGAAATCTATCATTCAACTGTCCGGAAGATCATCTACAAGTGGAGAAGACTCCAAACAACTGCCAACTTTTTCAGGCCAGGCCGCCTCAGCAAGTTCAGCCCGAGAGCAGACCGCAAGATGCTGAAAGAAGTCTCTAAAAACCCCAGAATGTCATCACGAGACCTACAGGTAGCTCTTGCCACTGTTCATGTCAAATTGCACGAGTCTACCATGAGAAAGAGGCTTCACAAATTTGATCTACATGGGAGGTGTGCCTGGAGGAAACCTTTGCTGTCCAGAAAGAACATCAGGGCAAGACTAAAGTTTGCCAATGAACACCTCGGCAAAGACCAGCACTTCTGGAACAATGTGCTCTGGACAGATGAGTCAAAGGTAGAGCTCAAAGGTAGAGCAACCCGCTTCTGGTCCGGTCTGGAGAGGACGCTGGCGTTACTTGTTCGCCGCTTCTCCGACTGGGTCATTGTACATAGTCTGCTTTTCTGGTGGTCGTGGCGGATTTTTGGCCGTTGGGTCTGCCCTCTGCTCGGTCCCGGCTCTGCTCCTGGCTTCGCCTGCCCAGCTCTTCCACTGTTTCCTCAGGCCCGCTCCCGTTGTTTGTGGCCGTTGTTTGCGGCTGTGGCTGTTTGCCGCTGCGGTCTTGGTTTGCGGCTGCGGCTGTTTGCCACTGCGGCCTTTGTTGTCTTGGCTTGCGGCTGCGGTCGTTTACCTCTGCGGCCTTTGCTGTCTTGATTAGCGGCTGCGGTCTTTTGCCGCTGCGGCAAGGCCTACTCATCCTCCTCAACCTTGGCCTCTTACTCTTCCCTTCGCTCCTGCCTGGCATGCCTCTAAGGTACTCCGCCGCAAGGCTTCTTCTGCTCAATACTCACTCCACCCCATCATGCATCTCTGCAATCAAATACCACGGACTCCTGCGACGACCCAGATACATTCAAAGAGGCTCCGGTCATAAGTTTGTTTACTTACAAACAGGTCACTTCATTCCCGTACTCTGGTCGGCTCAGCGCACTCCCACTCATCGTCCCAGCGCACCTGGTCACAGCAACGCACACGATCGCACCTCCTTTCTGCAAACCCTGGCTAAATCACCTGAGTTCATCCCCACCGTACAAAGCAACATCAAGCTCACCCTGTTCAATACCCGGTCCCTCAACAACAAAAGCCTCATCCTGAACGACTACATTCTGGAAAATTAACTGGACTTTCTCTGTCTCACTGAAACCTGGCAACAACCACTGGACTACTTCTCACTCAACCTCACTACACCCAATGGATATTCTTACATCAATAAACCACGCTCGGAGGGCCGAGGTGGTGGAATTGCCGTAATTCACCGACAGGACATCAAGACCAGCCTCATCTCCATCTCATCTGCTCCATCATTTGAACACCTGGCTTTTAAACTCTCTGGTCGCACACAGTCAGTCATGGCTGTCGTCTACCACCCTCCCAAACCACACCCATCATTCCTGTCTGACTTCTCCTACTTTCTGACCCAGCTCTGTTCCCTCTCCCCCTCAATCCTCCTCCTCGGTGATTTCAATATCCACATGTACTCCACTGACTACACAATAACCACTGACTTCACTGATTTACTCACCTGCTTTAACCTCACTCAACATGTCAACCTTCCTACCCATAACCGTGGTCACATTCTGGACCTTGTCTGCTCTACTGGATTAATTTTGCACCATCTCTCTGGCTCCGACCTCACCCTCTCTGACCACTTAGCCATCAATATGACCATCAACATCCCCACCCCAGCACCAAGGCATTATCGCACTATCAACTTCCGTAAGCTAAACGCTCTTTCACCTACCTCATTCTCATCCACCCTCTCTGAAAAAATGTCCACTTCTCCCTTCGTTGACCTCCACACCCCTTCTGACCTCACTGACTACTACAACCACACTCTCTCCTCCTGCCTTGACCAGCTTGCGCCTATAAAAACCAAAACAGTTTCTTTCACCCATTCTGCTCCCTGGTTTACCCCTGAACTCCGCCTGATGAAAACTCGTGCTCGCCAACTTGAAAGACTCTGCAATTAAACAGGTCTCACAATTCACTCCCAAGCCTACAAGGACCACCTACAACACTATAAAGATGCCCTCTCCCGCGCCCGCTCTGCCTACGACTCTCAAATTATCCACTCTGGCTCTGGAAACCCAAAAGCACTCTTCTCTACAATAAACAAACTCCTCAGCCCCCTGGACACCACCACCCAGTCATTCACAGTGGACAACTGCATCTCCTTCCTTTCATTCTTCCAAAGCAAAATTGACAACATCTACAGCAGCTTAACCACCACCGCACCTGCGCCGCTTCAAACCACCTGCCCCCCCTTATCCTGCCAACCCCTGTCTCAGTTCTCCCCAGTCTCCCCGACTGACCTCTCTGAACTCCTCATAGGAATGAAAACTGCCACCTGCACTCTTGACCCCATCCCCTCCAGCTTTGTCAAGGCCTCCCTTCCTGCTCTCTCTCCACTTATCACTGCAACAATAAACTCCTCCCTGTCTACAGGCATTGTCCCACCATCCCTCAAAATTGCTGCTGTTACCCCCATTCTGAAAAAACCTGGACTCAACCCTGACACCCTAAACAACTTCAGACCCATCTCCAACCTACCCTTTCTGTCAAAAGTTTTGGAACGCGCTGTAGCCACTCAATTCAAACATCACCTCTCTGCCAATAACCTGTATGAAACATTCCAATCCGGATTCCGCTCCAACCACAGTACTGAAACTGCTCTCCTCAAAATCACCAATGACCTTCTCCTCTCCTCTGACGCTGGCAACCTCAACATTCTCATCCTCCTTGACCTCAGCGCTGCCTTTGACACCATCAATCACACCATCCTCCTCACTCGACTTGAAACCACCTTTAACATTACCGTCACTGCCCTCTCTTGGATCAAATCATACCTCTCTGAAAGACGCCAGTTCATCTCCACCAATAACTGCAAATCCCCCACTGCTCCCCTCCCCCAAGGTTCAGTTCTTGGCCCCCTCCTCTTCATCCTGTACCTGTCCCCCCTTGGTCACTTAATCCGCCGTCATGGTCTCCAATTCCACTGCTTCGCCGATGACATCCAGCTTTTCATCTCCACCAAGTCCATCTCCACCGTCACCCACTCTATCCTGACAAACTGCATCACTGAAATAAAATCCTGGCTTCAAATCAACTTCCTCACACTTAACTGGCCCAAAATTGGCCCAAAAACGCTCACCAAATCCACCCATAACTTTGCCCTCAACATCGACGGTTTCCCCGTATCCACCTCCCCTCACATCCGGAATCTTGGCATCATCTTTGACCAAACGCTCTCCTTCGACAAATACACTAAACAGATCACAAAGACAGCCTTCTTTCACCTGAAAAACATCGCCCACCTCCGTCCATCCCTCTCCTCCACGGTTGCAGAAACCCTCATCCACGCCTTCATCACCTCCCGTCTTGACTACTGCAACAGCCTCCTCTTTGGTTCACCCTCAATAATCACCAATAAACTCCAATACATTCAGAACTCCGCTGCCTGTCAACTCACCCATTCCCGGACCCGTGACCACATCACCCCCGTCCTTTACAAGCTTCACTCGCTCCCCATCCCCCAGAGAATCCAGTACAAAATCCTCCTCTTGACCTACAAAGCCCTCCATAACCTGGCCCCATCCTACCTTACTGACCTCCTCTCCAGACACACTCCCACCTGCAACCTCCGCTCTGCTGGTACCAACCTCCTGACCCCCCCCCCCCCCCATGCGGACCAAATTCAGATCCTGGGGGGACAGGGCCTTCTCCATCGCTGCTCCCACCCTCTGGAACTCACTACCTCACACCATCAGAGACTCCTCCTCACTCACCACATTCAAAACATCACTCAAGACCCACCTGTTCAACACTGCATTCAACATTTAACCCACAGCATTTAACCCCTGACTATCTCTTCTCCTCCTCCTTCCTTTTGCTTTGATTATTTACCGATTGATTTTTGTCTTTTTGCACTTGTTTTTTGTACTCTGTCAAAGCGTCTTTGGGCTTCTTGAAAAGCGCTATATAAAATAAATGTATTATTATTATTATTATTAATATTGTTGAAATGAAGATAAAATAGCTGTATGTTGAAATATGTTTTGAAAAATTCAAAACTTTACATGGGGTGTACTTACTTTTTCACGTGACTGTATATACACTATACGACCAAAAGTATTTGGACACCTGAACATCGAACATCTTATTGCAAAATCATGGTCATTAATATGGAGTTTGTCCCCCCCCCCCCTTTGCTGCTATAACAGCCTCCACTCTTCTGGGAAGGTTTTCCATTACATGTTTGAGCATTGCTGTGGGGATTTGCTTCCACTCAGCAACAAGAGCATTAGTGAGGTCGGGCACTGATGTTGGACGATTAGGCCTGGCTCACAGTCGGCGTTCCAATTCATGCCAAAGGTGTTCGATGGGGTTGAGGTCAGGGCTCTGTGCAGGCCAATCAAGTTCTTCCACAACGATCTCGACAAACCATTTCTGTATGGACCTCGCTTTGTGCACGGGGACATTGTCATGCTGAAACAGGAAAGGACCTTCCCCAAACTGTTGCCACAAAGTTGGAAGCACACAATCATCTAGAATGTCATTGTATGCTGTATCGTTAAGATTCCCCTGCACTGGAACTAAGGGGCCGAGTCCGAACCCTGAAAAAGAGCCCCTGACCATTATTCCTCCTCCACCAAACTTTACAGTTGGCACTATGATTTCAGGCAGGTAGTGTTCTCCTGGCATCCGCCAAACACAGATTCGTCCGTCCGACTGCCACATGGTGAAGAGCGATTCATCACTCCAGAGAACACGTTTCCATTGCTCCAGAGTCCAATGGCGGCGAGCTTTACACCACTCCAGCCGACGCTTGGCATTGCGCATGGTGATCTTAGGCTTGTGTGCGGCTGCTCAGCCATGGAAACCCATTTCATGAAGCTCCCGACTAACAGTTGTTGTGCTGACATTGCTTCCCGAGGCAGTTTGGAACTTGGTAGTGAGTGTTGCAACCGAGGACAGATGATTTTTACGCACTACATGCTTCAACACTCGGCGGTCCCATTCTGTGAGCTCATGTGGCCTACTACTTCGTGGCTGAGCTGTTGCTGCTCTCAGACGTTTCGACTTCACAATTGCCGCACTTACAGTTGACTGGGGCAGCTCTAGCATGGCAGAAATTTGATGAACTGACTTGTTGGAAAGGTGGCATCACATGACGGTGCCACGTTGAAAGTCACTGAGCTCTTCAGTTCGGCCCATTCTACTGTGAATGTTTGTCTATGGAGATTGCATGGCTGTGAGCTTGATTATATATACCTGTCAGTAATCGGTGTGGCTGAAGCAGCCTAATCCACTAATTATAAGGGGTGTCCGCATACTTTTGGTCATGTAGTGTGTGTCATAGTACCGTCTGCTATCATTACATTAGAAATATCGTTGAGAGCCCACGTGAGCAGGAAAGTGTAGCAGGGATGTTAGCACAAGAGATTTTGCGAAATCAGCTAATACACAAGTACCCTCGAGGGGCGAACCTAAATCAGCTAATCCACAGGTACCCTCGAGGGGCGATCCTAAATCAGCTAATCCATAGGTACCCTCGAGGGGCGACCGCAGTCTCCGTGTTTTCTCTCACCTGCAAAAGGGCAATTATGTACTGGAATACTGCGTATTATACTCGACTTCTCACAAACATCTATCACTTTCAGCCGGCCACTGGCATGATAGCCAATGTTCACTGCAGTCTGTGCCTGGAACCACATTATTCCCCTGGGTGGGCTGAGGTCATAGGTTTGCTGTCGGGGAAAATTACTGAAATGAAGTGTTATTAAATGCCATATTCTTCACACGCCTCTTCTTTCTTGCCGCACTCAGCACTTTCTTCTGCTTCTTGGTGTGGCAAGAATCAAGGAAATAGGTTTGTGGACTCGAAAGCAGAAACTGCTGTCAACATGTTACATTTCTGCTCGGGCGCTTCCAACTCTATATCATTACGGGTCAATACCTCGAACAGTCTGCCTTTTGGTATCATTTGGAGTCGGGAGCACATGGAGGGAGAAGAAAAATGTTTTTTAAAAAACGTGGTCGGATCCCCACTGAGTTGCTATCATGCCTCAGCAAAATGGCGCCGCTGGAGATTGGGATGGGTTTGATGGGTACGATGGAGAAGAATGAGAGGACGTGGCCATTCGAACATTAACTTTGCCTTTGCGTCCATCTCGGGGAGGGCTGGCTTTTCGTACTCTGGGTTGACACCGCCGTGGCATCATCACCAGAGCAGCGGGAGGCAAAATGCCAGGCCGGCGACCCCGCTGCGCACGGGAGGCCTACACGCGGTGCGACCTTTAAAGGAAGAATGGTGCAGTTCGCCTTGATTCACGCATTCCCTAATTCCCTCGACACAGCCAACCACGGCCCGTTTAGAAATCTATCCAAATAATAAATTTCCCCTCCAAAAATTATTTTGGGGAAAAAAATCAATGCTGGGGAATATATTTATATATACAGTATATATATATATATATATATATATATATATATATATATATATATATATATATATATATATATATATATATATATATATATATATATATATATATATATATATATATATATATATATATATATATATATATATATATATATATATATATATATATATATATATATATATATATATATATATATATATATATATATATTTAATTCCAAATCTATATAATTCCAGCAATCTCTGTGTGTGTGTGTGTGTGTGTGTCTGTCTGTATGCGACCGCTGTTTCTCGACAACTACCGGTCCGATATACTTGAAACTTGCCAGGTATATTGCTGGGGACCCGAGGATGTGCCTTTTCAAGGTTTGAAATTAATCGGACAAGTGGTTCCCAAGGTATGGTCACCGTACTCGCAAGCCGTTCGCTTTGGCTTTGCGAATGGACCAAACCATTTCATGTAAATAGAGGGGGGGGGCGGGGGGTTCTGTGGTCGTTACTGCCACGTGGTTTCAAAGTTTTTTTTTGTTGTTGTTGTTTGCACGCATGTTTTTTTGCACGCACGTACGGGCAAGCACGTACGGGCAAGCACGTACGTGCGGGCACGCCCTAGTATATATAAATGCTGGGGAAAAAAATATATGTATATCTGCCATGATCTTTCCTGGGAAAACCACATTTCAAATCTGGCCTCCAAAGCAAGTCGCCGACTGGGCATCATCCGTCGTGCGAAGTCCTTCCTTGGCACACCTGAGCTCCTCACCACATACAAGGCTTTCATCCGCAGCTCAATGGAATACTGCTCTCCCCTCTGGGCTGGTGCACCTGCCTCACACCTAGCTCGTCTTCACGCTGTTGAAACCAAAGCGTTCAGAATCATTGGAATCTCCCGCGATGAAGCTAACTCCAAGGACCTCTCACTCACTCACCGCAGGCAGGTTGGTGGTCTTTCCGTCTTTTACCGACTCCTCTCTGGCCTTGCCCCCCCAGCTCTCTCTGGGCTTTGTCCCGCAAATATTCCTACAGGTCGCACAAGATCTACCTGCAACCCTCTTATGGTTAAACTGCCAAAATCAAGACTCTCTGCTCACCTTCACTCCTTCATTCCTCTCTTCTCCCGCCTCTGGAACAAACTCCCTCACTCTCTTCAATCCCACTCCACCCTCCAGGTCTTTAAAACAGCTGTTCACCACCATCTCTTATCTTCCCCCATCCAAAACCTTGATCTTTTCTACCCCCGCTAATTTCATCCCAATTCCACTTTTTTGAAATACCAACTTCTGTCCTGGAAGTCCTTGGTGTCCTTGTGTTTGATACTTCTGCCACCCCCCTCCCCCCAAGCCCTCTCCCTCCCACACATCTCCCTGCTCTTAAATGTTCTTCCTCTTGTCTTGTCTTCCGCTCCCTCTTTTTATATATTTTGTTTGTCTGGTTGATTTGTTTGTGAAATAAATGTCAGCTCTTTCACGAGCCTCGATTCAGTATACCAATATATATATATATATATATATATATATATATATATGCTGGGGGGGGGGGGGGGGAATAAATATATATATATATTTTCCCAGCAATTCAGAGTAAGTGAAGAGGATAGAAACCGGTTTTAAAATGAAATAGACTTTATGGGCTTTGTCTGGTCTACCAAAAAAAATTGGAAAATAAATAAAAGATCACCAATGGTTTCAATTTCATGGCCGCCTGATTAATCATTTCCATGCATATAAAAATGTAATTTTCCTTCAATCACATGAATAGTAACTGGGAAAGGAAACAAAGTTTGTTTTATGTATATTTGCAGCAGTACAACTGCAGGATTCTCGAATCTGACGTAATTTCCTCCAGCAAGAGTCAGTGTTACTATTTGTTCTCCTCACTCCAAGCAGGAAATCTTTCTTTTCTCCTTTTAACAGCCATTTTTAACCCACCTTTTCTTGGGAGGTCGGCCGGTGGAATATTACCCCATGTGTTCACGAAACCAGCTGGGCAGTCCTGAAGTTCGGCTGGTTAGGGAAGGAATTTGTAATTTGTTAATGGTGCCGGCGATAGCTCGCCTGCTCTTCGCGAAGGTCATCACAGATGGTGAAGTGAAGAAGAAGCTTGAGAATCACCACTTGACGTCCACCGATGGGAGGGTGAGTTGGTCTGTCGACCAATCCGGGCATCTCGTCACGGTTGTAGCTGGCAGGGAAGAGATGTTATAGCTTTGTCCCACGTACGAAACAGATGAAATAGCAAACTTCCTTTTTTGTTGGGACATGGTCATTCAACTCTTTCCCAGATGAATTTCTTCATATACACCTCCATCAGACCACTTTTTTATCTGGCTAATTTGACCACATGAATCTGTCACGTATGTGAGACAAGACTATAACATCTCACGTGATCCCTGGATTGGTCCACAGACCAACTCACCCACTGATCTCTGTACCAACTGGATAGGGTGTTGGTCCGGTGGTTCTCAAGCCACCTGAAGTGCACTGCCGGCCATATTGTTTCCCCCAAAATATTGGCTTTCTCCACTGATCTCTACAACAGATCAGTGAATTTCTCGGAAAGCATTAACCCAGTGCATTGCTCCCGACAATTTCATCGATATTTCACTTTATTTTATCAATTCGATTTTGGTGAAGATCCGAATCCAGATCTGGATACAAGAAGTTTTAAGCGATTCTTCACCATTGAGTGATAGCGTCAAAACGATATAGGCCTATGGCACGATATTTCAAAAAGTTATGGACGAGTTATGACAAAACTTGGTGGATGAGTTGGTTAGGTGACAAGAACAAGCCGATTAGATGTTGGTTCAGGTCCGGATCCAGATCTGGCCTATCAGTGGGATACAAAACGAAAACTGTATAAGCGGAAGGATGCTCTCTACCGACTGTCGTTCTAGTCTACATACATATTTTCAAGCATTTGTGTGTTTGTTTGTAAGTTTGTATGTTATTCTTTCATGGCCGAGCCGTAGCACCCAGAGGCCCCAAATTTTAGGTGTAGGTCGTTCAGAATCTGGGCAAGCTTTTAAGATGCCACAATTTGACCTTGGTGTCCATTTTGAGGCCACCAAAGGCTGCTATTAAGGGTGTGTTAGGATGTGGGGTCAGCCAGTGCTGCCACCAGCCCACAGGCAAAAGGTAACCACCACAATGCCAATAACTCGTTAGCTTTTCAATGTTCAACATGTCCTGAAACCACTCCCAGGAAATGCTCACCTAGCCAGGGAGGGCCAGGTATCCTCCTTCACAGCCAGTGCTGGGTATCCCCCCTCCTGGGCAGTGCAGGCTACCCCCCAACACAGAACTATGCTATGGAGAAGGAAGAGAATGTAATGATAAAGGTGCTGTTTGGGTTGAAAATTGGGCTCCCATTTTAAAGTTACAGTGTTCTTCAGCGACAGACAGACAGAATTGCGTATTTTAGCATGAATGATGTTGACAGAAGGATCACACCTCATCATACTAAAATACGCAATTTGGTGTCTGTCTGGCCGCGATACATTCGGTTGTTACTTATCCAATCTCAACCAAACTTGACAGAGGACCTATGGGTCGCACGATGGAGGTTGTAGTGGCTTCATTTGTCCCCCTCCCCAAGGCAGTTTTTTGCCTTGGGCAAAATCTGTATTGAAGTGTATATCCATGGTAAGTTAGCTAAACGTGGCATTTTTCCAAGGCTGCTTCTAATAACAAAAATAATAACAACACTTATGATAATAGCATAATATTAATGTTATTACAAAACAATATTAATACTAGAATGACACTTGGTAGAGAGCATATAATACCGCCACCAAACTCAACAGTTTATGTTTTGTATCCCACACAATGGCCGGATCTGGATTCGGACCAGAACCAAAATCAAATCACTTATTGCTCTTGTTAACGAACAAACTCATTCACCAAGTTACATCCAATTCCATCCATAATCTTTGGCGATATCGTGCTATATATAGGTTTTATCCCTATCACTTAATGGTGAAGAATCACTTAAAAATTCTCTGATCTGGATCCGGATTTGAATCTTCACCAAAATTGAATCGATTCATCCTTGTCAAAATAGCCAACCTCTCCACCATATTTTGTCGAAATGCATCCATAACTTTTTCAGATATCTTATTCATAAACAGACAGACAAACAGACAGACAGGAGTAAAAACATAACCTACATCCACCTTCGTGGCAGAGGTAACTAATAATACCCCCGCCGCCGTGTTACTGTTTATAAATAGCTTATCGTGGTGTTTCGTGGGGCACTCCAAAAATATAAACCACAAACACCTATGATTACCTTTTGAAACAGTCACTACTGCTGTTTAACACTAAACTGAAAGGGAGGAAAATCGGGGTGTGTGCATTTAATAAGCTCCTAGCTAGCGCTTGCTAAACCAGCCGTTCCTTATCAACGGTTTCAAATGGAGTGCTTGTTTGAATGCTTAAGCCACTTGGTGAGGTCTCCACAAGAAATTTGAAACTAAAACACACCCCTGATGTTGTTGAGGCCCAAGCATAGATCTACTGTAATTCAAATTTCCCAGAGGATAATGACATGACCCTTCCTGTTGTCCCCATGCGTAGTGTGTGTACTGGTGACCTAAAAAATAACTAAATTGCCATATGATGGATAAGGAAAATGAAACTCCTTACATTGGGAAGCTTCGCTTTGATACATCCAAACCACACTACATGTAATCATTTAAATCAAAACACTATTTAGAGCATGAGATACTATTACCCTTATAATAAATTTAATACATATATTTTTTAATTTTTTTCTGATTTAAACAAAAAATGTAATTTAAAAAAAAATTTTTTTTTATTATTTAATTTTTAATTTTTATATTTTTGATTAAATTTATAATTTAATTTGTTTGGAATTTGTAGTGACCTGTTGGGCAAAAGAAAACCTATTTTTGTAAACTTTAGAGTGGCATTATTGATGCGTCTTAAAATTTTAAATTATTAATTATTCATTTTAATTTTTAAATTTCATTTTTAATTTAAATGTTTTTGATGTTTTAAAATTAAATTTGGTTTGGAATTTTTAGTGACCTGTTGGGCAAAAGAAAACCTATTTTTGTAAACTTTAGAGTGGCATTATTGATGCGTCTTAAAATTTTTAATTATTACTTTTAATTTTTAAATTTCATTTTTAATTTAAATTTTTTTGATAAATCTTTAAATTAAATTTGGTTTGGATTTTTTAGTGACCTGTTGGGCAAAAGAAAACCTATTTTTGTAAACTTTAGAGTGGTATTATGGATGCGTCATAAAAATTTTAATTATTGATTTTAATTTTTAAATTTCATTTTTAATTTAAATTTTTTTGATAAATCTTGAAATTAAAATTGGTTTGGAATTTTTAGTGACCTGTTGGGCAAAAGAAAACCTATTTTTGTAAACTTCAGAGTGGCATTATTGATGCGTCTTAAAATTTTAAATTATTCATTATTCATTTTAATTTTTAAATTTCATTTTTAATTTAAATGTTTTTGATGTTGTTAAATTAAATTTGGTTTGGATTTTTTAGTGACCTGTTGGGCAAAAGAAAATCTGTTTTTTAAACTTTAGAGTGGCATTATTGATGCGCCTTAAAAATTTTAATTATTAATTTTAATTTTGAAATTTCATTTTTAATTTAAATTTTTTTGATAAATCTTTAAATTAAATTTGGTTTGGATTTTTTAGTGACCTGTTGGGCAAAAGAAAACCTATTTTTGTAAACTTTAGAGTGGTATTATTGATGCATCTTAAAATTTTTAATTATTAATTTTAATTTTTAAATTTCATTTTTAATTTAAATTTTTTTGATAAATCTTTAAATTAAATTTGATTTGGAATTTTTAGTGACCTGTTGGGGAAAATAAAACCTATTTTTGTAAACTTTAGAGTGTCATTATTGATGCGTTTAAAATTTTTATTTTTTTTATTTTTTATTTTAATTTTTCAATGTAATTTTTAATTTAAAAATATATTTTTGATAATTTTTTTTATTTCATTTGGTTTGGAATTTTTAGTGACCTGTTGGGCAAAAGAAAACCTATTTTTGTAAACTTTATAGGGGCATTATTGATGCGTCATTATCCTGTGAAGTCAGGGGACGTCATTGTTATCACTGTCGGGAATCACCACATTATGCTGCAACGCGTGTGATTTGTTTTGTCATGTTGTGAAATAAAGCTTGTGATTTGTGTTGTGCTGTTGTGCTGCAAAGTCTCTGATGAGTGTTGTCGTGTTGTGCTACAATGTCTGCGACGAGTGTACTCACTTCGCAGTACGAACCGGGTGAGTGCTGCCTGGTGAACAGTTACATTTTTAGAAAGTAACATTCATTTTATAGTAACATAAATGTTATGTTCCATCAGTGTTGAATATTTGTGGTTATCCTATTCATGAGGATATTGTTTCTGTGAGTGTAGTTCCATAAATATTACATGCTTATGTGAAAAAATTTCATTTCAAATTGATGATCTTTCAAGTTGATGATTATTCCATGTTGGATGCAGAACTGGATCATGGAGGATAAAATTGACAATTACCTGGAAATTGATTGATTAAAATGGTTATGAATTTAATTATTTAATTGTTGTTGGATAAAGACTGAGGACCTGGATGGGTTTGAGGATAGAGGAGTGGCAGCTGAAACCCGAATCCTATCCAGGTTACTCTTGATGATGCTATTCCTCCTCTTTGCTGATTTGTGTTCATTCTGATGACTCCAAAGCAGTATTTACTCTTTCAATTGACTACGAATGGTCTGGACTGACAGTATGTATCTAGGCTGGGTTCGAATCTTATATCCCGTCTGCCAGCATTCGTTGGTGGACGTGAAAGATCCCACGGTGTCCATCGCGAAGAGTAGGTGAGCTATCGCCAGCACCGTGAACAAATTAGAAGTTCCCACCCAAACCAGCAGGGGGCGTTACATCAGCGCAACCGCAGCCAATGATGCTACCCCGCAGCCTTGTGCTGCGAACAAATGAACTAATGCTCTGCTTATTGTTGCCGTTAGTTTAGACACCGCACGTCACTGTCTCCTTCTTTACTGCAGTGTAAGTCAAACTTTGAACTCTAGTTACTTGCAAAATCGAAGATTTTTCAAGTATATTGGTTCGTCTTGTGCGTTATTCTGTTGGTTTGTCTGTCTGTATGTCTGTCTGTCTGTTTGTCTGTAAATCACACACAGGTCACAATTTTAAACCAATCTTCACAAAAATTCACCAAATCGTAGAGTTGGTCATAAGGAAAAAGCCTATTGATTTTGAGGTCAAAGGTCAAAGGCCAGTTTGAGGTTTATAAAACGGCCAGTTTTTATAGTTTCTTCTGAAAATTTCTAAAACTAGGGCATTGCCCGTACGTGGGTGCCCGTTCCTTGCCAAAAAAAAAAAAAAACGCTACCCGTACGCTCTACCCCGCCCGTACGCCCGTAAACAAAAAAAACAACGCTCTTCGCTTCCGCCCTTCGCTCTGACTGAATTGGGAGAAATAATGCGCATAAGAAATCGAATTACGTACCGTAATGGCGGTCAGCTCGTAACGCGCTCAGCTCCGCTCGTCTCACATTGGCCACGCCTACGCAACAAAGCGTTCTGTGATTGGCTGCCGGAAGTGAAGTCATCACTGTCCGGAAGTTCGCAAATCGCAGTTACGATGAATCGTTTTAATTTAATCGCAGTTTGAATTCGTTTTAAAACATAGTTTAACGGCAACATAGTTTTCCAACGTGAAATAAATGAATACGCTCTCAAATGTGCCATCCGAGGCAGAGTGTGTCCGCCACGTTCGGCACACGCGATAGTTCGCTGCTCTCTGATTGGTTGAATCGTTTTTTGGACATAGCTCGGTAAGTAATTGTCCGATTAATATGAAACCTTGAAAAGGCACATCCTCGGGTCCCCAGCAATATACCTGGCAAGTTAAAAGTATATCGGACCCGTGGTTGTCGAGAAACAGCGGTCACAGACAAACGTACAAACGTACAAACGTACAAACAGAGATTACTGGAATTATAGATAGATTGTCATTTTTCATCTGATTCACTTGAACGTTGAACAGCGTTTAAATGTTGAGTCGATAAATTGGGAAACCCACTATTTTAGGTCAAAAGGTCAAAGGTCAACTCAAGGTCAAACTGCTAAAAGCATCAATTTTCATCTGACAAATCGTCAATTTTCATCCAATTTACTTGAAATTAAACGGCAATTGCTTAGTGCCTCATTGAATTGGGAAACCAACTATTTTGAGGTCAAGAAGGTCAAAGGTAAACTGAAGGTCAAACTTCTGAAATCAAAATTTTCATGTGAAAAAATCATTAATTTTAATCTGATTGACCTGAGCTTTGATTAAGACTGTCAATTTTAATCTTAATCAAATGGACAATTTGATGTATCCATGCCAACGTTTTTTGAGGGGGTGGGGGGGGGGGGGGGAGGGAAGAAGGGGTTGATTTTGCAAGTATCTTTTTCTGCATGACGTCTTCTTGTTTTGTTCATTGATTAGTGGTGTCAACTTCCTTCAGTTGGATATGATATCAAAACAAACAAAGTGAAAATTCCCACCAAATGGAGGGTGTAAAAAGCAGTACCTATGCACGATAATTACAATCTTAAACTAGAACGGCACTCCAGAGAGCATACCTCCACCTGGTGAACAGTTTACGTTTTGTATCCCACTGATAGGCCGGATCTGGATTGGGACCTGAACCAAAATCGAATCGGCTTGTTTTTGTCATCTCACTAACTCATCCACCAAGTTTATTCATAACTCGTCAATAACATTTTAAACTAGAACGGGCACTCGGTAGAGCGCATACCTTCGCCGCAGCTACTGTTCTGTACTTGGTAAAAATACGATTTTGACCTTTTCGTGACCTTGACCTTGACCTTTGACCCGATTGCTCCCAAAATCTAATCAAATGTGTCCCGTATAATAACCAATCATCCCACCAAATTTCATGCAATTCGGTTGAATACTTTTTGAGTTATGCGAATAACATACACACACACACACAGACATACAAATAAATACACAGCGATCAAAACATAACCTTCCGCTTTTGCGAAGGTAAATATCATGTTAATAATCGCTTTTCACCCGATCTCTCAATGGTGAAGAATCACTTAAAAATTAAATAATTATTGTAGCCGAATCCATATTCAGATCTTCACCAAAATCGAAACAATTAATCCTTTTAGTCCTTCACCACACAAACTCTCCACCAAGTTTCGTCCAAATCCGTGTTCAACTTTTTGAGATATCCTGCTATATATCATTTTTGGCCATATCACTCAATGGTGTAGAATCACTTAGAAAATTATACTAGCTGGATCCGAATCCCGATCTTCACCAAAATTGAATCAATTCTTCCTTTTCACACACACAACCTGTCCAGCAAGTTTCGTCCAAATCCATCCACAACTTTTTGAGATATCCTGCCATGTATCGTTTTTAGCCCTATCTCCCCATGGTGAAGAATCAATTTTAAAATTCTAGTAGCCAGATCCGGATCTTCACCAAAATCTAAGCATTTCGTCCTTGTCACATACGCTACATCTCTGCCAAATTTCGTCCGAATCCATCCACAACCTTTTGAGATATCTTGTTCACCAACGGACAGATAAACGGACAGACAAACAGACAGACAGGGGTGAAAACAACCTCCATCCACCTTTGGTGGTGGAGGTAACAATTGATGTTACACCAAATAATGGTTGTTTTATGGAGGAATATAGAGGCAGAATAATGCAGAGTTACAGGTTTATAGCAAACTGCACATTGAATCAATATAAATTGACCTGGTCGATCAATATGAATAGACCTATTTGTGACCCCTTCCTTCATAGTAAGTAGGTCCATTCATATTGAATGACCATGCAGGCGGCACAGTGTAGCATTCAGTAACTCTACTTTTGGGCCCAACCGCAATTCCAATCTAGGTGCTCTGGATATAATGGAAACCATTGTGCCGTAAATGTACGAAGAATGCTTTATTCCATTCACTACAAACCCCATCCACCCTTCCCTGTATTTTGTGCCCTTGCCCGCATTGCCACTGTCGTTGCCCACACTCCGCAACGTACACCTCCACCTCTGTGACCCAATCTCCAAGCACATGGCTTGCTTCCGCAACCCCACCTTCTCCATCACCCACGACGCATTCTACCACCATATATGTGGGCCGAGCCTTCTAACACCCAACCCTTTCCATCTGATGTACTTACAGCACGCAGTAAGCGTATGCTTCCAGGTTTGGACTTCCGCTTCCGGTCCTTTAAGTATTTTTCCAATTTGTGTCTTTGTCAAATTTCCGCTCGTTATTTTATTGTGTATCTGTTACTGTGTGTTTTCGAGTTAAGCTTGGTTTGCAATTCGTGCAAACTTGTGTATGTGTTTTATACCTCTCCCCCCTCCCCCCCCCCCCCCCCACCCACCTCCCCTCAAGCCCTCTCCCTCCCACAGATCTCCCGATGTACCTGCTCTCAAATGATGTACTTGTGTGCTTCCCCCTCTCTCTCCCAATCTTGTCTCCTGCTCCCTTTATCTTATGTTTCATGTGTCAGTTTGTCTTTTTGTGATTAATGTTAGCTCTTACAAGAGCCTCGATCTTGAATAACATTAAAAAAAAAGAAAGCTACCATCCTTTGGATCCCTCTCTATTGGTTGCTGCCTCATATTCAGATTAAATCTGCCTTAACAGAAACATTTATTTCATAGGATGTCACGGATTAATTCATCTCCCTGCCTGGGTATTTTTGACCAGTCGACAGACCCAATGCTCATGCTGGTAGTAGTGCTGCATTCTACACCAGATGCTCCTTTTCCCATAATTAATAGCCGGCGAAGCCGGTGTTGTCAATAAACGAGTACGTATTATGTTGAAAACCTGATTATGCCTTGGCTCGAGAATCCGAAGCGCAGTGGGCGCAGCCATCTTGCGTGGGCGGAAGTATGCATAACAAATTTAAAACGTTCATTAGGAGTTTCTTTCACCCGTCGTCGTTTGATTCACAATCTTATGCACCTCAGATGTATTAATAAAATAATTTAAGACCAACATCGGCCCGCACGGGCCTGGTTATCTTCAACAAAACGCGTCACCAAACACCGGACCCAATGAGAGTCGAGCATTTGCAAAAATATGTCTAAAATGAAATCGCTCACTGGATGGAGTGCTGGAGACAGCCATCGACCGGATGCGGAAGTTTGCATAAAACAATTGCGAAAAAGTTCAATAGGAGCTTGTTTCACCCGTCGTTCTTTGATTCATAATCTCATGAAACCTCTCATTAGTAATTAAAATACGTTAAGACCAACCTCGTTATCTTCAACGAAAATCGTCATCAAAGACCAGAACCAATGAGATTCGAGCATTTGAAAAAATATTATTACGCGTTTCGGAGGGTGAAAACGGCGTCAAATATTCTAAAATTGACGAAGAATTATTTTTTAGAAATCTCGCGGCCGTACGGGATAGTTTTTCACGGCCAGAAATATGGTATAAGCGGTTTACATATTTAGTTTAGAAATACGGATAGTTTTTCACGGCCGGAAATATCCGAAGTTGAGATGGAATTCACCGAATTAATCACTGCAAGCTAACGTCTTCTGGTGGACGAAGCTGCCATGCCCGGAGAGTCAGAGAACCAGCCCTGGCGCCTGACAGCGACTGAAGTTAGAAGACTACACACTTACTGTGAAAACGTATGTTAAGCCCAGTTAAAAATAGGCCTTAAGCTCGCACATCGTATAGTTACTTACTTAAGCTTCTTGTGACATTTATTGTATTGTATGCAGGTATTGCCAAGGGGAGGACTGTCTGCTCTTCTCTTTTACCAAGTCTTACCAGGTACGGTACCTACTACACCTACCTACTACCAACTACCTACCTACCTACTACCAACGACCTAACCTACTGATGCCATGGTGATGGGTAAAATAGTGGCAAGAGGTATGCAGGTATTGACTATTGGGGAGCACTGTCTGCTCTTCTCTTTTACCAAGTCTTACCATGTACGGTACCTACTACACCTACCTACTACCAACTACCTACCTACCTACTACCAACTACCTAACCTACTGATGCCATGGTGATGGGTAAAATAGTGGCAAGAGGTATGCAGGTATTGGGGAGGACTGTCTGCTGTTCTCTTTTACCAAGTCTTACCAGGTACGGTACTTACTACACCTACCTACTACCAACTACCTACCTACCTACTACCAACTACCTAACCTACTGATGCCATGGTGATGGGTAAAATAGTGGCAAGAGGTTTTGGCTTCGCCGGCTCATTGTGGCTTTGCAGTCGGTACTAGTAGAGAGATTCGTAAGCGAACCTCTATGCCAATTGCATGTATATGTAAATCCATTCAAAATTTCATTTTCATTTCAAATTTCACAAAAGAATTTTTTCAAATTTCACAAAAAAAAAATTTCAAATTTTTCCCCATTCCCTTGGGAACAAAATTTCATGTTGTCATTTGAAATGTTCCTCCCATGATCCGCCATCTTGTCCCTTCCATGATCCGCCATCTTGTCCCTTCCATGATCCGCCATCTTGTCCTTTCCATGATCCGCCATCTTGCTCACGTGATCTTGCTTTGGTCTGGCGTGACCGATAAATTATTTTCACCTGGTGATTAAAATCGATATACTGTATATATAAATTTATTCATTTATTCATTTATTGTTCATTGTTCGCTTTTTCATAAAAGCATCTTGCTCAATGTGATCTTGCTTTGGTCTGGCGTGACCGATAAATTATTTTCACCTGTTGATGAAAATTATTTTCACCAGGTGATTAAAATCAATAAATTACAATGCAGTACTGTACAGAGCGGATTTTGAATTCTAAACCGCTCATAATTTATGCCAGCTACACCGACTTCTTTTTTCCACCAGCTACACCGGCGACCGGCTTCACTTAAGCCAGGTACACCGATTTCAGTACGAGTACGTACCTGCCAGTCGGACCTACGTAGGCCTACCTGGTCCAGTCGACTAGAAGTCTAGACTATATAGCCTACAGTAGGTAAGTCCTGCATTCTATCCCAATCTATCCATTCAATAAAATTTATTTGAATTTTAATTCTAAGCCAAGATCAAACAACCTAGCCTAGCTAGGCCTACAGATGTTTGCGAGGGCTGCGTACTCGATCGACTGACCATTGTCGACGAAGCTCTCACTCTACTCGATGCGTATTCATATTATCCCAACATTTCACCCCTCGTCTCTACGGAATATTCCTGGATATCTGTCCATATATGTAGCAATGCCTTGTTACCTGTTTGGTATACCAGTCTCACCTGTGATAACTATGAGGTTTATCTTGTCTCTCTCAGCAGCTAACTTCACAGCAAAGGTGCACACTTTACACCTTTATCCCAGACCTGGTGAATGTTACACATTGCTCCAATCTACGAAAAAACCCATTTAAACTTTCAACTGTTAAAAGGAAACCCAACCAAATCATTGTATTAATAAACCTCCAAGTTAAGTGTACATCAGATGCTTAACTCACTGACTGATGATTGAAGATGGGATAGACAAGGTTTTAGTCAGGTTCACTATGTTTTTTCGTTCAAAATCATGGTAGATTAGCAAACCTATACATTTTTGGAAACGTTATTACATGGAAAATCTGAAAATCAATGTTTACATTTGCCAATTCCGACCAATTCGATTCGACCAATTCGACCAATCGACCAATTCCATTCGACCAATTCGACCATTCGACCATTCGACCAATCGCTTCGATCGACCATTCGACCAATTCGATTCATCGAATTCGATTCGATCGACCATTCGACCAATTCGATTTGCCAATCAATTTGACCGACCTTTGCTTGTGTGGAACGGACTGTGAAAACGATGCGGACTATATTGTCGGATACGACACACAGGACAGTGATGACGAACTCTAAATGGCATATTCTGTAATCGTGTATGTTTGATGCCATTGACTGCCTGTGTATATTTTGCCATTGACTGCCTGTGTAGATGTGAAGTTATACTGACTGCATGTGTATATATGATTTTGCTGACTGCCTGTGTATGTTTGGTGATATGAATTATTGTGACACATTTTGATGTTATTAACTGCCTGTACAAAATGATAACATGTATTTGATTATGCAACTTATCGCGAATATAAAGACAGTATTTTGCAATTCAAAACCTACGATTCGTGTCTTACCATTCCCCATAGCACTAATTTGATACTTTCATTGGATTCCTTGTCCCTGAAAATATAGGTTTAGTATATTTTTAAAAGTTTTTAGGGTAATTAGAGGCAGAAATAGAACAAAATATGTATTTTACAGTGGCCATTTTGAAAATCCAAAATGGCCGCCATACAGGTATCTCTCCAAATATAAACATTGATTTTTAGTTTCCTTATGCTATAACCTTTCCAAAAATGTATAGGTTTGCTAATCTACCATGATTTTGAACGAAATATAATTTATTGACATAGTGAACCTGACTATTTAGAGATTACAAAAGATGAAAACTCACAGAAATGTGTCTATTTTGTGATTTGTATGCATATCTACTATATAAGAGGGCTGTTGGTCTGTCTGTCTGTCTGTCTGTGTGTGTGTATGTGTGTGTGTGTGTGTGTGTGTGTGTGTGTGTGTGTGTGTGTGTGTGTGTGTGTGTGTGTGTGTGTGTGTGTGTGTGTGTGTCTGTCTGTCTGTCTGTCTGTCTGTCTGTCTGTCGGTGTGTCGCCATTTTTCTCAGAGTTGGCTGAACGGATCTTCGTCAAACTTTCAGGAGTTCATGAGTGAGTGCCTGGGAGTGTATTAGGGGGGAAAAAAATTATGAAAAAAACAACCGTTTTTTTTGGAGTTTTTTTCTAAAAATCGCTCGATAGTGCGTACGCATTTTTAAATTAATGACAGTTATATACAAGTACACAGTCGCATAAATAAATACAAAAAAATCACAAGACATTTGAATACAAATAAATCAAACAATTCAGGAAGTGCACGAATTTTGTAGTACGGCTTCTTCTTCTTCCTGCTCAGCATCACACTTAACTCAGAAACGTGATGAATGCCACATTCACCCACCAGCATATATATGAACCCCCTTCCTCTCCTGCCTCCCTCCTCCCCTCCCCTTCCCCCCCTCCCTCTTCCTCCCCCCTTCCCTCTCTCTCCCTCCCCCTTCCCCTCTCCCCTCCCCTTAAATTCCCCCACCTCTCCCCCTCCTCCTCCCTTCCCTCCTCTCCTCCCCTTCCACCCTCGTCCTCCCCCCCCTCCCCCCTCCTCCTTCCCCCCTCTCCTCCCCTCCCTCCTCCCCTGCCCTATCCCTCCCCTCCCTTGCCTGGCAATGCCAGGTACTTCTGCTAGTTATTCATAAAACACTAAAAAGGAACAAAATGATTTGGACATATTTATTACTACGTTGATAAGTTTATTACCTCCACCACCCAAGGAAGTTACATTTTCACCCCCGTGTGTCTGTCTGTTTGTCTGTCCGTCTGTGAGCATTATATCTCAAAAAGTTATGGACGGACTTGGACGAAATTTGGGGAAGAGGTCGGGTTTGTAACAAGGACGAAATAATTAGATTTTGGTGAAGATCCGGATCCAAATACTATAATTTTCCAAGTTATTCTTCACCATTGAGTGATTCCATTTCTGTTCCACCTGGCGGAGGTGTGTGGCCGACCCAGTGCCGTTCATTTTCTTCACGCCTCTACTGGCTCCAGGCATCTCTTTAACAAGAAAGACAAAGAGAAAAGGCAAAGAAAAAAACACAAAGAAAACCAAACTCATTCTATTTCTTTCTCCTCTTCGATATGTCATCTACTTCTTCATTTTTAATGCCATTCTTTTCTTCCTAACTAGTGGGCCCGTTGGACCATTGGATCAAGTTTTCATTCATCTTCACGGCCTTGTAGCATACCTGTCTGTTGTAATGTTTGAGTATTAGCCTACCTTTCACCAAGCTCAGATGTGATTGTCCAGTGTGGGGTGAATTATGCGTTCGTTATCAGAGAGTACGGTAGTACTCTCTATGTAGGGATGGCGAGGAAAAAATGTCGCTCCCATCTGCTACATACAAAACTAAAGTTGGATTATCTTCTTTAAAAAGTCACTTAGGCTACATATGAGGGCCCACCTGGTATGTTCAGCTGATTGTTGTCGAGGTAGGGATCACTTTTCAGTTCTCCAGACCAAGGCAAAGCAAAATAAGTAAAGCAAAAAAAACGAGATCGGTCAAACCCGGGAATTCATCTTCTTGTTCATAATAATAATAATAATAATAATCTTCAGACGGCATATTTCTGAGCTGCCTATATCAATGGCAATGATTCTGCTCCCATTCCATAGAGTTTTACTTCCTGCAACATCCTTTGGTATTATAATTCTTGTAGCTTGAAAGGATTCCACCACATTAGGCTATGAGCCAGACCCCCCAAATTGACCGGTCGGTACCATACAGATGGAGTAAGGCTCATTAGCTGATGTTACAAACCTACTTTAGGATACTAGCTAATACCAAAAATTACACTGAGATACCAAAAGTAGTAGACGAATAAACCTAAAATGTTCAAAAGCTATGTTTCGTTCCAAAATATCAAAATTAGGGGGTATGGTTGAACATATTTTGAACTTTGCCAAAATATGTGCCCCAAACAACCACCATATTACAAAGTAATGATATATTCCAATGCAGTGGTTCCTTGCGAAGATTTTGAGGGGTCAAATGTTACTCTGGGAGTTTTCATTTTTGAAATATTGACAAAAATGTACAATGTGAATTCTGAACTCGAAGCGATTTCGACCACTTTTTCACTAAATTTAACATATTTTTTGTCATTATATCAATATTTTGATAAATAACCCCCACAAATGTTCTATATTTCTATTACTATATTAGTTAGCATCCAGTATGCAAATTATTGGCACTCTGTGGTCCTTAAAAACATATTTATTCCAATTTTAGCAAATATCACATTTTTTGGCGAAGCGAAGCGGGCGTATAATAATATTTCGGGTGATAACACAGAGATGGCCGAGAGTTATACACCGCTATCACTTCTTTTTCATATCTAGGGACATATATCTTGCTAAAAATCACAATGACCCTTACTCCATCTGTATGGTACCGACCAACCCCCTTGGCTCATAGCCTAAAGTACATAAAACTGCATTCCTATGCAAAAGAATAGGACTGGGGTAGGCGTGGCTATGACTGTCAATCAGCTTGATGGGGGCGGAGCCGCTAGATACATTTGCCTCCGTGTCGGCGTTATGCGTGATAATGTGAATGTGGAATCAAATACTATCAGCAGAAATATGTGTCAGGAAATGCCTTGTTTTTCAGTTTTACATTTATGAAAATAAAATAATAGCGAGGTACAGGTGCTATACACCGCACACGGAAGACGTGATTACGAACTCTCGACTCGCGGGTCAAGGTAAAAGCAAACCACGTGATCAATAAACCTTCTCGATTCACGGTTTCTCGGTGCCAGATTCGCTATGTCGGCACATCACTTATGCCGTCGTATAAAAGCCTGAAAAAGGAATCCACTCAAATTGAATCTAATATAAATGGAGGTGTGTGTGTGTGTGTGTGTGTGTGTGTGTGTGTGTGTGTGTGTGTGTGTGTGTGTGTGTGTGTGTGTGTGTGTGTGTGTGTGTGTGTGTGTGTGTGTGTGTGTGTGTGTGTCATACATTTTCACGTCTATTGATTAATTATGTACTATTCATATGTGCCTTTTAACCCTTTAGACTGCTGACCTTGGAAGACCCTTTAACACTTCACCCAAAAGACCCCTGATGACCCAAAAGACCCATATGACCGAAAGGTCCCCGAGGACCCAAAACACCCAGATGACCTAAAAGTCCTTGATGACCCAAAAGACCCAGATCACCCAAAAGTCGACGAGGACCCAAAAGTCCACAAGGACCAAAAAGACCAAGATGACCCTGATGACTCAAAAGTACCCAAAGACCCAAAAGACCCCGAAGATCCAAAAGTCCCCAATTAAAATTTTGTCCAATGGACCAACAGGCCCCCTAGTTTAATAAATACTTGAACTGACATTTAGTGTTCCTTTCATCTTTGTTTTGACATACTGCATCACCTGGAGTGGTCATTGGTCAATTAATTGATAGCCGGCGAAGCCGGTGTTGTGAATGAACGCGTATGTATTATGTTGAAAAGCCAGATTTTGCTGGATCCCTTGAGAATTTCGAAGCTTTGACGCACCAAATCGCTCAATGGAGGCCGCCATCTTGCGGATGCGGAAGTATGCATAACAAATTGAAAAAAGTTCAATAAGAGTTTGTTTCACCCGTCTTTTTTTGATTCACAATCTGATGCACCTCTAATTTGTAATTAAAATACTTTAAGACCAACCTCGGCCCGCACGGGCCTGGTTATCTTCAACGAAAATCGTCACCAAACACCGGAACCAATGAGATTCAAGCATTTGAAAAAATATTTCGAAAACCAAATCACTCAATGGAGGCTGCCATCTTCCAGATGCGGAAGTATGCATAAAAACATTGCGAAAAAGTTCAATAGGAGTTTGTTTCACCCGTCTTTGTTTGACTCACAATCTTATGCACCTCTAATTTGTAATTAAAATACTTTAAGATCAACCTCGTTCCCCGGGCCCACACGGGCTCTGGTTATCTTCAACGAAAATCGTCACCAATTACCGGAACCAATGAGATTCGAGCATTTGAAAAAATATTTCAAAAAAGCTTTTTACCACATTTCGGACGCTGAAAACGGCGTCAAATATTCTAAAATTGACGAAGAATTATTTTTTAGAAATCTCGCGGCCATAGGGGATAGTTTTTCACGGCCGGAAATATCCGAAGTTGAGACGGAATTCACCGAATTAATCAAGAAGGAAATTTTATAAATTTTATCTCATCCAGAATGCAAATGGTGTCATTTTGAACTAGGTACGGTACCTACTACACCTACCTACTACCAACTACCTAACCTACTGATGCCATAGTGATGGGTAAAATAGTGGCAAGAGGCTTTGGCTTCGCCGGCTCATTGCGGCTTTGCAGTTCGGTACTAGTAGCCGGCGAAGCCGGTGTTGTGAATGAACGCATACGTATTATGTTGAAAAGCCAGATGTTACTGGATCCTTTGAGAATTTCGAAGCTTTGACGCACCAAATCGCTCAATGTAGGCCGCCATCTTGCAGATGCGGAAGTATGCAAAAACAATTGCGAAAAAGTTCAAAAGGAGTTTGTTTCACCCGTCTTTTTTTGATTCACAATCTTATGTTGAAAAGCCAGATTTTGCACGATCCTTTGAGAATTTCGAAGCTTTGACGCACCAAATCGCTCTATGGAGGCCGCCAACTTGCGGATGCGGAAGTATGCATAAAAAATTGCGAAAAAGTTCAAAAGGAGTTTGTTTCACCCGTATTTTTTTCATTCACAATCTTATGTTGAAAATCCAGATTTTTCTGGATCCTTTGAGAATTTTGAAGCTTTGATGCACCAAATCGCTCCATGGAGGCCGCCATCTTGCGGATGCGGAAGTATGCATGAACAATTGCGAAAAAGTTCAATAGGAGTTTGTTTCACTCATCTTTTTTTGATTCACAATCTTATGTTGAAAAGCCAGATTTTGCAGGATCCTTTGAGAATTTCGAAGCTTTGACGCACCAAATCGCTCCATGGAGCTGCCATCTTGCGGATGCGGAAGTATGCATAAAAAATTGCGAAAACGTTCAATAGGAGTTTGCTTCACTCATCTTTTTTTCATTCACAATCTTATGTTGAAAATCCAGATTTTGCTGGATCTTTTGAGAATTCCGAAGCTTTGACGCACCAAATCGCTCCATGGACGCCGCCATCTTGCGGATGCCGAAGTATGCATAAACAATTGGGAAAATGTTCAATGGGAGTTTGTTTCACCCATCTTTTTTTGATTCACAATCTTATGTTGAAAAGCCAGATTTTGCAGGATCCTTTGAGAATTTCGAAGCTTTGACACACCAAATCGCTCCACCGTCTTGGACGCCATCTTGCGAATGCGGAAGTATGCATAAACAATTGCGAAAAGTTCAATAGGAGTTTGTTTCACCCTTCTTTTTTCATTCACAATCTTATGTTGAAAAGCCAGATTTTGCAGGATCCTTTGAGAACTAGCCGAAACCCGTGGAACATCCACGGAAGGGAGGATGTGGTGTATGGATAGAGTGTACCATTATGGATGGCATAGGGGAGCGCTCATGGGATCTTCTTCTTCCGTTAAGCTCCAATTTTTTCTCTTTAAGTTAAGTCCAATCAGTCCTCTCTGCTCGAAGTGCTCAGGCCATGCCTTCCCGCTCTCATACTTTTATTTCCGTTCGGTGTAGAAAGAGATTGACATATCGTTCGTCTGTTTTCAGCTCGTTATCTTTAAGCTTCCTTACGTCTCGCCACCTGCTACACCTCTCTGAGTTACGAGGATTTATGCAACGCACCCCGAGTATCGCAACGTCACTCCATTTAACTTTATTAAAATGACGATAAAGACGTGAAACCCGTGGAACATCCACGGAAGGGAGGATGTGGTGTATGGATAGAGTGTACCATTATGGATGGCATAGGGGAGCGCTCATGGGATCTTCTTCTTCCGTTAAGCTCCAATTTTTTCTCTTTAAGTTAAGTCCAATCAGTCCTCTCTGCTCGAAGTGCTCAGGCCATGCCTTCCCGCTCTCATACTTTTATTGCCGTTCGGTGTAGAAAGAGATTGACATATCGTTCGTCTGTTTCAGCTCGTTATCTTTAAGCTTCCTTACGTCTCGCCACCTGCTACACCTCTCTGAGTTACGAGGATTTATGCAACGCACCCCGAGTATCGCAACGTCACTCCATTTAACTTTATTAAAATGACGATAAAGACGTTTCCTTATATATCCTAATTTAAAATGTTCAAGGGAATAAAAAGACCATTTGGTTCACACCACCCATGTTCATACCACTCGACTGTCCAATCAGCTGACGGCTCGCTTCGCCTTCGCCCAGCAGACGCCAATACGATGGCGTCGTAAGATGGAGTCGTATCGGCAGTTAATCGGATGCTTTTGGGTCCCAAAGTCGGCGAATTCAGATTTTTCGAGTATGGCTGTACGTGATAAACAAAGAGCGCGGTTCGTAGATGGAAAATGCATTAGTGCCGTGGGCATCAGGTCACTGGGTGCGGCGTAAAAGGGATAACAAAGTCGAGTCCTTACGGTATTATTATATAGATTTCGAAGCTTTGACGCACTAAATCGCTCCATGGAGGTCGCCATCTTGTGGATGCGGAAGTATGCATAAAAAATTGTGAAAAAGTTCAATATGAGTTTGTTTCGCCCGTCTTTTTTTGATTCACAATCTTATGTTGAAAAGCCAGATTTTGCTGGATCCTTTGAGAATTTCGAAGCTTTGACGCACCAAATCGCTCCATGGAGGTCGCCATCTTGCGGATGCGGAAGTATGCATAAAAAATTGCAAACAAGTTCAATAGGCGCCTGTGGAACTACGTAACTTCCGGTTAGTGCACCCTTCGCGACAAGTCACGACTCTGGGGCATTTTCGAAATTTTTCTCTTCTTTAATGGTAGACCTAAAAAGCCGAATTCGGCTTCAATCTCATGCTCCCATGCTCAGTAGGTTTGTCTGATTTATGATGTTGTCCTGCACCTACCGATAAAAGCGGTTTATATAAAGAAAGAAAGCTTGGTTTGATTAACGACAGTCACACATTGCCGTTGAAACGGTGCTATCGTTTTATCTGTCGGCACTGATCTTACTGCAAGCTAACTTCTTCTGGTGGAGGAAGCCGCAGTGCCCGGAGAGAACCAGGCCTGACAGCGACTGAAGTTAGAAGACTACACACATACTGTGAAAACGTATGTTAAGCCCAGTTAAAATTTCTTAAAATAGGCCCTAAGCTAGCACATCATATAGTTACTTCCTTAAGCTTCTTGTGACATTTATTGTATGTAGGTATTGGGGAGGACTGTCTGCTCTTCTCTTTTACCAAGTCTTACCAGGTCGGGCAAAGGGGGGCATTAAGCTCCAGGGGGCATTAGGCTCCACTACGTTGTAAATGCATTATATTTGCCTTCAAGATTTACAATGTAGTGGAGCCTAATGCCCCCTGGAGCTTAATGCCCCCCTTTGCCCTACAGTACCTACTACACCTACCTACCCTCAACTACCTAATGTGGGAGCTGTGCTCGCACGATAAAGCCAGACAAAATGGACGACACAGGAACGAAGTTTCACCGAGCTATTTATTTAGCTCAAAACCAAAGAACTCAAAAGCACACTGAATCCGCCCCTCGAACGGGCGGCAATTTATAACGCAAACTCAACACACAAAAGCCACGCCTCTCAGGCGGGGCATGGTATGCAAAAGAGGTAAGTCACGGCTCTCGACGGGGCATGGTATGCAAGGCAAGTGTTTGCCCGAGAGGGCAAGTCTGGATACGCCCGGGTGAGTCCGGACACGTGACCGCTCGCCGGTTGCGTCATCGGCCGGTGCACGGTAATTTTGTCATGCATCCGGTAACTGCTACACTCACCTACTTATGCCATAGTGATGGGTAAAATATTGGTTTAGCGGTTGCCGAAGACGATAAGAAGAGGCCATTTCGTTGGGTACAAAAGGTAGTTTATTGTACAGAAATCTCCAGCAACTGCTAGCGAACGGAAGTCGTAACGGCTTATATAAAACCAAGAACCCTCTTCGGAGGGCGTGGCTCCAACAGCCGCGCGTGCGTCACGACGACACAACCACAAGCCCGTGTGCGTGGGTTAGACCAAACCCATCGTAATGGTAACCGTCACATGCGGATAAGTTAACCGCGACAAGTGAATAAGGTAACCGTGACATGTGAATAAGGTAACCACTACATGCGCCCCCCCAGAAGGCACGCCACGGGCATGTACGTAGTTCGCGGGTGGAACAGAGCCGGGCCGCGGGTGGAACAGAGCCGGGCCGCGGGTGGAACAGCCGGGCCGCGGGTGGAACAGAGCCGGGCCGCGGGTGGAACAGAGCCGGGCCGCGGGTGCTGAGCAGCGGTAGCCATTGTAGGTGCAGCAGTAGGAATTGCGGGAGTGGCGAGCAGCAGTGCGCGCGAAGGTAACGAAGCAGCCGTGCGTGCGCAAGAGATGAGCAGCGGCAGTAGCTGTAGTTGCAGGAGCATCAGCCTCGGGATCCGCCGTAGGAGCAGTAGTAGGAGTGGCGAGCAGCAGTACTCGGCCTGTGTGCGCGGAGGCGACAAAGTAGCAGTACTCGGCCTGTGTGCGCGAAGGCGACGAGCAGCAGTACTCGGCCTGTGTGCACGGAGGTGACGAGCAGCGGTGCTCGGCCTGTGTGCGCGAAGGCGACGAAGTAGCCGTGCCTGGCCTGTGTGCGCGGAGGCGATGAGCAGCAGTACTCGGCCTGTGTGCGCGAAGGCGACGAAGTAGCCGTGCCGCCAACGCCCCGTAACGGCATTCCTTCGGAGGGTCCCGGAGCTGGTTCGCCCCTCCAGTCGTAGAGGAGGAACCGAGCGCGATGCGCGAACCACATGGTCGCTCGTCGTTGCTAAAACTCTGGCAGTTCGAGTTTAGGTCTTGTGGAAGAAATTGCGGTCGCAATCCTGCCGTGTTCATGTGGCCCCCGAATACGTTCGGGGGCAATGGGGTCACCAGTTTAGCGGTTGCCGAAGACGACAAGAAGAGGCCATTTCGTTGGGTACAAAAGGTTGTTTATTGTACAGAAATCTCCAGCAACTGCTCACGAGCGGAAGTCGTAACGGCTTATATAAAACAAGCACCCTCTTCGGAGGGCGTGGCTCCAACAGCCGCGCCTGCGTCACGACAACACAACCAAACGCCCGTGTGCGTGGGTTAGAACAAACCCATCGTAATGGTAACCGTCACATGCGGATAAGTGAATAAGGTAACCGCGACATGTGCATAAGGTAACCACTACAGTGGCAAGAGGCTTTGGCTTCGCTGGCTCATTGCGGCTTTGCAGTCGGGTACTAGTATTTAAATATAAAGATCTTAGTTTCCTTATGCCTTTGCCCGATTAGTATTACCTATGGCTACTGGGGTTGGGTATTTGGGAGAGGGAGATGGAAGCAGGGGGAGGAGGGGAAACAATTATGTTATTTAAAAAAAAAAAAGGCAGGCACCCTCAGTACCACTGGTGAGCACGTCTATAAAGTTTGTACGACAACATTTGTAAATCAGTAGTAGAACATCAGCTACTCAAATATTATAATAATTATTCAGACGGTGTATTTCTCAGCTGGGCCTCTCTCAATGGCAATGACTGGAGTTTTACTTGGTGCAGAATCCTTTGTTATAATTTGTTTCTCCAGTTTATTTCTCCAGTTAAATATTTACATATACTCTCTCAGAGCGTGTTCTCTCGTGCTCAACCGAGGCCATCGTAGTTTGGCAAGGCCACGCCCTTCCCCACGACTACTCGATCAACTCTGAATCTTGCTAAGTTGCTATGCGCATGCGCCACGAAGGTATGCGCAGATAAGAAAGTGTGTCACGTGTACAGTGTGCTTAACTAACGTCTTTCCATACATACCTCTATATATACCTCCGTTCGAAATATACCTCCATGCGTCTTTCTGATGATATATAGTGATGTATTTTTGTCTGGCGAGAATCTACTCAAGTATTAGTATTACCGAGGTCTTCGGATGTCCCAGAACCAGGATTTGTATACTACAGATAAATACTTATATCTTGTCTTGATATTCTTCATTGAAGTTAATTTTGCAAAACTATTATCAGAGAGTGTGCTGGCACTGTCGACTCTACGTACTAACGTAGGGATGACGTGGATTTTAAAAAATGTCCGCCCCACCCACTTTTTTTTATTTGTATACAAGATCGAGGCTTGTGAAAGAGCTGACATTAATCACACAAAAAGTCAAACCGACACACAAAACACAAAGTAAGGGGAGCGGTAGACAAGATGGGGAGAGAGGGGGAAGGACACAAACAACATTTGAGAGCAGGGACATTGGGAGATCTGTGGGAGGGAGAGGGCTTGGAGGGAGGTGGGAGAGGTATAAAACATATGGACACTGCAAGGACTTCCAGGAAAGAAGTTGGAATTTCAAAAAAGTGTATCTGGGGCTGTTTTAAAGGTTCTTTCAACATTTGAGCACAAAAGGTTTGAATATCCGCGGTACTGCAGTACATGAGTGCCCGGTTAAAGAAAGGTCGTTCTTAAGTTCCACCACTGGTGTGTGGTGCCTGGTCAGATGGCGCCAATCTAGATTTTGATTAGACTTTTTAGCACAAACCTTGAGCCTGTATTACTAAACTCATTAAGGCTCGACTATTCTAAAAATGTAACTCAAGAACACACAGAGACGGATAAAGGCACTTAAGATCACAATTAATTGGGCTTAATTAACATTTTAATTGGACTTCTGAGCACAAACATTATCATGGTAACTTAAGATTAGAAAACTTTTGGACAAAGTCACTTAAGAACGACTTAAATGTAAGATAACACAAGTGATTACCAAGTCAAAACATGTGAGGATCGATTGAATATGAATATAGATCATTTTGAGGAAATAGGTCTAAATAAGGACCCATAGGCAATTGATAGGCATGAACATCATCACAATCAAATATGGGCTTAGATGGTTTCTCGAACCTCCATAAAAAATTGGTAACATAGCAGGTACAGTGCCTTTCAAAGGTATTCACACACCTTGACCTTTTTACATTTTGTTGTTACAGCCTGAATTTAAAATGGGTTAAATTGAGATTTTTTTGTTACTGGTCCAAGCAAAATATCCCATAATGTCAAAGTGGATTTTTTGTTTGACAAGTTTTTACAAATTAAATAACTCAATGCTCAACAGCCAACTAAATGCTGCAATGCAGATAATTTCTGGCATTATCCAAGCAACTCCATTATAATTGCTCCCAGTATTGGCCAACATCATAAAGGCATCAGATGTACCTGCCTCCAGAATGCACAAAGTCATAGGAATACAAGTCTCCAAATAAACAAAGACCCATGACATCCACCTCTTGAGTGTCTAAAATCCTAATAACTTTTATGGATAGGAACCAAGATGGTTCAGGAGCAGAGAATCCATGAGAATCCTACCAGAAGAATTGCTGGTCATTTGTGGATCATTCGCATGAGCACCTTATCCAAAACTCCAATGTACATCCAAGCCGCCTGACCTCTCGAAGGGATAAGTGGTCAACTTGCAATCAAATAAGGACCTTGTAAAGATGATCCAGGATTCTTCAGTCTTTAGACTGTTCTTTTCTCTCCTTTGCTTAAATTTGTCACTTCAGTGGGTTGTTCTTCCAGCACATTTACAGGTTGGATTTAAACACATGGTTAAAGGTGGTACACTCGACCACTTCACGAATGTTGAGGGTTTAGATCGGGGGATGAGGGATCCTTGATTAAGCCGTTATCTTCTCAGTGGGTCACTTGAACCAAAAGATAATTGTCTTTGTAAAACAAAGCTTTCACAAGCCTTATCCCCAATTAGTATTTACACAGGACTGCAAATGAGAGATATGTATGCCTTTCCATCACAAAAGCAATACCTGAGTCAACCAGAGTCTGAGTTATTCTCTTAAATTCCTATAAATGAATATACTGTACATACTTTTTTTTATAAACAGGAATCAAATTCCTGCGACGGGCTAAGTGTGAAAAATTCTGACTCAATACAGGACTCGAACCATGGACCTCCATTGATTATGCATCAACAGCCCACTGCGCTATTGAGCCAGCCGTAATATCCTCAGAACTTTCCACACTTTAACACTGCGAGCTTTATAATGGCCGATGTTTTACGTGCCTGCTAGGCAGACCCCGAATGTTAGCATAAGTATATATATGCGTATGTATGTGTGTATATGCAGAAGTGCATTGAAGATTAACTCAATTTTTATCTTGTTATATATACAGTCACGTGAAAAAGTAAGTACACCCCATGTAAAGTTTTGACTTTTTCAACATATTTCAACATACAGCTATTTGATCTTCATTTCAACAATATTGATAGATAAAGGTGATATAATATAACAAATATCATGAAACATTTACATTTTGTAGTCCATTGTATAATTTAAATAAACATTAATGCAAATTTCGCATGTGGAAAAAGTAAGTACACCCTTGGCTCTAATAGATGGTATTGCCCCTTTGGCAGAAACAACCTCAAGTAGACGCTTCTTATAACTGTCTACCAGTCTCTGACATCGACTGGGAGAAATTTTTGCCCACTCCTCCATGCAGAATTCTTTCAGCTGTGCGATGTTTGAGGGGTTTCTTGCATGCACAGCTCGTTTCAAATCCCCCCACAACATCTCGATGGGATTTAGATCCGGGCTTTGACTTGGCCATTCCAGAACCCTCCATTTCTTTCTTTTCAGCCATTCCTTGGTGGATTTACTGGTATGTTTAGGGTCATTGTCATGTTGCAAGGTCCACCTTCGGTTGAGCTTCAACTCTCCGACAGATGCCCTCACATTATCCTCGAGCACCCTCTGGTACAATGAACAATTCATAGTGGATTATATGATGGTGAGCTGCCCAGGCCCTGATGCAGCAAAGCTGCCCCAAACCATAATATTTCCACCACCATGCTTTACAGTTGGTATCAGGTTCTTGTGGTCAAATGCTGTCTTTGGTTTTCGCCAAACATGTCTTCTGGTACTGTGGCCAAATAGCTCTACCTTTGGCTCATCTGTCCAGAGCACATTGTTCCAGAAGTGCTGGTGTTTGCCTCGGTGTTCATTGGCAAACTTTAGTCTTGCCCTGATGTTCTTTCTGGACAGCAAAGGTTTCCTCCTGGCACACCTCCCATGTAGATCAAATTTGTGCAGCCTCTTTCTAATGGTAGACTCGTGCACTTTGACATGAACAGTGGCAGGAGCTACCTGTAGGTCCCGTGATGACATTCTGGGGTTCTTAGAGACTTCTTTCAGCATCTTGCGGCCTGCTCTCGGGCTGAACTTGCTGGGGCGGCCTGGCCTGAACAAGTTGGCAGTTGTTTGGAATCTTCTCCACTTGAAGATGATCTTCCGGACAGTCGAATGATTGATTTCAAATTGTTTGGAGATCTTTTTAAATCCCTTCCCAGACTCGTAGGCATCTATAACCATCTTTCTGAAGGCCTCAGAGAGCTCTTTTGATCTAGGCATGGTGATGCCGCACACTTCAACAACAAAGAGCAAACCAAACAAAATGTCTGAGGTTTAAATAAGACAGGTTCGTCCAAGATCCACTCTAACGATGTTCTAATCATTTGCACCTGAGCTGATGCACCTGATTCTAATTTTAGGTATTTGAAGTAGTGATAAATGTAGGGGTGTACTTACTTTTTCCCCATGCGAAATTTGCATTTATGTTTATTTAAATTATACATTGGACTTTAAAATGTAAATGTTTCATGATATTTGTTATATTATATCACCTTTATCTCTCAATATTGTTGAAATTAAGATCAAATAGCTGTATGTTGAAATATGTTGAAAAAGTCAAAACTTTACATGGGGTGTACTTACTTTTTCACGTGACTGTATATTGTTATGTCGGTGGTGTAGTGATATGTAAAGTCAGGTGGATTTGTGTAGGTATCATTCTCCGGCTGTCGTGAAGAAGAAGAACCACCACCATGTAATAAGTAGAGGACCTGTTTAGGCCGGATGTCGGATAAGTTGTATTCGAGGGGCGGGGCATGTTAACTAGCTTCGGGAATAAGGATAAATTATCCCTTTATGTCTTACCCTATGTGATTTACATCCTTTGTCCTTTATGGCACCACAATGGACACCAGCGCAGGAAGTGCCGATTAAACCATAATAAACAAGCATTCTGAGTATTGCGCTGCAATACATGTCCCCTACCAAAGTTCAAAGTGCCATAACTTTTTTCAAAAATGATCGAATATGCAAATTTATGCACGGTTGATGCTGGTTTTCAAACTTGATCTGAGGTATGCTGAGACACGTGTGTCACGCCTCGCCTCGTTGATAAGCCCGCAAGGTCGCTCCATGGAGCGGCCTGCACGTATTGCACTGTGTGAATTATATAAATTATTACCAACTCACGGTCTGAGGTACTAGCGATTCAAGAGATATCCATTTTTAAAAATTTTTTTCGTTTAATTAACGATATCTGCCAAACCACGTGCCCTATCGCAAATTCCAAAAGGACATTTTAGTAGACTGACATGCTGAACAGATTTGTGAAGTTTCCCCTCGATTGGATCAAAAATGAGGGAGGGGCTCGGTTTTAAAGGTTCATGCTTAAAAACGTCATAACTCTGAAACCATCAGTAATTTATTATATTTTTCGGTTCACGATCAATGATCGATGTGTATATATATGTTGCTCGGCTTGGCTCCGCCCTTCCGGAAAGCGCGCGCTGTGTCGCGCTGTTGACGTTCGCGAGACGAGGCTGAGGACGCGCAGTGCGGCTTGAGGAGAACTCGAGAATAAACAAGAGATATCCATTTTAAAAAATATTTTCGTTTAATTAACGATATCTGCCAAACCACGTGCCCTATCGCAAATTCCAAAAGGACATTTTAGTGCTGAACAGATCTGTGAAGTTTCCCCTCGATTGGGTCAAAAATGAGGGAGGAGCTCGGTTTTAAAGGTTCATGCTTAAAAACGTCATAACTCTGAAACCATGTGACGCATCACGTCATGCTGGCTGACTTTTTTGTTTGTCATGGGTATGCGATTCTGCCTGCAAAGTTTGACTTCGATCTGTTCAGCCGTTGCAGAGAAAAAGGGGTTTTCGTGTTTTCACGAAAAACAATATGGCGACCGAACCACGTGACCTGTGACGTCATAATTACCATTAAGATATTCTACAGACCGAGTCCATCATATGGTGAAAATTTGATCTCGATCGGTCCAATTATTGCAGAGAAATTGGTTTTTAAAGGAAATTAAAACTTAAAATGGCACTGAGTTAAGGATCATCAGAATTATCAAAATTACCAAAGTTCAAAGTGCCATAACTTTGTTAAAAATGATCGAAACGTCGTGAAGTTCGAACATGACCTGTACCTTATCATGAGGAAACCATGTGCCAAGTTTGAAATCATTAGCATTAAGCGTTTAGAAAACAAGTCCGGAAAACTGTTCTTTGCGTGACGGACTGACGGACGGACGGACGGACGGACTGACAGACTGACTGACAGACTGACTGACTGACGGACTGACAGATGGAGGGACGGCGTGCAAGCCTATAGTCCCCTCCGGTGTACACCGGTAGGGGACTAATAATAAAACCAACTGGAAGCCAGTTCTGGACACTGCGGATGGACACCACCATCTACATCGCCTGGCAGGCACACATAGCTCGGGCAGGCCGAGAGCCATGCCCAGAAGGACAATGATTGGACGGGAGTTGACCATCAGGATGGCCGGGGTAAGAAGGGACTCGCTGATTGGACAAGGCGGAGCAAGAAGGCACTCATTGATTGGTGAAAGAAGGGCGAGCAAGAAGCTCCACGCGGATTGGTGGAGAGATGGACAAGTTGGTGGTGGCCTACGGGCATTGGTGGAGAAGCGCTGATGATGTCACGACCCCACGTTAAAATAACTCTCGGACCAACATTTTCTCTCTTGCCCTCCACTTAAACCTTTTTGTTATTTTCTGTACATTTCTAAATCCGTGTTTGTTTGAGTTTATTTTCCGCAGGTTTGAGGACTGCGGCGGGACCACAGGTAAGCTCTTCAGCTTCCTCTTCTTCTTTTCTGCCTCCCACGCATATAGAGTAAAATCCGCATTTGATCATCGCCTTTGGAGTAGATCATTTAGAACATTGATTATATCATTGATTATTATTGATTTTTGATTTAGTCAGGTTGATCATTGATTAAAGTGAGGAAAAGGATGGGACCAAGGACTGTTCCTTGTGGTATTCTGTTGGTCACCTTTCTCGAAGCTGAATAATCCTCTTCTATTCTGATCTTATGGATTATGTTGATCAACAGTGCTCTAATCTACAAGTGGGTGTACCCCCTGATACCTTAGTTGTACATGCGTATCTTTTTCAGCATTCTCTCATGTGGGACACTATCAAATACCTTTTTCGAGTCCATGTAGACCTCGTCAAAAGGTATGTTGTCATCTGTGAATTTGGTCCAGTTTTCCATCACTTTCAGTAGTTGAGTAACACAGGACCTGCCACTTCGAAGCCCATGCTGGTTATTTGAGAATGTATGATTGCATTCCACGTGGTGGTGGTGGTTTGTATGCAGCCTGTGGCCTGTGGATGCAATGCCCCCCCATTACCCACCATTACCAGTAAGTAAGCTGGTACTCATTTTGCCGACCTCAAAAAGATGACAGGCTGAGTCAACCCACCTAGTGTTATTTCAACGGCACGACAGGGGTTCTAATTCAGGACCCTAAGATCTCAACGCAGCCACCTTAACCATTAAGGCAACACCAGGCTTCCGCATTCCAAGTGTTCTGCAATGACATCTCTTCTCACTACATTTTCCATGAGTTTGCCAGCAACTGAGGTTACCTTGTTCTTCCGTCCGTCTTTACTGCAGACATCTTTTCCATAATCAGAAGATGAAAGATTATCCGAAATATGAATGTGCCAGACTTGGCCATACCATCCGACATACTGCATGTTACACCATTCAGCATCTCCTGATGCAATTGATTGCTTATCAAACTTGGGCATTCATTTATAAGATACCATACGAAAAAAACAAAAATCAACAACTTGCGTTTTCAAATCTCCACGTTGCAGAAAAGACAACCTGACTGAGTGTGGAGGAGGTTAGTAGCTGGCTTGCCAGTCTAGTGTTTTGATTATGTTTGGAGTGTTTAATGGGCAGCGTGCCATTCCCTGTTGCTGGCGCACATCGCTATGATTAAGTGAACACGTCGGTCTCGATTCGCAACGGGCTATCTGTCAATAAGCTCTTGGAAAGAACCAGATAGCTTATTGATTGCAACAATATGCTGCTCTGAGGTGTAACACAAAAGCTAATTATTTAGATAACGGCTTGTCACCTTAATTTATCTTGGGAAGGGAAGCTTCTGCTAAAGTCTTTGTTTGTAAGGTGAGGACCGGTAAGACATAGCATGTGGTCACTTTGAGTTTTTGCAATCACCGTGCGCTCGATGCATCTTGTCCTGAGATATCAACCTCAGTTTCCTCTCCTGAAAGACATTTTCCTTGCGTGCGTTCCTGACAAAGAATCGCGCTAATTAGGCAATAATTTCCTTTCCTTAATTACCTGAATGATTGGGGATACGTGGACCATTGCTGTCATCCATCTTGGTTGTGGAATAAGAGTTGCAACAAATGGAATTGACAGAAGCTCCATATTTGCAGAATACAACTGAACGGGCCAAATGGAACAACCGTCGTTATTTGTGTAATTAAAGCTTAAAGATGGCTCACCACCATCTCAGGTCATCCCCCATCCAATGCCATGATCTTTTTTACACCCGTTAGACTACACCCATCCCCTCTCCAAATTTTGTTTTAAGTATCCATCTTGTGCACCCCTTGCTTTCTCTCATTGTTACCTGCATCCCTTCTGTCCATCTCCATCGATCTTCTCTTTCTTCCTCCGCCCTTCTGTTGGCATTTCCCCTCTCTCCTGCTCTTCTGTTAATTCTGTTGCATCCTGATCTCTTCTGTGTCCTAGCTCTTCCACGAGCCTCGACTATGTATATATATATATATATATATATATATATATAATTGTATTTTAAAATCGGATAAAACAACAAACGAGTTGAACATCATTTCTCCATTAATACGAGCAAATAATTATATCCTTTGATCATTTCAAGTACTAGAATGCAGTGACAATTGAATATGCGTAGCAGAGCAGCGTGTGCATCCTTGGGTTATATTTCATGTTGATGTAATGAATGGACTGGTGTAATCCTTCCTGAATGCTCATTGTCAGTACGTTAACTCCGGAGCTGCAGAAACATTGACCCCGTTGAGTGTAGATTATGCACTCATCAATCTCGCAGAACGACTTGTCCTTTTGCAATGCATTTAAATTGTTTTACCTTATCAAGTTGTCACAGGAATAAATTGATATGAGCAAGATGAGAAAGCAATGCAACGAACAAAGCTGCTGCTTCTGGTGGCATCCTTACTGTAGGTTGCAGCTGTGTGTGATTGGTCTGGGAAACCCGCCTTGACGATCGCTGACCATTCTTCGAAGGACACCGTGAGGTCATGCAACACCTTTTCTGCACACCACCAAGTTGGCAGTTTGGAGTTGGGTCGCTAATTACCCTCGCCAGAGAAAGCGGTTACTGTATGTGGGTGCGTTTGTCTGTCTGTCTGTTTGCCCGCACAGAATAAGTATGTTTTTCTCTGCAACCGTTGGTTCAATTGACATGAAATTTACACCATAGCTCCGGCCACTCCTGTAGGATTTAAAGCTATAATTATAATGTCATAGGTCACATAGTACGGGCGCCATCTTGGAAAAAACAAAAATAATTGCACCTCTATATCTCCGAAAGTGCTGCGTAGGAAAAATTGAGATATGGTTCATTGTAAAGAACTCTTCATGCAGAATAACATATGTTAATGATGATGTCATAGGTGCCTCCATTATGATGTCATAATTAGACAAATACAACACTTATTCATCCGATCATTATTTAAAAAAATTCAGCAACTGTTGGTCTGATGGACACAAAATGACAAAACGTCACCCGATCAGGATGAAATTTCTTGAGCGTCATCTCGGGATAAATTGGTGGAGAAAAAAAATGACGTCATCTGTCACATGGTTCGGCCGCCAACTTTTTTTCAACACAAACGCCTTAAAAATTACTAAAAACCCTTTTCTCCGAAATGGCAGAACAGATCGAGATGAAACATTACGTGCCTGATCGCATACCCCTGACGAACAAAACGTTCTGCGACCATGACGTCCTAGGTCACATGATTTGGCGGCTATGATATTTTGAAGAATAAACCTTTAAAAAGCCACTCCTCCAGAACAGCTGAACATATCGAATGGAAACTTCACACGTTTATTCCCCATGATTTGCGGGTACCATGGTGTTTTTGAATAATTCAAACATCACATGATTTGGCGGCGAGAATCTTTTAAAAAAAAATCTCTTGAACTGCTTCATTGATCGATGTGAAGCTTCAAAGTAATGTAGTAGTCATAAAGCGGAACACGTGTTTAATATTTCAACATGATTGGTCTTATGGTATGTCAGACAGAAGTTGTTATTGTTTGAAGAAGAAGAAACTCTACATCCTTGGGTTATATTTGTTGTCCAGCCATGTGAGGTTTCAATATATCTATTAATTGTGTACTGTTTGAAGTCAGTGGCTCAACTGCGCTCAACTCCTGCAACCATTTCTTGTGTGTCGGCTGTGTGAGGCTGGCCCGTGCGAGCAGCGTCTGCCACTATGGACACTCCACTTTTAAACTTCCTGTCCCGGTCATACACCTGCTGCAGTGATAAACATGCATCACCATATTCCATCTTCATTCCTCCATTGTATTTCACTGGGATTCACACTCTCGATTCCCAAGAAACGGATGACAGAACGTTGCTCCTCCCTGGTGCATGCTTCCAAGGGAGCCGCCATCTTGGAACTGCTCTACTGACGTCATACACTCAATTCTGCCAGATATAAAACAGGCAAAACATGACTCTTACCCACAGATATAACATATGTCATCTACAACAACACACATTACATTCTCAAATTTATATCGCCATTTTAAGGTTACTTATTGACTGGCACTCATATATATCTATATATATATATATATATATATATATATATATATATATATATATATATATATATATATATATATATATATATATATATATATATATATATATATATATATATATATATATATATATATATATATATATATATATATATATATATATATATATATATATATATGTATATATATATATATATATATATCTATCTATCTATCTATATATATATATCTCACACAGTTATGGATATATTCAGGAAAAACTTGGTGGATACGTTGGTTAGGTGACAAGAACAAGCTGATTCGATTTTGGTTCATGTCTGCATCCAGATCCGTGGTGTTGGGCTAGCGGCTAGGGTGCCGGCTTAGGATCCTAGGATCCTGGGTTCGAATCTCGGTCGATCGCCGAATTAATGCCAGGGGGGTTGACTCAGCCTGTCATCCTTCCGAGGTCGGCTAATTGAGTACCAGTTCACTGGTAATTCCCTGTTTGTCGTTGAAGGCGGCAAAAAGGGTTGGCGTCAGGAAGGGCATCCGGCCGTAAAACATTGCTTCAAAAAGGGGACCAAAAAACAACAACTACCACGGTCCCCGAAAAGGCCAACCCCCGCTTCGCGGGGAAAAATGGCCTCTAAACGGTGGTTGGTTTTTTTTCTGCATCCAGATCCGGCCTATCAGTGGATACAAAATGTAGACTGCTCAGCCTGGCGGAGGTTTGCACTCTGCCGAGTGTCATTCTAGATTAATCAAGAAACACTCTCAATGACGTTTTTTTTGCATGGAACATTAGTAAAATACTATTTTTATCATTGTTACAAATTACATGCACACATGCCCAAATAAAATCAACCTCATTTGAACTTTGAGCGAGACCATCAGACATTGAGTTAAAACATGATCATCAAACCTCATCATCATGTTAACCAACAAGCAAATCTAATCATAATATTAAGCCTTTTTTGTGTGTTCAATCTTCAACATCATCATCATCATCAACAATCCGGTAATACAGCACGTTTGAGCAATCAGTGCATTTGCAAAGAGGTGTAGATTTAGAAAGGAGCAGAGTGGCGATTTGGCGGTATATCTGACCAATTACATCTGTCAAGTTGACTGCCTCCTCCACCTACTTTGTGGGTGCCGATCAGTTGATTTGGAGGGATACATCAAAGCACTTGAGGAACAAGTCAAGTACTACATTGGCCATGACTTGTACAAATATGCCAGGCTGATACCTGTGTATCTTGCTCAACTGCAAGAGTTGAAGATCCAAAGTCTGGAGATAAACAAACTATCAGAGAATACAAGATGGCGGTGACACCTCGCTCAATGTTCTTTGCTCGTCCCAAGTGAGAAGAGTTCCATCATGAATGTCATCGAATAAATGCCCGTCCTGGTGATGAATGGTGGAGTTGATGGATATTGACATGATTGAACCAGAAAAAGTCATCGTCATTTATGGGCAAACCATTGTGCAAGGATTAACAAAAATATCATCAATGAAGACCATATGTGACTACCCGACTGGCTTCGTCAAACACATCCAGCGCATGTTGAAAGGTTATAGTGAGGGACGAGTTATCTCCGACAAGTACATAGATGACCGGTTGAAAGCTAAGACACGGGCAAAAAGAACTGCAAAGGGATGTCTGCCTGATGAGTTCGAAGTCAGTGACGCCACAAATATCGCCAAGGTAACACTGAAAGAGTTTCGGGCTCACACCAAAACCAAATCACAAATGACAGAGCACCTGGGCAAGAAGCTCCTACTCGCTTTCAAAGATTCTGACGTGGGATTCTGTGTTGCCTATGGGAGTAACTGCTACACCAACCGCCCTGACATTATTACCCTGCGCTCGCGAAGCGAAAACCGGGGTTAAGCATTCAGGTACGTATGTGTGCCGTACGTGTCTGCATTTTAAAATTTCATTTAAAGATGCAACCGTTGGTCCGATTGACATGAAATTTTCACCATAGAAGCGTCTCCTTCTGTAGAATATTTTCATGATTATTATGACGTCATATGGCACGTGGTCACAGGCGCCTCCTTGGAAAAACTTCGCACCTCTATATCTCTGAAACCACTCCATGGAAAAAATTGAGACCTGGCTCATTGTCAACTACTCCCCATGGGGAATAAGATATGTGAATGATGATGTCATCAGTGCCTTCGTTATGACGTCATAATTCGACAAATAAAACACTTATCCATCTGATCATTCTTTCTTTTTTCAGCATCTGTTGTTCTGATGGACCCAAAATTTTCACCATAGGTGTGCCTCGTCCTTTAGAAATTTTTAATGATAATCATGACGTCATAGGTCATGTGTTACAGGCGCCATCTTGGAAAAACCGAAAAAAGTTGCACCTCTATATCTTCAAAACCGCTGCATGGAAAAAATTGAAACATAGCTCATTGTAAAGAACTCCAGATGGGGAATTGGTGTTGTTAACGATGACGTCATTGAAGCCATAATTATGACGTCATAATTCGACAGGGACAACGCTTAGTCTGATCAGTTTGAAATGTATTGAGCATGATCTATGCAACAATTATATTAGAGAATATAAATTTATGATGTCATCGCTCATGTGGTCTGGCAGCCATATTGGATCAAAGAAGAAAAAAAAAGTTCAAAAACAGAAGAGTTGGCTCGCAACATAGTAAGGGAAACATGTGAAAATCTGTTTACTAAATTGTTACCAAACAATTTCTTCACCAATATGTTTGTAAAGGTGTGTAATAACATGTGTTAAAATGTTGAAGGTCAACTCCCGTGGGAAACCCAGAAAAAAAGCTGTTGAATTTGGGTACCGAAAAATTATTTTCGAGAATTTTTATTTTTTTTAATCGGCCCTTAAGTAACTTATGAGGGGTCAAATAAGGGTTTTTCATGATTCTGACTTGATTGTTAACATTTATATTTCACCACAGACACTCCTTTGTGGAAAAATAATTTCTAAATATATCTCATTTTCTACTTTGCAGGACATGGAGTCTAGCAATATGGATGAAGACGTTACTCCACCTGTGCTCAATTGCTTCATCTGTGCACGCTCGGATACACCAGCTGAAAGGCTCATACAGGCAACTCCAAAGGGATACTCAACTTTATTGAAACAAGCAGAAACTGTCGAAAATGTTACTGTTGTGGAATGTATGAAGGAGGCTCAAAAGGAAGGAAAACTGAGGTACCACCAGAAGTGTAAAAATGATCTGTACAACAACTTTGTTGCAACCACCAAAAAGTCAGCTCAAGCATCAAAAGCAGAGAAAGAGTCATCAAAGTTGAAGAGAAGACGCACTACTTGTGAGTTCAGTTCATCAACTGGCTGCAGTTCTAGAAGATCACAGTCAGTTGACCTCCTGTATAAGGATGTATGCATTCTTTGCAACCAACCAGCCCAGCTCTACAAAAATAATCCAGCACAAGCTAGAAAGAAATACAGAGTGCCAGATAATTTGACTGCAGATACACTGAAGGCAAGCTTGCTGAAGACAGCACGGAGTCGCGGGGATGACTGGGGCACTGAAGTCACTGGACGCCTGGAAGGGATCAACGACTTGGTAGCAGAAGAAACACTGTACCATTTGCGATGCAAACTTATGTTTGCGAGAGGTGACAGTTTGACCAAGACTGATGAGGAAGGAAAAAGGAAGAGAGGACAGAGGAGTATTGATGAGGAGCGAGAGGCAGTTTTTATTGAATTCTGCGAATGGTTAGACTCAGAATTAGAGCATGGGGTAATGAACATGGACCAAGTCCATGAAAAGCTGCAGGAGTTTGATCAGTCACCAGAGAAGAGCCTTTCTTATTCAAAGCATTGGCTAAAGATAAAACTTCTAGAGAAATACGAAGACACCTTGTATTTCACAACACAGGAAAGAAGGGCAGATGTACTCTGTCTCAAAGATGGCACCGACAATATTCTGCGAGCGCATCATGCTAATCTTGACCATGGAGATGAGAAGACTCAGATCATAAAGACGGCACTCAAGTTCATATCCAATGATATTGCCTTGATTGATTTAGGTCCAAAGTCATACCCCACCACACACAGTATGACTGACATCGATAGTCAGCTGACACTTGTTCCTGCAAGCCTTCAGATGTTCTTGAGACCGATTGTCAAGACAGACGAAAGAGTTGCCGTTTGGGGGCAGAATTTTATTAAGGCCTGTCGACCTCGGTCTGGAGTATTGCCACACCAAATGGGGCTTGCCATACAACTTGATCATAGATTTGGGTCAAAATGGATGCTCAACAAGTTCCACCGGCTGGGATACACTGAGTCTTACACGGAGACACAAAACTACAAATACTGCTTCCTTAATAGTAGGAGTGGAGATGATGTTCCAGATACTTCTGGCACTCTTGACACCATTGTGGAGGAAACCGATGAACAGATCAATGATGAGGTTGCGGTTGATGCTGCGCTTGAGGATCAATCAGTGATGACAGCCAAAGTGCCAGCCAGTGAAAGTGAATTGTCAAGTAATGATCAGGTGGTCTTTATGGAGGTTGGGGAAACAAACAATGCAGTCACTCAGTTTGTTGGAGACAATATAGATTTAAACATTGTCTCTATTCACGGAAACACTCCCTTTCACTCAATGGGTTGGATCGAAGTCACCTCTCCGGCACCACCTTTGCCAGATCCACAGACAACAGCAGCTTTCCCCCGGGTGAAGTTGAAGGCACTCGACAAAGCTAAGATCCTGAGAGGAACTGAAGTAAAGATTATTCCATTTACGAACAGGAAACAGATAGGAACGAACGCGATCATGTTTCTCCCCCTCGCTGAGCTTTCCTCCTCCCTGGCTCATGATCAGCCACTCCTCACTCCAGGTGACACACTCTGGGCAGCGGGGTGGGTAATCAAAGCCAACGATCCTGAGTTCCCACACTCCAACTGGAATGGCTGGATGAAGAGAATCCATGCTAATGATGCAAAGCAGGGCACACAGATCGAGTTCCTCCCAGTTATTGAAGGAGACCCTAATGACCTCAACACCATCTTCGCCACTCTGAAAGAGTGCATACGGCGCGCTGGGGTCGCTATAGTGACCTTTGATCTTCCGATTTGGCTGAAGGCTGTGAATATAATAAAGCAGGCAAATCTACCCGTCATTCCAAGGTTGGGTGGTTTTCACCTGCTGAAGTCTTATCTTGGATCAATGGGTAACATCATGGAAGATTCTGGATTACTAGATGTGATCCAGTTGATCTATCCGGCGATGACCGGCGATGCAGCTGCAAGAAGAATGGGGTCACGTGCATCTCGGCCTGTGGAGTCTGTAATGGCATTACATGCAGAAACTGCAGTCATGATGTTGTTGAGTCTGAAGAAGACATAGACAATGACTGTTGAAACTTCTGACATTGTGAATGAGAAATAACTCTTGAGTATTATATATGTATGTGAAATAAAAGCTACTTTGTGTGTAAATGTAAAAGTGAAAATATAAATGTTAACAATCAACTCAGAATCATGAAAAACCCTTATTTGACCCCTCATAAGTTACTTAAGGGCCGATTTAAAAAAACAAAAATTCTCGAAAATAATTTTTCGGTACCCGAATTCAACAGCTTTTTTTCTGGGTTTCCCACGGGAGTTGAACTTCAACATTTTAACACATGTTATTACACACCTTTACAAACATATTGGTGAAGAAATTTTTTGGTAACAATTTAGTTAACAGATTTGTGAAATATCTCATAAAATGCCCTTACTAACAAGTTGACTGCGCAGGGTAAGTATTCTATGAATACCATCTAGTTGCAGATGCGATGAGACAGCATTCTCATGAGGAGGCAGACACACAGATACCATTGCAAGTCCTTGACATCTCTCTACCATCACCTTGAGATACCGATGTTGAATCCCAAATTCTGACGTTCTTCTTCTTGCTATGGATGTGGCCGGTACAACGCCCGCCCTGCATGAAAGGTGTTGAATATGATTACACTAAGAGGCAAGAGTTACATACAATTGACATTCATGAAAGGGTGCAAGTACTGCGAGAGTAAAAACCTCATGGACTACAAGGGTTCCACAACCTTACCAGGGCTGATTGGGGAGGCAAGTTCGTGGGAATCTCCAAGAAGTTTTGGGTGTTGACAAGTTTGTTGATTGTTGACAATTATACTATGTTGACAAGCCTGTTGATTGTTGACAATTATAGTAGGTTGACAAGCTTGTTGATTGTTGACAATTATAGGATGTGGACAAGCCTGTTGATTGTTGACAATTATTGTATGTTGACAAGCTTGTTGATTGTTGACAATTATAGTATGTTGACAAGCTCGTTGATTGTTGGCAATTATAGGATGTTGACAAGCTTGTTGATTGTTGACAATTATAGTATGTGGACATGCTTGTTGATTGTTGACAATTATAGTATGTGGACAGGCTTGTTGATTGTTGACAATTATAGTATGTTGACAAGCTTGTTGATTGTTGACAATTATAGGGTGTTGACAAGCTCGTTGATTGTTGGCAATTATAGGATGTTGACAAGCTTGTTGATTGTTGACAATTATAGTATGTGGACAGGCTTGTTGATTGTTGGCAATTATAGGATGTTGACAAGCTTGTTGATTGTTGACAATTATAGGGTGTTGACAAGCTCGTTGATTGATGACAATTATAGGGTGTGGACAAGCTTGTTGATAATTATAGGATGTTGACAAGCTCGTTGATTGTTGACAATTATAGGATGTTGACAAGCTCGTTGATTGTTGACAATTATAGTATGTGGACAGGCTTGTTGATTGTTGGCAATTATAGGATGTTGACAAGCTTGTTGATTGTTGACAATTATAGGGTGTTGACAAGCTCGTTGATTGTTAGCAATTATAGGATGTTGACAAGCTTGTTGATTGTTGACAATTTTCGGGTGTTGACAAGCTCGTTGATTGTTGGCAATTATAGGATGTTGACAAGCTTGTTGATTGTTGACAATTATAGTATGTGGACAAGCTTGTTGATTGTTGGCAATTAGAGGATGTTGACAAGCTTGTTGATTGTTGACAATTATAGGATGTGGACAAGCTTGTTGATTGTTGACAATTATAGGGTGTTGACAAGCTCGTTGATTGTTGGCAATTATAGGATGTTGACAAGCTTGTTGATTGTTGACAATTATAGTATGTGGACAAGCTTGTTGATTGTTGGCAATTATAGGATGTTGACAAGCTCGTTGATTGTTGACAATTATAGTGTGTGGACAGGCTTGTTGATTGTTGGCAATTATAGGATGTTGACAAGCTTGTTGATTGTTGACAATTATAGGGTGTTGACAAGCTCGTTGATTGTTGGCAATTATAGGATGTTGACAAGCTTGTTGATTGTTGACAATTATAGTATGTGGACAAGCTTGTTGATTGTTGGCAATTATAGGATGTTGACAAGCTTGTTGATTGTTGACAATTATAGTATGTGGACAAGCTTGTTGATTGTTGGCAATTATAGGATGTTGACCAGCTTGTTGATTGTTGACAATTATAGGGTGTTGACAAGCTCGTTGATTGTTGGCAATTATAGGAAGTTGACAAGCTTGTTGATTGTTGACAATTATAGTCTGTGGACAAGCTTGTTGATAATTATAGGATGTTGACAAGCTAGTTGATTGTTGACAATTATAGGGTGTGGACAAGCTTGTTGATTGTTGACAATTATAGGATGTTGACAAGCTCGTTGATTGTTGACAATTATATGATGTTGACAAGCTCGTTGATTGTTGACAATTATAGTATGTGGACAGGCTTGTTGATTGTTGGCAATTATAGGATGTTGACAAGCTTGTTGATTGTTGACAATTATAGTATGTGGACAAGCCTGTTGATTGTTGACAATTATAGGATGTTGACAAGCTTGTTGATTGTTGACAATTATAGTATGTTGACAAGCTCGTTGATTGTTGGCAATTATAGTATGTTGACAAGCTTGTTGATTGTTGACAATTATAGTATGTTGACAAGCTTGTTGAACTTTGTACTTTGGATTTAGACCCGAAGTGCATGTCCTTGGGTTTGTTACAATGTTTCAAATTTTACCTTATGTTTTCACCCCTGTCTGTCTGTTTGTCTTTGAACAGGACATCTCAAAAGGTTGTTGAAGGATTCAAACTAAATTTGGTGGAGAGCTTGGCTGTGTGATAATGACGGTATTATTAAATTTTGGTGAAGATCTGGATCCAGATCTGGATACGAGAATTGTAATAATAATTAAGTGATTCTTCACCATTGAGTGATGTGGCCAAAAACGATATGTAGCATGATATTTCAAAAAGTTGTGGACGACTTATGACAAAACTTAGTGAATGAGTTGGTTAGGTGACAAAGACAAGCCAATTAGATATTGCTTTAGGTCCGAATCCAGATCCGGCCTATCAGTGGGATACAAAACGTAAACTGTTCAGCCTGGCGGAGGTATGCTACCTACCGATTGCCGTTCTGATTGACCATGCATTCTGGCCTTGTGAGCTAGGATGTGTATACACTCAGCTCTGGTTTAATACCAAACTAATCAATGATTATTAGTTTTTTTAATATTGTGTTTTATTTCAAGTACCGCCAATTGTGAACCACGTACAAAGGGAAATCATACAATAACGAGATGATTGTATCGGTCTCTTCTAATGACAAAGCTCTAAAAAGTCTATCTGCTCCCCAGTCTAATTATATCAACCACTTCACAGCTATATCACTTTATATTCATCTGTCTTATTAACCTGGGAAAAATTCATTTCAGGGGTGACTTGGAAATTGTTGATCCTTGCGATATTATTGCTTTTGAATAACTTGTATATTCGGTACCCCGTAATCACAAAATCTGCACTTTTCTAATGCTTCATCGCTTTTACAAAATGAAACCCTCCTCTATTACATTGTGAGTTAGTTTTAAAAGTATTTTGCTGTATGTCAAGTTCCTTGTGCATAATGAATGTTTTATAATGAAACTTGGAAAATCACTTGGAGATAACATTGTATTTAAATAGCAGATTTATTGATTAAGATTTTCTTTTTCATCTAGCTTTTAAAATCTTTCATCTCCTCAATGCTTTTTTCAATACTCATGGGTTTATTGAAATTAATTTTGGCTGAATCTTTATTTTTGTATAAAATAATATATGAGCATATTTATTCTTTAAAGTTCATTAATAACTAAGAATATGTTCTTGTATGAATTCCATTTTTGAAGATGCATCATTTATCGTCAAAGGAGGATCATCACATCACATGATGTGTCACATCACATTCATCATTCGAATCCCGGTCGATCGCTGAATTAACGCCAGAGGGGTTGACTCAGCCTATCATCCTTCCGAGGTCGGCTAATTGAGTACCAGTTCACTGGTAATTCCCTGTGTGTCGTAAAAAGGCGACAAACAGGGTTGGCGGCAGGAAGGGCATCCGGCCGTAAAACATTGCTTCAAAAAGGGGACCAAAAAACAACAACAACCACGGTCCCCGAAAAAGGCCAACCCCCGCTTAGCGGGGAAAAATGGCCTCTAAACGGTGGTTTTTTTATTTATTCACATCCTCTGTAGAGATGATTGTTCACATCCTCTGTAGAGATGATTGATTTTTAGCCGCGTCGCGGACGCTGCTCATAGAAAGCCCTCTGCTGTTGTTGTTGTTCTTCTTCTTGATCTTCTTGTTCTTGCAGAGAAGACAAAACCTCAAAGCTCCACCCATTCTGGGAACCATAGCTCCACCCATTCTGGGAGAGCCTTCATATAAACAAATATCCACCATTTTATTAACTCGCATAGCTTTGAGGCCTGTTTTGTAGGCCCGTGGTGTCTTCCTCTCTCACACAGTTTTATTTCAAATCAAATTCGATATATCATTTCATTTTTCACAGTCGCTAACATAGTTTTAGACTCGGTTGAAAAAAAACGGGAAGAAAATCCGATGAAAGTTGCCCTTTATAGAACGAAATGAATTCTCAAAGGCCTGTAACTTCAAGTCCATTGAGATATATTTTTTTTAAATCGCGGCATGGTCAGTCATACACCGCCCGAAATAAGAGACGGGAAAATGCCGAGATATATATATTTTGTTTAAATCGCGGCATGGTCAGTCATACACCGCCCGAAATAACAAACGGGAAAATGCCGAGATATATTTAAAATTCGTCCATTTGATGACAATCGTCACGATGAAATATTTAATTTATACGTCGTCACAATAATGTGGAGAGAGGAGCATAGCTTCGTTCACGTGTCGCCACACACGGGAAATTGCCAAGATATATTTTTTTTTAATCGCGGCATGGTCAGTCACACACAGCCTGAAATAACAGACAGGAAAATGCCGAGATATATTAAAAATTCGTCGCCACACACGGGAAATTGCCGAGATATATTTTCACTTTGCACAAAAATAACATCAAGTAATCGAATCAATAGGAATGTCCTGTGCCTATAACATCGACGTTATAGGCACAGCTGCATCTAGGCATTGTGTAACATCGACGTGGCTTTTATTTTAATTAAAACTTTTTGTACTTGTTTTTTAAAGTTTTGACACTTGTTTTTAAGTATGATCCAAATCTATTCACAATTCTTTGATTATTATCAATTTTTTGCTACATCTGTTGTAATCTTTTCCAACCGTGGTATTGGTAGTACAACAGTAGTATAAAACTATGGAGTGCTGTTTTCACCACATGGCTTCGCCATGGTACCTCTATATATAAAATTGTTCAGAAAGGTCATGTCTATTTATGCACCAATTTCAACGTTTTGAAGAGTATCTTTTGAAGAGCTTGATAAAAATGTATTGTATAAAGACTTTGAATTGTCTTACGTTGTCAATACAACCCATTTCAAAAGTTTATTTTCCTGCTGATTTTCATGGTCTGACCTATAAAGATATTGTTGCAGCCACGGGTTTTGGGTCGACTACTAGAGGGGAGGGGGGGGGGGGGGGGGGGAGAAAAGGATCCTCGGTTCCCCATGACCTTAATGGGCTTGAGGCCACCGAGCACCAATAACTTTGTGTCACGGTGGGTTGTTAATCGACCACGAACGCCAATTAGCCAACCACGTGGTCCAGTCCAGTCAACCCATCTTATTGCCGTTTAACTGGAGGTCATGCGGTCTCCCAGCCGGGGGACATGCCCTCGGTTATGTACGACGTATGATATAAACCACCTTTAGAGGCCATTTTCCCTGCAGAGCAGGGGTTGGCCTTTTTTGGGCACCGTGGCCCCTTTTTGAAGCAATATTTTATGGTCGGATGCCCTTCCTGCCGCCAACACTGTTAGTCGCCACTTGCGACACACAGGGATTTACCAGTGAACTGGTACTCAATTTGCCGACCTCGGAAGGATGACAGGCTGAGTCAACTCCCCTGGCGTTAATTCAGCGATCAATCGGGATTTGAACCCAGGATCCCAAGCCAGCACCCTAACCGCTAAGCCAACACCAGGCTGGAGTATGACGTATGATATGATGTTCCTTTTGTTCATAAAACGTTTTGTTCATAAAAACATGTACATTGTCATTCGAGGTATAGGACTTTGCCAGCACAAGTGAATTGACTTTAAAATTCTGTTAAAGGGATGATTGTGAAACAAGAATTTAACACTGATATACAGTCACGTGAAAAAGTAAGTACACCCCATGTAAAGTTTTGACATTTTCAACATATTTCAACATACAGCTGTTTGATCTTCATTTCAACAATATTGATAGATAAAGGTGAATAATATAACAAATATCATGAAACATTTACATTTTGTAGTCCATTGTATAATTAAAATAAACATAAATGCAAATTTCGCATGTGGAAAAAGTAAGTACACCCTTGGCTCTAATAGGTGGTATTGCCCCCTTTGGCAGAAACAACCTCAAGTAGACATTTCTTATAACTGTCTACCAGTCTCTGACATCGACTGGGAGAAATTTTTGCCCACTCCTCCATGCAGAATTCTTTCAGCTATGTGATGTTTGAGGGGTTTCTTGCATGCACAGCTCGTTTCAAATCCCCCCACAACATCTCAATGGGATTTAGATCCGGGCTTTGACTTGACCATTCCAGAACCCTCCATTTCTTTATTTTCAGCCATTCCTTGGTGGATTTAGTGGTATGTTTAGGGTCATTGTCATGTTGCAAGGTCCACCTTCGGTTGAGCTTCAACTTCTCCGACAGATGGCCTCACATTATCCTCAAGCACCCTCTGGTACAATGAAGAATTCATAGTGGATTCTATGTTGGTGAGCTGCCCAGGCCCTGATGCAGCGAAGCTGCCCCAAACCATAATATTTCCACCACCATGCTTTACAGTTGGTATCAGGTCCTTGTGGTCAAATGCTGTCTTTGGTTTTCGCCAAACATGTCTTCTGGTACTGTGGCGAAATAGCTCTACCTTTGACTCATCTGTCCAGAGCACATTGTTCCAGAAGTGCTGGTCTTTGCCTCGGTGTTCATTGGCAAACTTTAGTCTTGCCCTGATGTTCTTTCTGGACAGCAAAGGTTTCCTCCTGGCACACCTCCCATGTAGATCAAATTTGTGCAGCCTCTTTCTAATGGTAGACTCATGCACTTTGACATCAACAGTGGCAAGAGCTACCTGTAGGTCCCGTGATGACATTCTGGGGTTCTTAGAGACTTCTTTCAGCATCTTGCGGTCTGCTCTCGGGCTGAACTTGCTGGGGGGGCCTGGCCTGAACAAGTTGGCAGTTGTTTGGAATCTTCTCCACTTGTAGATGATCTTCCAGACAGTCGAATTATAATTCGACTGTCTGGAAGATCATCTACAAGTGGAGAAGAGCTTGTTGTTGATTGAATAGGCAGGATATGACAATTGTTTGGTTATTGATTTCAAATTGGAGATCTTTTTAAATACCCTCCCAGACTCGTAGGCATCTATAACCTTCTTTCTGAAGGCCTCAGAGAGCTCTTTTGATCTCGGCATGGTGACGCCGCACACTTCAACAACAAAGAGCAAACTAAACGAAATGTCTGAGGTTTAAATAAGACAGGTTCCTCCAAGATCCTCTCTAACGATGTTCTAATCATTTGCACCTGAGCTGGTGCACCTGATTCTAATTTTAGGTATTTGAAGTCATGATAAATGTAGGGGTGTACTTACTTTTTCCACATGCGAAATTTGCATTTATGTTTATTTAAATTATACAATGGACTACAAAATGTAAATGTTTCATGATATTTGTTATATTATATCACCTTTATCTATCAATATTGTTGAAATGAAGATCAAACAGCTGTATGTTGAAATATGTTGAAAAAGTCAAAACTTTACATGGGGTGCACTTACTTTTTCACGTGACTGTAGGGTCATTCAAAAATTAAGTAACACTATTTTTTATGGAGGTGTGTACGGGCTTGATTAAACCTTACTAATAATTTAATACTCGACCCAAATAAAGCCAATGGAAATCTGATGCAACAAAGCTGCACAGTGTATAAATCAGCAGAGGCCGAAATGCCGAATGTGTTCGGCCCACAATAAAACCAAGATGGCGGCCATATAATTTTGTCTCGCTACTATGGTGGGTGGAGTCAAGCGACAGATGTGGGTGTTGTCCGACAGCTGTCCGACCAATATGGTGTACATTTCAAAAATAGACCCACACCAAGAACCCCAACAACAACAATGTGAAGCTCTTGTAGACCTGAAACATGTCACAGGTGAAAATATGTTAAAACTCCACTTAGTTGTACCTGAAAATATATCACTTGGTCAATAAACTATCACTTCAGTAGTTGCATTGTTTTATAAACAGTATGTGTTCATCTAATCAATTATGGAAAACCCCAGTACTACTCCCTATGACCTACCTACATGGCGGCACGCGTACGTACACACACACACACACACACACACACACACACACACATACACATACACACACACCATGTTGACTCCTACATTATACATGCATAATACAATAACACATCACCAACAGACTTGAATACAATGTACAGTACACAATACACAAGCATGATGTGCAACATAACAGGCACAGAACCAGAATCAATTCTTCACAGAATCACAATAACAGCTGAGAATGGAAATCTATTCTTAAATGTAGAGAATTGCCCAAGCCTAGACAGCACACATAAATGAATCACCCCACCTGTGAAACACTGGAATGAAGGTTTATAGCTGGGTCGGGGTTTTTAGGTCAGGCCAGTCTTTTGGGACTGTCACCGGTAACAGGTAACCCAGTGCTACCTGCCGTATGGGCGGGTTGTCGGTGACTAAACCAACTCACTTCACCGGCTTTACTAGTTGGGAGGGTGACTGTAACACCCTGCCAGGACCACAACCAACACTTGACAAAGGGCGGATGAGTTCTTGTATGGAGCCAACGACCATCCAGTAATGAGATGGTGGATCCTAAAAAACACCCATCCGGTTTGGACCGGTTCAAGTCATACCAAAGACTTTAAAAACGGTACGTGCTGCTTCCTTGCTTGAAAAGGATAGAGCACTGGCAATGCCCATCAGTTGGGGAGGAGAAAATCCCTCTTGAGGAAATGCCGCACTGAGTACGGTGAGAAAGCGGTGCCATTGTTATGACGTCGCTGGTACCCAGAGTATATTGGGAAGTTACGGTAGTGACGGCACTTCCCCCAAACTCAGTAGCTGTGTTAAGTGTTTGTCTCGTCACAATGTCTGTGTGTGTGTGTGTGTGTGTGTGTGTGTGTGTGTGTGTGTGTGTGTGTGTGTGTGTCAGCTCTACCCCGAGCCTTAGCCCATGTATAAATCTTCCCCCCCCCCCCCCCCCTCCAAGCTAGAAAGCTTAGAACTTAGTTTGAAGTTGGAACATAAACGTGAAATCAATTACAAGTCCAAAACAATCTGTCCTAACAATGTGTATGTGCAGCCTTATTGACAGAAATGTTTGTGCTGAGGCAGTAATCATGGTATCTTAAGGCTGATAACCCTTGCAGTCTTCATGTATCTGGTAGCCTGTCGTATCCTGCCTATTCAATTTTTATGTCCTATAAATTATAATCAATAACCCTTCCTGATATTGTTTCCTACTCTCTGCCCCTCTCTAAATGTTGTCATAAAAAAAATTGGAATATATTTTTGCAACCTTCATGCTCAACATAATATCTACATAATATATACTAACATAACCTTAATACCTACAATTTATTGTTGTTTTTGAAGCTCAAAGTTCAACCTGATCTTTGGTTAATATCATGAATCAACAACGATGAGCGAAGCAGTTTTATTGTGGTTTTGTTCTTTTTTTTTCTTCTTTTTTTTCTTTTTTTTGTATACAAGATCGAGGCTCGTGAAAGAGCTAACATTAATCACACAAAAAGACAAACCGACACACAAAACACAAAAAACAAGGGGAGCGGCAGACAAGATGGGGAGAGAGGGGGAAGGACACAAAAGAGAGGGGGAAGAGGGGGAAGGACACAAACACAACATTTGAGAGCAGGGACATCGGGAGGACTTGGGGGGAGGTGGGAGAGGAATAAAACATATGAACACTGCAAGGACTCTGGGTTGAATGTTCTTCATGTTCTTGAAAGGAGATTAATGTTAATTAATTTTTGATGATTAATGTTAGATTAATGTTATGTTAATTAATGATTAATGTTATCATTAATGTTAATTAATGTTAATAAATGTTAAACATTAACAATGTTAATGTTCTTCTTGAAAGGAGATTCTCATTTTTTTTTTCTTAAGATGCATGCGGCCTTCCAAAAATCGAACGGAGTTGGAAATTGTTTAGCACACCTACAACGTTTTACTGATAACGAATTTTCTCCCACAAATGCTGATAGAGGTAAAGGTGAAGTGACAAAAATGAAGTATCGTTGAAAAAAAAAATTCTCCTTATTTTGCCACAACACATTGTACTAAATTGTAGCTCAGACGAACTGCAACTTTTTCCTGGAAGTCCTGGCAGTGTCCATGTGTTTTATACCTCTCCCACCCCCCCCTTCCCATGCCTCCACCCCCCCAAAGCCCTCTCCCTCCCACAGATCTCTCGATGTCTCCATGTCTCTCGGTCCCTTCTCTCAAATGTTGTGTTTGTGTCCTTCCCCCTCTCGCCCCATCTTGTCTACCGCTCCCGACGTTATATGTTTTATGTGTCGGTTTGTCTTTCTGTGTGATTAATGTTCGCTCTTTCACGAGCCTCGATCTTGTATACAAAAAATAAAATAAAAAAACACATTGAAATGTGGCACTTTGGATAAAGTGAATTGCAGCACATATTGGATAAAATAAATAAAAAGTGGAAATGAGCATTTTGTTGGCAATTAATCTATAAATGTTCCTTTCAGAAAAAGCCATTCACAGACTTGTACCTGAAAGTTCCAGCTGAAGACATTCCATCACACTTTCCATTTCAGGATAAACCAGCTGTGCTGTGGAGTGCCCAATTTACTTCAATGGAACCCTGTTCAAAGCTATTTTAGGATTTGTGGCAGTTTATTGTTCACTCATACAGGTAGTGGACAAAAAATGGAAATACCAATGTAAAGTCACTAAATAGGGCGTTGGGCCACCTTGTATGGCCAGTATGGCCTGGATGTGCCGTGGCATAGAGTCCACCAGCATCTGGAATTCTGCAGGAGGAATGCGGCACCAGACTTCCATAAGAAAGTCAATCAACTCACACCTGTTTGATAGAGGTGGAAAACGCTGTCTCGGGTGTCTTTCCAGAATATCCCATAAATTCTTGATTGGGTTCAGATCTGTTGGTGGTTCTTTTGCAGCCTGTGCCTGCTATGTTTTTTGTGTGCAGTTTTTGAGATGCCAGGAAAGCATCGGTTTTAAAAATTCAAATTGTCATACATATCCACCTACAGATACAGTCAATACCATAATCTGACTTGCTATATCAGAGATCCAGGAAGTGATCTGCCTTGGCCAGACAAATAATTACATGTCCTATTTAATATGGCAGAAGAGCATTCTTGTGTCTGCACATGTTGCTGACAAATCAGTTTGACAACATGGTTGGGATCTCTTTTCTCATTTTGTTTTGAATGTTCGGATTGATTTATAAGCTTTGTCTCAATTATAAGTGAAGATATAGCTGAGTTAGAACTTAGAGGGGATTCAACCAAGAATAATTAGAATGGTTCAAGGGTTGGAGATGTTAGAAAAGACCAGGTTGCTTACATAAGTTTCTAATAGAAGTTTTTAAAATATTGACAAGAATAATTTGTTGCAGCCATTTGTGGAGAATGAAAATAATTTTTGGAAGGAAAAGGCAGATGATCATTAAAAATGAATAAAGACATTGAGTTGGTGAGAATGTACGGAAATAGATGGCGAGGCCCACCAGGCAGGTGAATGTGCTAGAATATTTTTTGTGTACCTCTCCTTAGCCCAATTATTGTACTGTCACTTCAGGCAGATATCTGAAGGAAAACAGCCATGGAATCCACCAACACAGGCAGTTTAAAGAGATCTCTCCAAAGACAATGACCTCCAAGGAGAAGTAAGGGGTGTTCCAAAACATTTAAACTTTTTTTCACCCGAGGCATGCTTCCTTTGATGCACGTTGAAATAGCCGACAATAGAATAACGCACATACAACACGTTGTTCAGTCCGCGACAAAACCATCACAGCAACGACAAGCGAAGAAAAAGTGACGACGTGGACACAAGGTACGCACGCACACGTCATGTCCGAATGCGTGCACAACCTTAACGGGTTCTCGGGGGAAAAAAAGGTAAAATGTTTTGCAACACCCCTTATGCAAGCTCAACGACTTATGAGTAAGTCTTGGACATAAGTCTTCTGGAGAATACTGTTTGACAACAGATAAATACATGGGGAAACAGGAAAGAAAGTGAGGCAGATGCCATATTTGCAAAATTTGAAACATTCATAACTAGAACGGCATTCGATGGTGTGCATACCTCCGCCTGGCTGAGCAGTTTACGTTTCTTATCCACTGATAGGCCAGATCTGGATCCGAACCTGAACCAAAATCGAATCAGCTTGTTCTCGTTTCCATTGTTCTGCTGCAAGACCCATGACCTTTGACGGATTTCCGGCTTTCTGACACTGGGTTGAACAATGCGCTGCAAAATGCCTTGGTAATCTCCTGATTTCATGATGCCATGCACACATTCAAGGCACCCAGTGCCAGAGGCAGCACAGCAACCCCAAAACATCACTGAACCTCCTCCATGTTTGACTGTAGGGAAGGTGTTCTTTTCTTTGAAGACTTAATTTGGTTTTCTGTAAACATAGAGATGATGTGCTTCACCAAAAAGCTCTAATTTGGTCTCATCTATCCACAGGACATTCTCCCAGAAGGATTTTGGCTTCTTCAGGTGTGTTTTGGAAAACTCCAGTCGGGCAGACTGGAGTCTCTCTGTGTGTCTCTCTCAGCAGTGGGGTCCTCCTGGGTCTCCTACCATAGAACCCCATTTCATTGAATTTGTGACGGATGGTGCAATTTGAAACTGTCGTACCTTGTGTCTGAAGGTCAGCTGGAATCTGTTTGGCAGTTGATCGAGGTGCTTTCTCCACCATTCGAACAATCCTTCGCTGCAATTTTCAATCAAGTCTTCTCTTGTGGCCACGTCCATGGAGGTTGGCTGTAGTGCCATGGGCCTTAAACTTCCTGATAACATTGCATACGGTGGACACAGGAACATCAAGGTCTCTGGAGATGGACTTCTACCCTTGAGATTTTCTGTGCTTGGCTAAAATCTTGTGTCTGACCTCCTCAGACAATTCTCTGTTTTTCTTTCTTTTCTCCATGCTCATTGCGGTACACACCGTGACACAAAACAGCAGAATGACTCCTTTTCTCTATTCAAACTGGTTGAATGAGTGATTTTTAGCACCTGGAATGAGGTTCAGGGGGGCTTATGCGATGGTGCGTCGTCAGTCCGTCAGTCCATCAGTCCGTCAGTCCGTCAGTCCGTCAGTCTGTCAGTCCATCAGTAAACACTTGAAACTTCTTCTCCGAAACCGCTGATGGGATTGTGACCAAATTTGGGACAAATTATATTTGTTGTGTTGTGACTAAAGTTTGTTCACGGCATTAAAAAAATTGTGGCCTAAGGGGGTCTACCAGGGGTCAAAGTGGATCCAGGTTTGACCCCCAAAATAGGAATTTGCTTTTTTCTCTGAAACTACACACACTATTTCGATAGACTTTACCACAACCTTCATCACCCGTGATGTACCAAAGTTTTTTCATGGCATTAAAAAAAATGTGCCTCTTTGGAGGTCTACGGGGGGTCAAAGTGGGTCCAGGTTTGACCCCCCAACATAGATGTTTGCTTTCTTCTTGAAACTACACAGACGATTTTGATGAAACTTCACCACAACCTTCATCACCCGTGATGTACCAAAGTTTGTTCACGGCATTAAAAAAATCTGCCCCGATGAGGGTCTACGGGGGGGTTGCCCCATCAAATCGGTGTTTGCTTTCATCTCATTAATTACACATGCAATTCCGATGAAACGTCACCACAACCTTCATCATCCGTGATGTACCAATGTGTGTTCAAGGCATAGGAAAATATTTGGGTCTGAGTTGGTACACGGGGTGGGAGGGAGGGTGGAGGGGGGGGGGGGGTTGCCCCCCAAAATAGGTATTTTGTCGTTTTTTTATTTAATGTCATGATTATGTCTGTATGATTCTACATGCTGCCCTGTCTTCTAGCCAGCATTGAAATTGGTTTAAAATACCCTTAGTCAGTGCAGTTTACTGTTTATTCTGCCAGGTGAGCGCCAGGTGTATTGCCCCTATGTTTATATTGCAGGCACCTGCAACTCACCACAGGTGAGTTCACTTCCAAAGTAAAGGAGAATCACCTTCTTGAAATCTAATAATTTCTAACAACTTTTAAAAGGCACCAATAATATTGTCTGGGCCATTTTAGGATTTCTGTGTGGAATAAGTTAAGATTTAGTATTTTTTTCTGCTTTTTTGTTTTGTTCCACTGCAAACCAAAGAAATACAAATGTGGATACCAAAATATTTTTTAATTTCAACAATTTCTGGAAGAAATGGTGCATTATTTGAAAAAAGTGCAATGGTGCCAATATTTTTGGCCACGACTGTGTGTGTGTGTGTGTCTGTGTGTGTGTCTGTGTGTGTGTGTGTGTATATATATATATATATATACTAGCAGAAGTACCCGGCGTTGCCGGGCGGGGGGGGGGGGGGGGGAGGGGGATAGGGTGGGAAGGGGGGGGGGGAAGGGGAGGCGGTTGGGGGGGGGGGGGGAGGGGGGATTTTCTTTGTCAGTTTTTTCTTTTTGCCGAAAACACTCCCAGGCCCTCACTGATGAACCTCTGAAAGTTTGATGAAGATCCGTTCAGCCATCTCTGAATAAAACGCAGACACAAAAACTGGACACACACACACACACACAGACAACTCGCGTTTATATACAGACTTGGCATTTAATATGGAATACTTTTTTGTGGGGATGAACTTACTTTTCAAGATGTCTTAGAACCAAAAGTTCATTGGAATTATGTTGAAATTATTCTAGATTTTGTTAATGTGACCTTTAAAAGAAACAAAAACCACATTTGACATTTCGAAGCAAATAAATTGATCCTTGAAAGTGATGTAAACTGATATCGAACTCAATTCATGGACAGTACTGTGTTAAACTTCTGTACGTTTTCCAGAAGTATCTCTTTATTTTGCACATTAGCCAATTTTTTTTTTAACAAAAACAAAAGTTAAATTACGACTGGGATTACGGACAGTAAAATTACAGTTCAGTACTTCGTGTAACCCCCACGAGCATTCAGGAGAGCACGTACACGTTGAAGCATGCTGTTCATGAGATTTGCCAAGGTTTGGACAGGAATCGCTTGCCATGCAGTGACAATAGCCTGCTGCAATTCACGCACAGAAGTCGGCTGCTGGTCCAAGTGGTCGATTTGACGCGTTAATTCTGCCCACAAGTTCTCTATCGGATTCATTTTCGGGGACATGGCAGGCCACTCCATATGCTCTACACCACGGTCAGCAAGAAAGTGTTGGATCATGCGAGCACGATGAGGCTGTGCATTGTCATCTTGGAAGACAGTTTCCTCGAAAGGCTGCACGAGCAAATGGAAGCAATGTTTCTTCCAGAATGGCCCTGTACTTGAACTGGTTCAGGTTTCCATTCAGAACCACCAGGTCAGTTTTGCCCCCTGCATGAAAAGCAGCCCAATCGGTCACCCCACCACCTCCAGCTTGGACTCTTGGCACTATACAATCCTTGTTGTAGGCTTCATGCACTTGTCTGCACACTCGGACGTGGCCATCTTGACGATAGACCAGAAATCTAGACTCGTCACTGAAGATCACATGATTCCAGTGTCCTGGCTGCCATTGACGGTGCTCTCTGGCCCACTGCAATAGGCGCTGGCGGTTTTGTCTGGTCAGGGGTGGCTTTCTCAGGGGACGCCTGGCACAATAGCCTGCTTGAACCAGTCGTTGGTTGACTAGCCTTCTGGATACAGGCACATTTGTCAGTTGCTGCCACTCAGCCCTAAGCTGATTAGCTGACTTGGTACGGCCATTGTGGACTAACCGGTGCAGCTGGCGATCATCCATTGTGGTGCTTTGTGGTTCTGCGGGGACGTCCTGGCCTCGGTATTGGAGTAGGACACCCCTCTGAGCATTTCGTTTCAGGATCCTTGTCACCTGACCTTGAGTGATGCCATACTGCCGAGCGCCGAGCAATAGCACGCTGTTTCATGCCGTATTTTCGTAAAGCCACCACTCCATGACAAACAGCATTGTCGAATTAACGGACCATCTCCAGAGGAAGCGGAAATAACTTTTGGAGACGTGCAACAGTTGTTTTCCACTAATACAGAACGCAACAACCCTTGTATACCCGACTGTGAAGCCACTCATCAAATGCACCTGTCTGTACATTTTGCCATGGCACCTGTGATATAATCCTGTTGTTGACTTCTTGCTGCGACAGACAATCAGTGACATGGTTCTTTTAACAAATAAATCACCAAAGTGTAAAATAAACTCACCAGATTGATATACTGAGTTAAGAAAGTAAACCCGTCAAGAAAAAAAAAAATTCCATATTAAATGCCAAGTCTGTGTATGTATATATATATATATATATATATATATATATATATGTATATATATATATATATATATATATATATATATATATGTATATATATATATATGTATATATATATATATGTATATATATATATATGTATATATATGTATATATATATATATATATATATATATATACAGTGGAACCTCTAAATCCGAATTTAATTCGTTCCAGCGGCAGTTCGGATTGGGAAAAGTTCGGAATTAGAAACTATTTTCCTCATAAGAAATAATGGAAAGTGAATTAATCCGTTCCTGGACCCCAAAAACCCATTATCAAGACACTGTTAACTGCAAATACACATGATTCAAGGTAAAATAAGATGAGTAAATGCCCTAAATATCAACTAATAATAATAATAAAAACAAGAAGTAAATGTACTAACATGAAAATAACTGCATTTACCTTCGTGGAGAGTTCTGATGGTGCATGTGGAAGCTGGAGAGGAGGAAGGAGGGAGAGGGTTTTATTGCTTGGAAGGTGAGGCACCTTCCAAGCTAACATCAGATGACTTGACTTACGGTGTTTGCTCTCTTTGTCTCTTAACACCACTTGTAGAGGGTTGGGGCTCACTAGGCTTGCTTTCTTTAGAGAACCACCTCTCCAAAGTTGCCTGGTGTTGGCGACTTTTCTTAATTTTTCTGAAGTGGTCAATCACATCGTCACTGAACAAGTTAATGCTCCTGTTAACCACTGCTTTATTAGGGTGCCACTTTTCAACAATGGCCTGTGTTTTAGACCAATGGAAGCACAGTTCTCTAATTTCAGCACTGGAAATATGAACGACGCTCGCGGCGGGAAATATGAACGACGCTAACGCTATGTTGGCGGTTCGGTTATAGAAATACATTCGGAATTAGGGACAAAATTTTCTCGAATTTACGGTTCGGAATTAGAGTAGTTCGAGATGAGGGGCGTTCGGAATTAGGGGTCACTACTGTATATATATATATATATATATATATATATATATATATATATATATATATATATATATATATTGTTACGGTCCGCGGTTAAGGATGTTATATTTGCCGAGCGGAGGCCCCGCGACCTAACAGTTTTTCCCGACTCACCCGATTCACCCAGACGGTGGCCGTATCGCGCCACAGCTACTCAATATGGAAAAGACTAAGACGACGAATGCAAAGAGGAAGAAGGAGATGTACAGAAGAGTAACGGGGTTTATTATTATTTACACACACATAAGCAAAAAGAGCAGTCACGGGTATTTACAGCGGACATGAAAAAAACAGGTAACACAGTGCAAATTACTAGCTCATACAGACTTAATTACCTACACAGGACAGAAGAAACAAAGACGACTCACACGGGGAATGATGATAGGAATTGGCTGGAAGGAGAGGAAAGGTCCGGAGCTGGTAGCACGATCGGCGCGTTCGGCAGGCGCCGTCCCGTCGCGGCCCTGCTCCAAACTGCCGTCCAGGCCCAAAAAGGCTGTCGAGTCTTGTTGCTGCTGTAGACGCTGCTGCTGGCGAGCAAGGTGACGAATAGCAGGCTTTGTGCTTCCTTGGATGATCTGCTTTTGGACCTCACAACACAGCCCTGCTCTGATGACCCAGCTCTTTCCTTTCCACCTCACCACGCAGCTCAGCTCAGCCTTTCAGCTCATCTCTTGGACTCATCTGCTTGTCTGCTTGGGGAGCGTCCCGCGGCGGGTTATATAGGCCCCGCCCTTCACCCTTTGCGAACCTCCCCCAAGCATTCTCTCTCCGCCCTCTCAAGCCAAACCCCTCGTTCTGGGTTGGATGAGCGGGGCCGACTTACTCCTCCCCTCTATGACGAGGTGGAGACCCGCCTTTCTTCCCCAACCCTGCCTCGTGGTCAATGGTGGCTTTGGAGGGGATGTAATTGCCAAATTGAGGCTTGGCCATTACGAAAGGGGAAATGGAGGTTTTTGGGAATGGGAATGAAGGGAATCTATCTCTTTTACTCGGTGCAATGGAGTGTCATGTTAATGGAAGAGAAGGCCTTACTCTAAAACACATAATAAGGATATAAACTACTGAACAAGGGTTTTATCGTGTCCTTCAATGTGGTGTTTCATGGAATTAACTACCGGGACGCCCTTTTTACCTTTACACAACTCCGGAGGCAGGAGGGGCCATAATCAACAATGTTACACAGCAATTTACCACAATACAATACACACAATCAAAAAAATGCAATCCTCATATCCGCAACACTGCACCCTCCTCCTCTTAGGCACGTCCCGGGCCTATAACTTTAATTTAGTGTGACACGAAGGTGTAGTTCCCTCTACTTTTAACCTGACCCTGAGTGTGACAGTTTTAAAACATAAATAAATATGTCCCGCTGCTCCATTGCACCCTGCCTAACAGACTCACGCCCACAGTTAACCGAATTGCGGAATGGTCTTCAAACTATACACCGACGGTGGGGAGCATTATTTACAGTGACGTTATTTTATTTACAAAACGCACCCCAGGACCTGTGATTGTTCTTTCTGGGGGGGGGGAGACAGTCTGCTCTGCATCAATGCACCATGAAAGCACCCAAAAACGCACCAATACAACCTCAAGCACCAATCGGTGCACAGTCATCACTGTTCAATGAATAAAAATAAACCAACAACCCCTAACCCTGCAGGTGGTCTCTTGCTCTTCGGCTCCCTCTGCTGGCTATTATTATTTCTTCCAGATGTTGTCCTTTCTTTGCTGGCGGCCTATTTGTATTACAATAAAATGCACCCAACGTGTCCATGTTTATTTATTTATGGCCCCCAGGGCCGACTAGTGTGGTTCACCTGTGGGGCATCGGTGCCCTGTGATCAAGGTCCGCCAGCAAGATTTCGGGCCCTCATGGCCGGTTCCAGCAGAGGGGCCATGCCCCAACCCATGGGGTCCATAAGTGGTGCTTGGCCACAGACATGTGGTCCATAATGTGGTGCATCGATGCAGACAGCTGGGTCTGGGAGTTCCGGGCGCACAATGATGGACTCACGCACGCTCCGCTCAGCGCCCAGTGGCGCTCAGGTCCTCATGTGGGAGACAAAAGGGGGAGAAGACAGATGAGCGAGGGGTAAGGTCACAAGGGTACACATCAATAAGGCAATGCAAGGCGAAATGCGTACGGAGAGCGAATTGAGAAAGCTCGTCCCTACCGTACGTCACCCCCCCCTGTCACCTACTCTACCCTTGCCCTTACCCCATATTTACAAAATCTACACATTTACTAATTCGTCACGACTGTCACGTCTTCCCCATATTTCCCATACCAAATTCGTCTCCACAATCCCTCTAGCCAAAATTTGCCATCACCCAATTCATCATCAATCCTCATAAGGAGGAAGAGATGGAACAACAAGCACAATGTCACACCCACGTCATGATGCGTCTCACATTCCAAACATCTGCATCAAAAATAATTAAACACATGGCATGGTGTGGAGGTACGTCATCTCAGGTGAGTGCATGTAGATGGTGCGAGGAGACTTCAATCCTAGCTATCCTCTAAATGACTTTAACACACTTTTACACTACCCGGGGTCTTTCCCTGCCAAACCATTGGCAATCTTACTCAATGTGGTTTTAAAAACCAAATTCCCATTGACCAAACTGTGGTGCTTCTCAATTTGGGGTCTCACTCCCCCGATTCATCTCCCGGTGCCCTTGCACAATTTCTGGGCTGAGACGTGTAGCTTAACACACTTTTACACTACCCGGGGTCTTTCCCTGCCAAACCATTGGCAATCCTACTCTATGTGGTTTTAAAAACCAAATTCCCATTGACCAAACTGTGGTGCTTCTCAATTTGGGGTCTCACTCCCCCGATTCATCTCCCGGTGCCCTTGCACAATTTCTGGGCTGAGACGTGTAGCTCTCCCAGCAGGTCTACCCACCTGCACACCTCCACCACTGTAGTTGCCATCCGAGCTTACCTAGCTCCTCACCCTAACCTAACTAACTGGGGAAGGCCCCTCCTGGCTCTGTCACCCCTTAGTGCCCTCTGGCACTGGGCTACCCGGGTCCGTCCTCCGGATCCTCGGGCCGCATCCACAACTACCGGCTCCCAGAGCCCACCTGCGGCCTCACCTGGCCGACATCCTCACAGTGGTGGAGTGCCCAAACCAACTACACACACTAACAGGCTACACGCCCAGCCATTTCCACAACACTAATGCACCCATCCAATCACCATTCTTCCACCCGCACCACAGATGCCAATATCCAACCACAATTTACCTATACCCTCTACCTAACACTTACACTACCCGCCCCGGGTATTCGTGATGGGGGTCCACTCTTCCCCCATTCACACCTTCGCACCATCCACTCCACTCCATTGTTTCCACCATACTCACTCCACGACCATCCATTCCAATACTCCATATACTCCATACCATTTATTCCACACAACCATTCCCCATACACCTGTTGTTGCACACCTGTGCAATCATACCTGGTGCCACCTGCACCCTCCTTCCTTCCTGGACCATTTGGTCAACACAATACTCATCTCACTATTCTTCTCACTCATACACTGCTCCATACACCTGTCCAGTTGCACACCTGTGCAATCACACCTGTTCCTCACACACTTTTCACAATACACTTCCAATCCTTAAACACACGGCATCATCTGAACTACCTGTTGCCCTGCTACCTTAGTGCTCCCCGTCTTCCCTTTAAACTAAGCACATACCACGTCATTATCATCCACACTAACCTACCTGCGTCCCTACTACAGGTATCCATGTCACTAACTAACCTTAACGTTACCTAATGTCAATCTCTAGGGCCCTACACACGATATATCCTAACCCTCCCGGGCTAGTTTTCACTGCCATAAACCCCATAAGACTAGTGCTCCTTTGCCCCCTGCTGTGAGGGATGACAGAGTTGCCATCCCACCACATTGGGGATCTCTCACTATAAATTTTGCTCGTCCAAATCCAACAAATCAAAAATTTGCCAATCATCTGCCAATCACTGTACCATTACCAATCATCACTCTGCCAATCCTTTGCCAATCATCAAATTTTGTTTTTCTAATTTCGGGTCCAGACCACTATCCTCATCATTACAGTCTACTTACTAATGCCTCTCGGTGCGCCAATTCACTTCCACAGCCCGGCTTCACACGGCCGAGCAATGAATGCGGGTTGTTTGGTGCCGGTGGCTGGATGCGTCCGGCACTCGGTGCAGGGAAGGACGCTTACCCGGGCCGAGATCCCACGCACCACCTCGGCACGGAGCCATCCCATGGCCCGATCTCGACCTGCCGGAACGCCTCAACAAAAAGGGGTCGCCATGACGACCCTTCCTATCGGGCTGCCCGCTCCGCCTAGTGGAGCACGGGCGCGGCCGTTCCAACGCGGCCCAGCGTGGATCACGTACGGCGGTCCTTGCGAACCCGCCGTGGTTCGGATCCCCGCTGGTCCTCGCGGCACGCGAAGCTGCCCGACGCACACCGAGGGCCCGATTCGGCTAAATGTCGTTCTAACCGCTAACCCGGTTACCGTTGATGCCTCACCTGCATGCTTACACGCATACGCTACCCCTTTCACCCTCACTGAGCTCGATGCTCCAACGCCGCCCGTACACCCCGCATACTTCGTCATTGCATTCGTTCTTGCGCTCACAGACTTGGTCACACACCTGACCACCGAACACCTTGGCACACACTCGTCGTTCGCACCTCACCAACACACCTCTTCGCGCCCCCTTCTCGGTCACCTCCGTGACAATCACAGGTGTGCTCTCACTCGCACACCCAACCACGTGCCTCACTACCATTTCCAGCGTGCATTCCCACACACGCTCTACCATTCCAGGTGTGCTTCCTTTCTCACCTGTCACAACCAACTCACGCTCCGTGTCACTCTCACTACTTTCACCACCACTCTTGACAGCGCACTCACCCTTACTCTCGACAGCGCACTCTTTCCTCATGCACCTGTCCGTTACACACCTTTCCCACGCACACTCTTGTGCACACTCTCCCGTTACTTCCTCCGTAACCCTCACCACAGGCGTGCATTCTCCCTCACTCTTGACAGCGCACTCTTTCCCCATGCACCTGTCCGTTACACCCCTTTCTCGCACACACTCTTGCGCACACTCTCCCGTTACATCCTCTGTAACACTCACCACAGGCGTGCATTCTCCCTTACTCTTGACAGCACTCCCACTCCTCGGCGCGCACTTTTTCCTCACACACCCCAGAGTCGGACATTCTCGCACACCTCCTCCTTCGCACACCGTACCTGTCGCACACTTCACCAACGGCCTCTCACGAACACCCGGGTCCAAAGCAACCCCCAAGCCGACTGAAGCTCCCCTCACATCATATACATTTCCTCGTATATCGCCACTCACCTTGGCACCACGTCTCCGCACCTCCTTCACCACCTGCAAACTCTTTATTTGGTTAGTGAGCACACCATTATGATTTGAGCAGGGACCTTGCACATATTCCATTTCTCCCTGCAATTCCCGGGCTACCTCCGTCGTCTCTTCAATTTTAATTGTACCCACTACTGCTTTGTCTTTGTTCCCCTCGCCGACCGTTGGCTTTAAATTTAATAAAATTCCCTCTACCTCATCGGTCGCCGGCTTTTCCAAACCCCGTGTCGCGATTTCTACCCCCATCATTGTACCCGCGCTTTCCTCCGCTTCGCTCAACCAGCGCTTCTCGACCCGCGTTACCTCCTCGTGCACCCCTGGGCCCTGCTCACTCAACCCACGGTCTCTGTCCCTCTCCGCTTCCCTTACCTCATATGCGACTCTGTCCCTCGCCATTTCCTCAGTTCTTTCTTTTAGTTCCTTAGTCATTTGAACACCCATGTTGTTAATTTCCCTAGTGGATATGAGCCCCTGGGCATACATTTTGTTTTCTTCATCCCACTGGGTCAAAAATTTCAACAAATTTGCAAGAAATGGATCCCAGGCCGTTGGCACCGCGGGCTCGGCTGCCGCGCGCTCGTACGAGGTGCCTTTTTGCGCGCCTGAAACCTCGTGCGCGAGAGCGCCATTTTGTGCACCTGATACCCCCTCAACCACATTGCCAATGTTCTCCTCCTCTCTTTCCTCCACATACATTTCCCCGAGGTCCTGGGTCGATTCTACCCCGTCTATCTCTCCCACCGACATCCCGTCGCCTTGACCAGCCATGGCGCGATTTCAAAATTCGGGTTTTGCTTTAAAACAACACAAATTTCCAGCAGCTCCAAATTTTGACCAAATTTTTTCCTTGATGTTTTAAAATTTTGGTTCGGGCCTCGTATCTCAATCCCAGACACCAATTGTTACGGTCCGCGGTTAAGGATGTTATATTTGCCGAGCGGAGGCCCCGCGACCTAACAGTTTTTCCAGACTCACCCGATTCACCCAGACGTTGGCCGTATCGCGCCACAGCTACTCAATATGGAAAAGACTAAGACGACGAATGCAAAGAGGAAGAAGAAGAAGATGTACAGAAGAGTAACGGGGTTTATTATTATTTACACACACATAAGCAAAAAGAGCAGTCACGGGTATTTACAGCGGACATGAAAAAACAGGTAACACTGCAAATTACTAGCTTATACAGACTTAATTACCTACCCAGGACAGAACAAACAAAGCCGACTCACACGGGGAATGATGATAGGAATTGGCTGGAAGGAGAGGAAAGGTCCGGAGCTGGTAGCACGATCGGCGCGTTCGGCAGCCGCCGTCCCGTCGCGGCCCTGCTCCAAACTGCCGTCCAGGCCCCAAACGGCTGTCGAGTCTTGTTGCTGCTGTAGACGCTGCTGCTGGCGAGCAAGGTGACGAATAGCAGGCTTTGTGCTTCCCTGGATGATCTTCTGCTTTTGGACCTCACAACTCAGCCCTGCTCTGACGACCCAGCTCTTTCCTTTCCACCTCACCACGCAGCTCAGCTCAGCCTTTCAGCTCATCTCTTGGACTCATCTGCTTGTCTGCTTGGGGAGCGTCCCGCGGCGGGTTATATAGGCCCCGCCCTTCACCCTTTGCAAACCTCCCCCAAGCATTCTCTCTCCGCCCTCTCAAGCCAAACCCCTCGTTCTGGGTTGGATGAGCGGGGCCGACTTATTCCTCCCCTCTATGACGAGGGGTGGAGACCCGCCTTTCTTCCCCAACCCTGCCTCGTGGTCAATGGCGGCTTTGGAGGGGATGTAATTGCCAAATTGAGGCTTGGCCATTACGAAAGGGGAAATGGAGGTTTTTGGGAATGGGAATGAAGGGAATCTATCTCTTTTACTCGGTGCAATGGAGTGTCGTGTTAATGGAAGACAAGGCCTTACTCTAAAACACATAATAAGGATATAAACTACTGAACAAGGGTTTTATCGTGTCCTTCAATGTGGTGTTTCATGGAATTAACTACCGGGACGCCCTTTTTACCTTTACACAACTCCGGAGGCAGGAGGGGCCATAATCAACAATGTTACACAGCAATTTACCACAATACAATACACACAATCAAAAAAATGCAATCCTCATATCCGCAACAATATATATATATATATATGTATGTATATATAGTTTTAGCCCTATCTCTCAACGGTGAAGAATCACTCAAAATTTTTTTTTTTTATCCTCGTATCCGGATTCGAATCTTCACCAATTCATATCAACTTTCGGTGGGCGAAGGTAATGATGTCATCATTTACATCAAATTGGATTGACCAATGAATCAAAAGATGAACAACATTGACAAAAACATTAAACAAACAATTCAGCAATGTCCAAAGAAAGATCTCTTGGAGCACAACTCTAAAATAAATGTCCACAAACAAACTCAGCAGCACCAGTCTTGGAGTCATTTCTGCCTTGAGACTTCAACAGCAAGATAAAATCAGCTTGCAAAGGAAAGCTTATAGGTACCCTGTATATTGCTGGACACTACAACACTGGAGAAGCAAACGGAAGCGGGTTGCTGCTTTTGCATAACCTGTTGATTGGATTATTTTTTTTCTAATCAGCGCAAATTTTGTCTGACAGGCCGTAATGGCTTTTCGTGTTGCTGGAATGGCCAATGGCATTATCGCTCGGCCTTGAGGAGCCTGCACCGAGCGAGATGCCAAAACAATACCATCGAGATGCCACTGAGTACCGAACTGATCATTCGATCAGGTGCAGTGGAGGCCACCATGACTGCATGCAGAAGAGCCAAAGCAACATGCAAACAAGCAAGAGATTCACAAATGTGAGCTTTTGACACAGCATCAGAAAACAAAATGGAGGTATAATTAGCCTGTCTCCTGCACAGCAGGAAGCGGGGTGTTGTAATCACTTCCGTGTGTGTGTGTGTGTGTGTGTGTGTGTGTGTGTGTGTGTCTGTCTGTCTGTCTGTCTGTCTGTCTGTCTGTCTGTGTCTGTCTGTCTGTCTGTCTGTCCGGGCCGTAGCTTTTTTACCATTTCAGATATTGTCATCAATTTTTCACCAAACCTTTATTATGACAATATGGAGAAGGCAAATTTATAATTTTGTCAAAAGGTCAAAGGTCAGCATCAAATAAAATCATAAATTTTCATCGAATTGACCTGAAATTTAAATTTACCATTTGAGTTTTGTCATAAATTTTCAACAAAGCATTATTATGATAATATGGAGAAGGGAAATTTATAATTGTGGTCAAGAGGTCAAAGATCAGCGTCACACAAAATCGTCAATTTTCATCCGATTGACCTGAAATTTTAAGAATTTGCATATTGGGTCACTGAATTGGTTTACCAATCAAAATGTACAAACCGATTGCTTGTTTTTTTCGATCAAAAGGTCAAAGGCCAACGTTGCGTAAAATCACCAATTTTCACCGGATTGACCTGAAATTTCATTAATATGCATATTGCATCACTGAATTGGTTTACTAATGAAAATGTAGGAGTCGATTGTTTTGTTTTGTTTTAGATCAAAAGGTCAAAGGTCAAGGTTGCATAAAATCGTCAATTTTCATCCAATTGACCTGAAATTTTAAGAATTTGCATATCGGGTCACATAATTGGTTTACCAATCAAAAGCTAGAAGCTGATTTTTTTGAGATCAAAAGGGAAATATCAATGCTGCCTAAAATCATCAATTTTTGCATTAATTTTTTTTCTCCTTATTTTGAGCATATAGAAGAAGAAGAAGAATATGATGATGATGACTGAATACAAACGGACGTGAACAGGCTTTGCATTTTCAGATGCTTTCTTGTTCAATTCTTTCGAGGAACAAACTAAACATATTCCATATACTTGTTTGTATATTTTTTTTACCAAGTTGTAGTTGTTAGTGCATGCATTGATACCGTAGTTGTTGCAATATAATATAGAATTATGAACGCTTGTGTCATTGATGCTCTTGTTTTACAGATAAATGATTTAAAGGAATTTATAAATCGTTCATATTTACCTCTCTCGGAGTAAGTTCCTACTGTGTGGTATTGTGGAGTGAAAGCTACACTACACCATAGAGTTATACTGTAGCTTCACTGTACCACATAATAGGAACTTACTTTACAAGCACAGTAAATATGCAGTTACTGTGTTGTTCAAGTGAGTTATGTGAGACTAGGAAGGTGGGGTCTTGTGACATAACTAAGGGGGCTTTGGGGGCACGAGGGGGAGGTGGTTGCAATTTCCAGCTTCACGAATAATCAGGACTTCATTCAATGTTTGATAATTTGTTATTTTTGTTCACTCAAATTAAGATCTTTTGAATATAAGCTCAGTCTGAGCTTGGTGGTATTGAGCACTGGGAGCTTATTCAAAAGGAAAAATTAATTTGCTGAATCTCATTACGACGACCATATGTGTTGCTGCTGCCACACACTTTGCTTCAGGACGTGTGATCATTTGTAATGCGTTGCATAAAATGTGATTATTTTCAGATGCAATTCGATGAAACGACACTTCGAAGAAGACGTCGTCATTTTGAGAGGCTATTAAGCGATATTTGTCATCCACTCATACCTGCAACCATGAAAATGTGAAAGAACACACAGATTATTTTCGGACAATAAGAACTATAAGCTAATGCCATGTCAGTCCTCCATTCACTTGTTGTTTTATAAAACAATCCTCTTTTTATGATATTATCACGTTGATGGGGGTTGCTAATATGGACCCGCTACTTCTCGAATGGCCAAATTAAAGAGAATCACACTCGAGCAGACAGCGTCACTTCCCCCGGTTGAGATCCAAATTCAGCTGATCTCTTTAAACGAATGTGTTAAACAAATTTACATCTCTGCCAGGGGTTAATCAAACCTGGCAAAAATGGTTTGTGCACACGTATAAGAAGGCAGTAATCAGGTAACAGGCATTCTCAAGAACTATCAATTTGTTGAAAGGAGACAGGACAACACAAACAGAGACTCGAGACCTGAAAGGCAGAGTTTTTTTTTAAATTCGTTTTTGTATATTAAGTCGAGGCTCGTGTAAGAGCTAACACATAACATATAACAAAGGGAGCGGGATACAAGAGGGAGAGAGAGAGACGGAACACACAACGGGAGGCCAACAGGCCCATTAAGCCTGTGCATTTCTGCCAAAGTCCATGTACCCCTCCATCTTTTAGGTAACTATCTAATTCTAATTCAAATGTATCTATCATTTCAGCTGCTCCAGGGAGACCGTTCCATGCGTTAACTTTGGTCTAGCTATCCCCGGAATCAATCTTGTTGCTTTATGCTGAACCCTCTCTATTGCAGCTTTATCTTTCCTCAGATGTGGTGACCCAAACTGTACACAATATTCGAGATGAGGTCTCTCACTAAATTCCTGTAAAGTGTTAACACTTCTTCCTTTTTGATTTATAATCAATTCAACCCAAAACCCTGTGAACTCCACCTATAGCTGCCTGGCACTGTGGATGATGCATATGAAGTTTTGGATTGATCAGTTCAGCAGTTTTAATCATCATTTAATATGCAGCCTGTCGCTGCTGGTTGCATCATTTCTGGGAAAGTGGCTGTGCTGCTGATGCAGTGCCCGCTGTTTCCAGTAAGCCGGTACTCAATTTGTCGATCTCGGAAGGATGACAGGCTGAGTCAACCCACCTGGTGCAATTGCAACGGCACAAACTCAAGAGCCTAACATCTTAAGCCAGTGATCATAACCGTTAGGCCAAAACCAAACGTAGCAGTTATAATGATGATTTTTGAAGTCTTTAAAAAATATATTAAAAAATTCCTTAAATCCAAATGAGCACCAATCTGCACTGGATCTAAAGACTTGTAACCTTGGAGATGAACACATTGTTATAACTCAGCATATTTTAAAATTGGATTATGTATTGTCCATGAAAAACAATCTAGATGTGGACAAATACACCCTCAGGAACAGGCGTGGAATTTTTTAACACCTTGATCATAATTGATAATCAAGGTTTTAAAGTAACTTGTGGGTAAATGAGACCTAACAAGTGGCAAGTGCTCAAGGGGAGGGGAGCAGGGTCCACTCTCAACCCCTCTATTCTACTCCCCATGGGCCCACAATATACTTGAGAGGTTTGGTGTCACAATTAATAAAAGCAGTTAAATAAATCATGCTCCACTCTATTCCAAATCACCCCTTAAATCTCAAAATCGAATAAAGCTAGTAACTTCATTTTTGCATTATTAACCCCACATGGGGCATACATTATCCTGACAAAGTTTGGTTGCGATCACTCAAGCCATAACAGAGATGTCTCCCTGTCCCCGACTCCAAATCCACCCTGAATTTAAAAATATAAAAAAAGTTAATAATCTCATTTTTTCACCATAAATCTCCATTCTGCATGGCGTATTTGATGGCATTGCGACCCATAGGGCTGACATGAATAGTCGCATCTTGATATAGACAACCCCTTCTTTCCCCCACATGCCTCCCCCCTAAGATTACTACCCACTTACCTACTTATTTTCCTCCCCGTTGTCTCCAATTATTTGTGCTGATTGGTTGTGATCACTGCAACCATTACAAAGATCCCACCCGACCTCCTTCCCTCTACCCCACTCATAACCTCCTCCCCATCCGCCATCACACTCCACATGAGGCCCCCATTATGTCTGCTGAGTTTGGTAGCCCTACAATATTCCGTTCTCAAGATATGCAACACGTGAGGTTTCCGGGCACGCGAATCACATCCGCGGCCCTAAGGTGCACCGCAAGCGTTGCGGATGTTATCTTCAAGCACAGTGTGCTGTTGCCACAGACGATGTACACAATCTATGCCTTCTTCACTGCTATGATTAAATTAGACAACTTTGTTCCAATTCCATTTTTGAAAATAACTACCGGAGAGCTTCAAACTGCAGAGTGTCGCTGGGGTGTAGAGATTACATGAGATTATCTACACACTCACTGACACACAGACCAATTGCAATAGCCTCTCCCATCCTTCCTGGAATGGGCAATAAAACTCCAAAAGAGCAATAGGCCTCCAGTTCTACTGGCTGCAAGCTCAGAAATGGTAGAGATAACTAATCAAGAATAAAACCCAGAAGAGCAATAGGCCTCCAGTTCTACTGGCTGGAAGCTCAGAAATGGTAGAGATAACTAATCAAGAATAAAACCCAGAAGAGCAATAGGCCTCCAGTTCTACTGGCTGGAAGCTCAGAAATGGTAGAGATAACTAATCAAGAATAAAACCCAGAAGAGCAATAGGCCTCCAGTTCTACTGGCTGGAAGCTCAGAAATGGTAGAGATAACTAATCAAGGCCAGCAAAATGCTAGAAATAAAGAAATGTTGTTTTTCAAGCCTGCAAGTAGCCAACACCACATTTTGACAAGTCCATCAATTCAGCTCTTTTTATAAACGATGCACAACATCACTGAAATCGGCAACTGCCTTTTCGGCCATCAAGTTAGATGGTGTTACCCTAAGTAATTGGTTCGACATTAAACGATTGAAATGTACTCATCTCAAGCGGTTAACTCACCCTCATGATCACACATGGCGTTACTTATGAGCAGTTACACACCGACTCTCCTTGTTAAAGAAAAGCACAAAGTGAGGATTGCTCCAGAATCGCTTGCATATTGTGAGACGCGTTTTAATTTATCGCCATCGCCTTGGCTCCTTACACGACGAGCAGCCGATGTAATGAAAAAGTGATTTACCCGAGTTGACACAGGGTGTGGGAAGCGTCCGCCCTCAGCGATTCATCACGACAGGGTTTGCTTGGCGAGACCCGACTCTGGTGTGGCACGTTTATTGATGTCATACAAGAGGCCTTTATCCAGGGAAAGTTAAACTCGTATGTAATTGATCCTCCCTGGGTCCAAAGGGGGTTCCGATGAAAGCTGGCTTTGAAGGAGCTTTTGCTTAGCTTTATCTAATCGATGGAAAGAACATCGTGTCCTGCTTTCAGTTATCTCTTGGCCAGAGCCTCAATAATGAGCTGCCTGCTGATCGGAGCATTGGAGGCTCTTCTTGTGAACTCCTGCTGTTGTTTCTTGGCTGCACAGTGCGTGATAAGAAACTTAATACACTATTGATATGCATTGCGATGATGCATCGACCGAAGGTTCATCCTAATGAGTCGGAAAATGGATGATAATCTTTCCAGAATACCAAGAGTCAACTCATGAGTTTCCTTTTTTTATGACGAAATATATTTTCCTTCATAACGTACATATATGATTAGCATACCTCAAGTTATTTGAAAGTTATGTTGGCAAGTACTTAGCATACTTAGCTCTTACACACGCCTCGATCGTGTATACAAAAAAAAAAGAAAAAAGTAGCGATGAAGCAAACTCCGAGGGCCTTTTACTCTCTCACCGCAGGCAGGTTGGTGGTCTTTCTTTCTTCTACCGACTCCTCTCCGGCCTTGCTCCCCTAGCTCTGTTTGTGCACTGTCTGCCAAATATTCCGACAGGTCGCACAAGATCTGCCAGCAACCCTCTTATGGTTAAACTGCCAAAATAAGACTCTCTGCTCACCTTCACTCCTTCATTCCTCTTTTCTCCCGCCTCTGGAACAAACTCCCTCACTCTATGCAATCCCACTCCTCCCTCCAGGTCTTTAAAACAGCTGTTCACCACCATCTCTTGTCTTCCCCCATCCAAAACCTTGATCTTTTCAACCCCCACTAATTCACCCCAGATACACTTTTTTGAAATTCCGACTTCTGTCCTGGAAGTCCTAGCAGTGTCCATGTGTTTTATACCTCCCCCTCCCTGCCCCCCTTTCCATGCCTCCTCCCCCCAAGCCCTCTCCCTCCCACAGATCTCCCGATGTCCCTTCTCTCAAATGTTGTACTTGTGTGCATCCCTCTCTCTCCACATCTTGTCTCCTGCACCCTTTATCTTATGTTTTATGTGTCAGTTTGTCTTTTTGTGATTAATGTTAGCTCTTACACGAGCCTCGATGTTGTATACAAACAAAAAAATAAAAGTAATAGTGTGAAAGATGGTTTTTACAATCGAACATGAATTTTGTAATATCTACCTTTTTCATAAACTAACACTTAAAAAAGAAATTTAATTACTCGAGAAAGGTACAAATAAATCATTAAGGCTGCAGCTTTTGAAGACCTGACACTGAATGTTTGAGTTCCACAACACTTTCTTCATTCTCAAGCCTTTAAGTTGCTAAAATTCCGAGTCCTCTAGTCTGTTGCAAATAGCACACCACGACCGATGCTCTGTTCATTTTGTACACGGTTTCTTTCCTATGCCATCTCCAGGTGTTGCACGACGTCATCGCTGGGCATCGAAAGGGGCCCGGCGATGACACGCGCTGAAAGGGAGTACTCGGTTTTCACTCCGGTTTCTTGTTTTCTTTTTAGTTTGTCCGGGCGATATCTCGGCCATCCTTATGGCAAGGAAGCTGAAATTTGGGTACAATAGTGAGCACGTGATTTGGAAAAAACCGTATTTTTTGATTAAGTTGTTACTTGATTAATTACTTATATATTTATCGATCAATTAAGTACTTATTTATTTCCTCTCATCTGGGAAATATCTCAGGCACCTTTTGAGTTTGGAAGCTGATCTTTGGACATGACAATGACCAAGTGATTTGGATGTAAAGGGTATTTTTGATTTTTTGAAAAACAATCAATCGATTAATCATTTAATTATTCGATTAATGACCTATTTAATTAATTTTAAATAAGTTACAGTTTCGGATGAAACACTTGTGGCTGAGGTATGCTATAAGCCAATTGATTAAGAAATTATTTGATGTTCATTAATTTGTTGATTTTAATTACGCAATTAATCAATCAATTATTGTACACCTCTCCCTCCCAATACAGTCTCTATGCGCTTCACGGCAGTAACTACTTTGGCTCCAAGACCAATGTGCACGGTCAAACAAAGTTTGTCAAACTAATACCCGTCAGAAAGTTTGCCTTCAGAAAGTATTTACACCCCTTGACCTTTTCACATTTTGTTGTGTTACAGCCTGAATTTAAAATGGATTTCATTGAGATTTTTTTGTATTCGATCTACACAAAACACCTCATCTATCTATAATTCCATTAATCTCTGTGTGTATGTGTGTATGTGTGTTTGTATGTGTGTATGTGTGTATGTGTGTATGTTTGTCTGTGACCGCTGTTTCTCGACAACTACCGGTCCGATATACTTGAAACTTGCCAGGTATATTGCTGGGGACCCGAGGATGTGCCTTTTCAAGGTTTGAAATTAATCGGACAAGTAGTTACCGAGCTATGGCGATTTCTTTACCAAACACCGCAAGCCGTTCGCTTTGGACCAAACCATTTCATGTAAATAGAGGGGGGGGTTCTGTGGTCGTTGCGAATGGACCAAACCATTCATGTAAATAGAGGGGGGGGGGGTTCTGTGGTCGTTACTGCCACGTGGTTTCAAAGTTTTTTTTTGTTGTTGTTGTTTGCACGCATGTTTTTTTGCACCCACGTACGGGCACGCCCTAGGATGTTTACACACACACACCCCTACACAAATTTTTTTTTTTTTTTTTTGGCAAGGAACGGGCACCCACGTACGGGCACGTCCTAGCTTATATATAGTACGGGCATGCCCTAGTCTATCTATAATTCCAGTAATCTCTGTGTGTGTGTGTGTGTGTGTGTGTGTGTGTGTATGTGTGTATGTGTGTATGTCTGTGTGTTTGTCTGTGACCGCTGTTTCTCGACAACCACGGGTCCGATATACTTGAAACTTGCCAGGTATATTGCTGGGGACCCGAGGATGTGCCTTTTCAAGGTTTCATATTAATCGGACAAGTAGTTACCGAGCTATGTCCAAAAAACGATTCAACCAATCAGAGAGCAGCGAGTTATCACGTGGGCCGAACGTGGCGAACAGACTCTGCCTCGGACGGCACATTTGAGAGCGTATTCATTTATTTCACGTTGGCAAACTATGTTGCCGCTATGTTGGCGTTAAACTATGTTTTAAAACTAATTAAAACTAATTTGCGATTCTTTCGCTTTCCTGCGCGTTTGTGCACGCTATGGCGATTTCTTTACCAAACTCCGCAAGCCGTTCGCTTTGGACCAAACCATTTCATGTAAATAGAGGGGGGGGATTGTCACCGTACTCGCAAGCCGTTCGCTTTGGACCAAACCATTTCATGTAAATAGAGGGGGGGGATATAATTTTAGATATAGATATAGTACGGGCATGCCCTAGTAATGATAAAGTGAAAACATGTTTTTGCAGTCTTTTACAAATCTATTTAAAATGAAATACAGAAATATCCTTACATAAGTATTCAACCCCCTTAGTCAATATTTAATGGAAGCGCCTTTGGCAGCGATTACAGCCTCGAGTCTTCTTGGGTATGTCTGTATCAGCTTTGCACATCTGGATTTGGGAAGTTTCTCCCATTCTTCCTTGCGCATTTGCTCAAGCTCTGTCAAGTTGGATGGGGAGCATCAGTGAAGAGCAATCTTCAAGTCTTTCCACAGTTTCTCAATGGGATTCAAGTCTCTGCTTTGGCTGGGCCACTGAAGGACTTTCATGTTCCTGTTCTGAAACTATTCCAGAAACTCTGGCTGTAAGCTTGAAGTCAATGTCCTGTTAAAATGTAAATCTTCGCTGCAGTGTCAGGTCTTTTGCACTCTGAAATAGGCTCTCATCAAGGATTTGCCTGTATTTGGCTCCATTTATTAGTCCCTTTGTCCATATAAGTCTCCCAATCCCTTCTGCTGAAAAGCATCCCCATAGCATGATGCTGCCACCAACATGCTTCATGGAAGAGATGGTGTTAGATGGGTGATGAGCGGTGCTCGGTTTCCACCAGACTTAGCACATTGCATTCAGGCCATAGAGTTAAATATTTGTCTCATCAGACTACATAATTTTTTGCCGCATTGTCCTAGTCTTTCACGTACCTTTTTGCAAAATCCAGGCATGCTGTCATGGGCCTCTTTCTCATGTGCCTCTTTGTAAAGTGCTGCAGAGACCATTGTCCTTCCGGCAGGTTCTCCCATCTCAGCCAAGGAATTCTGTAGTTCTGTCAGAGTGGTCATTGAGTTCTTTGTCATCTCCCTGACCAAGGTCTTCTTGCCCGGTTGCTCAGTTTGGTCGGACAGCCAGCTCTAGGAAGAGTCTGGGTAGTTCCATATTCTTTCCATTTTCTAATGATAGAGCTCTTGGGAACTTTCAACATTCTAGAAATTGTTTTATACCCTTCCCCAGATATATGCGTCCTCACAATTCTATCTCGGAGTTCTACAGACAGTTCCTTGGACTTCATGGTTGTGTTTCTGCTCTGAAATGCACTGTCAACTGTGGGACCTAATATAGAAAGGTTTGTTTCTTTCTAAATCATGTCCAATCAATTGAGTTGGTCATAGGTGGATTCCAATCAAGTTTTAGAGACATCTCAAGGATGATCAAATAAAATTGGATGCACCTGAGTTGAATTTGGAGTGTCAGAGCAAAGGGGTTGAATACTTATTAACTGAAGACATCTCAGCTTTTCTTTTTTAATTATTTTGTAAAAATTTCTAAAAAGGAAATTCCACTTTGACATTATGGGGTATTCTGTGTAAATCTGTGACCAAAAAAACATCTCAATATAATTTATTTTAAATTCAGACGGTAACACAACAGAATGTAAAAAAAAGTCAAGGGTGTGAATACTTTCTGAAGGCACTCTATATGACGTATATAAAAATTAAACCATCTATATATACAGTATAAAGCACAGTTTGTTTGTTTGTGTGTTACCTATAGACTCCTAAACGGAGAGGCTCACGTACTTGATTTTTGGCATAGACATGGGCATTGGGCCCCGAAGGACATGACCCACCTAAAAGTGACCTCCAATGACGAGATCCATATTTTTTTATTCATATTTAACTTAGCGCATTTCAGCGAGGAACATTATACACTGAATCTCAGCCTGTGCCAGAGCAGCTCGCTGATTCGCTCAGAGTGATCACGTGATGTTCCATCCTCGCCACCAGACTCGCACCATATATCACGGTGTAATTTGTGCGAGGCTTTTGTTCGAGTGAGCTTGAGTCGAGAGGGCAAATGTACGGGTTGGGAATGTACGGGTCTCCCTTCCCCCGCCCGGCATCGCCGGTACTGGAGGGCGTCATAGGATCGGCGAGTCTCCGAAATCCGCTTTGTGCTGTTGTCGTGAAGACGCAGGACGATGTCGCGATTGTTGTACTGCTCGCCTACCATGAGAACTGCAATGTCATTGTTGACTGGCCCTCCCCTCTCCCCTCTCCCTCCCCTTCCCTCCCCCTCCCATTCCCTCTCCCCCCCCCTCCGTCCTCCCCTTCCCCCCTCCCCCCCTCCATCCTCCCCTTCCCCCCTCCCCTCCTCCCCTTCCCCACCCCCTCCCTCTGCCCCTTTCCCCCCTCCCCTCACCCCTCCCCACCCCTCCCATTCCCCCTCCCCTTCCCTTCCCCCTCCCCTTCCCTTCCCCTCCCCCCTCCCCTTCCCTCCTCCCCCCTCCCCTCACTTCCACTCCCCCCTCTCCTCCCCTCCCCCCCGTTCCCCTCCCCCCTCCCCTCCCTTTTCCTTCCCCCTCCCCCCATTCCCCTCCCCCGCCCGGCAACGCCGGGTACTTGAATAATGAATGAATGATCGTTTTAAGGCCATTTTTTCCCCGCAAGAGCAGGGGTTAGCCTTGCGGGCCCCATGACAATCATGGTTCCCTGTTTTGAGGCAATGTTTTATGGCCGGATGCCTTTCCTGACGCCAACCCTTGGTCACGCCCTTACGATGCACAGGGATACGGTGTACCTATTCTAAATTGGGGTACACACCGGGATCATTTCCGGGTACTTCTGCTAGTATAATTATATATATATATATCGTTTATTTTTATGTGCCATGTAGTTTGATGTGATTTCTTCGTGTTTTTCGAATTTTATCTGTATGTGAAAGGGCGTTCCCGCTGCAAGCTTGCTTTTTGAGATTGAACCTCCTTAAGCTATTTAAATGTCTTATTTATAGCTGTTGCTTTTCTTGAAGGAAATACATGTTGTTTGTATTGATTGTTACTAGGGCATGCCCGTACTATATATAAGCTAGGACGTGCCCGTTCCTTGCCAAAAAAAAAAAAAAAAAAAAATTTGTGTAGGGGTGTGTGTGTGTAAACATCCTAGGGCGTGCCCGTACGTGGGTGCAAAAAAACATGCGTGCAAACAACAACAACAAAAAAAAACTTTGAAACCACGTGGCAGTAACGACCACAGAACCCCCCCCCCCCCCCTCTATTTACATGAATGGTTTGGTCCATTCGCAACGCCAAAGCGAACGGCGAACGGCTAAATCGCCATAGCTCGGTAAGTACTTGTCCGATTAATTTCAAACCTTGAAAAGGCACATCCTCGGGTCCCCAGCAATATACCTGGCAAGTTTAAAGTATATCGGACCCGTGGTTGTCGAGAAACAGCGGTCACAGACAAACAAACAAACGTACAAACGTACAAACGTACAAACGTACAAACAAACACACAGAGATTACTGGAATTATAGATAGATAATACCTGAAGTCTTCTTTCCTTCTCCTTCCAAATTTTGAGTTTTCCCTCCTGAGAGTTTCCTTCTGTAATCCATCTTTTCCACTCTATGCACCATCTCTTGTCCCTCCTCCACCCCTCCTCCTCAATCCTCACACCCATTATTTGTCCAAGTCTGGCCTGCAGTTATTTCCAGCCCCCCCCCCCCTCCCTCGCTCTGCTGTTCCTTTGTCCTGTTGTGTCCTGATCTGTTCAATGTACTAATTATAGCTCTTCCATGAGCCTCGACTATGTATACAAAAAAATTGTCGTCAGGAAATACACTTTATATCTGACTCGGGCTACTGATTTGACAGGGAAGATGTGACTGAACAGTTTGTGGAGTAAAACCATTGACTTCCACGCTAAAATTGTTGCCGTTTATAAAACTTTTGTCTCGTATCACTGTGAATTGTTGTTCTCCCTACAGTAACGGTGAATTAAATATCACCCCCTTAAAACAGATTTGCATGTACACCACTGACTCGCAATGCAAGCGCACATGTTATCATGTCCTCGCTTCTGCAATTCTCCTCCCAAATGTTTTTCTTCCAAATAATACACCCTATTCCCTACGTTTGGAAAGCTTTCTAGTGAAATTTAAAAAAAATTCTAAAAAATATATATATAAACAAATTTTTCATTAAAAAAAATTCTAAAAACAATTCTAAAAAAAAAATTCTAAAAAAAAAAAATTCTAAATAAAATATTCTAGGAAAACGCCCTTTAATATTCTGATGATCTCTTGCAATGTGCCAAATATAAGCGCCTTCCTACGCATGATGCACACATGATCGCACATGTTCTGTTTCTGCTCAGGGTTATTTCCAATTATTACATTCAGTTAAAAGACGGAAAGAGTGGAAACAACTGTATTCAATTGGAATGTCCTTCTGAGAACTCTTTCAGTGCTGCATCGGACGATGCAATAACTTCATCTGCATGCCTCTACCAGACAGCACAAGGTCTATGTATACTCCTACCTCACAGATACACACCCATGCAAATAAGGAGAGATTCCGATCAAAAAAGGTAGCGTTGGTGGAGCGCATTTGAAGAAAAAGGGATCTAAAATTGGCATTGCCAAGTGCCAACCTTTGCAAAGGATCCCCAAGGAGCAGTCAATGTCACAGTGCAATGCAATCTTCTTCCGATTAAAGATCTTAAAGAAAACTGAATCCCATAAGCTGCTATGCCGTTTACTTAAAGCTCAACACAACCTGAATACACAATTTCAAATATACACAAATATCCGCACATCCAAGCTCATCCCGACAAGATGCTTGCGACAAGACGAATGCAAACTGCAGCAGTTGTGTGTCAGCAGAATAAGAGTAATTATATAAAATATATATCGATTAAATTAATTAAATAATTTCATTAATTTATTTATTTATTTAAAAAAATTTGTTATAATTATAGAGGGATATGTTAGCAAAATGAGAGTTTTGTTTTATGTGCAGTCATCTTCGTCTTGTGTTGTAACTTGTACATATATTGGTGGTGGTGGAGGACTTCAATGTGCTCTTTGTCAAAACAACGGGGGTGCTCCAGGTTAGTTGTTCAAGCAATCTTGAAAAGGTCATAAGGTGCAGAAATGTTTCTGCTGAGCAGTCACGGGAATCAAACCCACAAAAGTGAAGGCAAAGAAATAAACTTCTACCCAGTGCACTCGTTGGTAGTTAATTTTCAGTGTTATATCTACAAAACCACGAGCAACAAACTAATCAACATGGCGTATGGGATTTGAAGCAGGTATCCGAGCACCTCGAGCGATATGTTCAAAAGGAATCACAAAACTGGAAAATCTGACTTTTCAGATATTTTAAGAGACTTTTACTTTGTCATGATGATGCTCCTCTATTCATAGGGAAGATCATCCTGCTCTCTGCCATTTATACCAGGTGGTTTCCCATATAAAAGTACCCTAATGAAGAGGTTTCCCGGAAAGAAAAGAAAAGAAAAATGAACAGCCCCTACATATCATCAATGCACATGACGAGAATAACTACTCACTTAAAAGGTTGAATTCCGAATGGAAAATCCTCGTAAAAGGGAATATCATCAATCCAGGCAAAGATTACCAGAGGCCAGTTCGGTGAACCGGCACAAAACACTCCGAGCAGCAGTTATGACCAGACATTATGTAAATGCATTGAGTGATTTTATGAGCAGACAATATTTTGTATGCTTTTTCCATTAGCGGTCTCCAGAAACTTATTTCGGAGATCCAGACGGAATGATAAGAACCACCTTTAGAGGCCATTTTTCCCCGCAGGGCTAGGGGTTGGCCTTTTTTGGGCACTGTGGTCCCCTTTTTGAAGCAATGTTTTATGGCCGGATGCTCTTCCTGCCCCCAACCCTGTTAGTCGCCTCTTGAGACACACAGGGGATTACCAGTGAACTGGTACTCAATTTGCCGACCTCAGAAGGATGACAGACTGAGTCAACCCCCTGGTGTTAATTCAGGGATCGACCGGGATTCGAACCCAGGATCCTAGGATCCCAAGCCGGCACCCTAACCGCGAAGCCAACACCAGGCAGGCTACCTAGATGGAATGATAGAACGATGGAAATGATATAAAATGACAAATCAAAGTTGCAGTGGTACAGTGAAAATTTGTCCACAGATAAATTATGTACAGGCAGACATCGGAGAAATATAGCCGTGAATGATACCTTTTTGAAAGGTCTACATCCAGACAGGATCTACAAGCGGAATCCCCGTCGACGACCTAAAATGACCATTTATAATTGTGGAGCTCGATTATAAATGCATTGAGTGAACACAGGACGGACACAGAGGAGTGGTGGCTTAGGGGTAAGTGCATTGGATAGGATCCCAGAGGTTGTGGGTGGAAATCCAGCTACAGGAAGCAGATTTAAGAATTTGGTTTCTAATCTTCAAGAAGTCGAGCTAGTTTCAGAAGGATAACCACGACACTATTCCATCAGTAAAAACCCAGCTGGCTCACTAACGACCTTTAGTTCAATCTCACCTGATACATCTATCAGACTTGGCCATGCTGCACACATGTGGCAAACTCCGATGTCTCGCAATCATGCGACGCTTCGAAACGCCTCCAAATCAAGTTCTTTGGTTATGATCTTCTGAATTTGTTGTTCAATGAACACGTTTCTCAGGGCTAAATATGTAATCCTTTTGGCGTATTACCCCACACGCGAACCAATTGGTTGACTCTGTCTGTCTGCGGACATCAGTCTGTGATCGAGAAACTACTATACTTGATTTGAATTTAATTATATATTTTTTTACCACTGAAGAACACGAGTGAGAACATGAACCAGAACACCTGCAGTCGAGCAGTACTTTGGCGCTGCATCTGGCAAAAAGTACGGAATCTCATCTCGAATGCAAGTGAACAGAAGAGTCAGGTCCATTTTGGTTTGTCTGCCTGTCTAGCAGTCAAACAGAATTGTAAATCAGTCTAAACAGGAAACTTCGTGTTTTTAAGGACGTCATAAAGGACACAAACAAGAGGAACGAATAACTGAATGAATGAATGATCGTTTTAAGGCCATTTTCCCCCACTAGAGCGGGGGTTAGCCTTGCGGGCCCCATGACAATCATGGTTCCCTGTTTGAGGCAATGTTTATTTTATGGCCGGATGCCCTTCCTGACGCCAACCCTTAGTTGCCTCTTACGATGCGCAGGGATACGGTGTACCTATTCTAAATTGGGGTACACACCGGGATCATTCATCCCAACAAGCTGGTACACAATTTGCGGACCTCAGAAGGATGACAGGCTGAGTCAACCCCCCTGGCGTTAATTCAGCGATCGACGGGGATCACGAACCCAGGATTATAGGATCCCAAGCCGGCACCCGAACCGCTAAGCCAACACCAGGCTAGGAGCGAATAACTTCCTTCCAAAAACTTCCAAAAAAGCTTGTTTTATTTTTCAACAACTTTTAAAAGTTTTATTTTATTTCAGTTGCATTCTATATTTGAACACTGTTGAACACAAATCGTCTTGTTGGCACTTCCAAAAACCTCCAGTTTAACAGCACTTGGCCAAAATATTACGCCATTTTACGTCAGCTCAACCAATTAAATTTGCCACTCGTGCTCTTAGTGTTGCGGAATATTGAGATTCAGACAAAATTGCGGATCATAGTAAATATAGATCGTCGGGAAGGTGGCGTTAGTGAAAAAGCATGGTGTTATTTGAAACTTACGGTTTGCAAAGAAACCAAGGATGATGCCGAGATAGTGCTGTCATGCAGCGGAAGATAATGACGTCACCCTTCCACCATATTGTTTTGAATACAAAAAGAAAGTTGTTGTTTGAAGAGAAAGGTATGCAGGATTTTTGAAATTCTGTGTAAATATTTCTCTTTGAGGAGTTATTTTATCTTGATGATATAGTTAGATAAAGGTCAGTACTTTTATGTGTTATATATGCAGGTACTAAGCCACAGTACGAGGCGAAGTAGATCTTGTAACTAAAGTACTGTGTCCTGTACTGTACATAAGATTGTCACATGGCCCTTGGGGGTTAATTCAAACATGTTCCAACTAACCCAACATCCTATATTTTGCCCTTTGTGCTTCATATCTTTGTCATTTTCTTTCTTTTTTCAGATATCAAATTGCACAATTACAAAAGAAAAATAGACCATGGAATAACTCCTCCAGATGCCATGGAGAGGGCCGTCTGGGAGGTCCTCATCCTGAAAAGGATCTGATATTTTATCTGAAACATATTCATCTGGGAATAATTAATTATTCTATTATTTTAAGGCTTAACCTAAACCCCAGCCACACTAATGATTATTATTCATGTGACTGAAGTTTAGGTTAGGCCTTTGAAACCATAGAATAACTAGATGGTATTCATAGAATACTTACCCTGCGCAGTCAACTTGTTGTGAGCCAACTCTTCTGTTTTTGAACATTTTTTTTTCTTTGATGCAATATGGCTGCCAGACCACGTGAGCGATGACATCATAAATTTATATTCTCTAATATAATTGTTGCATAGATCACGCTCAATACATGTAAAACTGATCAGACTAAGCATGGTCCCTGTCGAATTATGACGTCATAATTATGGCACCAATGACGTCATCGTTAACAACACCTATTCCCCATCTGGAGTTATTTCCAATGAGCCATGCTTCAATTTTTTCCATGCAGCGGTTTTGGAGATATAGAGGTGCAACATTTTTCGGTTTTTACAAGATGGCGCCTGTAACACATTACCGATGACGTCATGATTATCATTAAAATATTCTAAAGGAGGAGGCGCTCCTGTGGTGAAAATTTCGTGTCCATCAGACCAACAGTTTCTGAAAAAAAATTAATAATGATCGGATGGATGTGTTGTATTTGTCGAATTATGACGTCATAACGAAGGTACCGATGGCATCATCATTAACATATGTTATTCCCCATTGGGAGTAGTTGACAATGAGCCAGGTCTCAATTTTTTCCATGGAGTGGTTTCAGAGATATAGATGTGGGAAAAATATGGCGCCTATACCACGGGTGATTGAAAAGTAACTCCCTATTTTAAAATATTTAGAAATTATTTATTTATTGTAATATTTTTCTCAAATTTTTCGTGTTTGTTCCTTAATGTATGAGAATTTAATCTGTTGTTTTTTTTTCAGATTATTTTTTGTTTGAAATTCGGAAGCCCTACAAACATGGCTGGACGTCTTACCCTGCAGGAGCGTGCCCAGCTAGTGGTATGAAGATTGGTCTGATCTCTTTTAAAATATCCTCTGGTCTGATGAAGGGGTATTTCACATCGGTGGGTTTGTGAACCGTCACAACTGCTATTACTGGGCAGGAGAAGATCCTCGTGTTATTTCTGAAAAAACGCAATATCGGCCCAAGGTAACGGTGTGGTGTGGAATGACTTCGGAAAGGATTGTAGGTCCCTTCATTCTTCGCGATACCATGAATGCCAAAAGATACCTCACCATGCTGCAAGACGAAATCTGGCCAATTATCAGTGCTTCGGAGAATGTTGAAGATTTGATTTTCATGCAAGATGGCGCTCCTCCACATTTTGCTATTGTTGTTCGTGAATGGCTGAATGCCCACTTCCCTGGGAGATGAGTGGCCAGCCAGGAGCCCTGACTTAACACCATGTGACTTTTTTCTTTGGGGTTGGGTAAAAGAGCAAGTCTACTGTACCAAACCAACGACTTTGGAAGAACTTGAAGGGCGAATACGAGAAGTTATGTCTTCCATCCCACAAGAGTTCCTGGTGAAATCAGTTGATGCGGTTTCCGGGCGGCTTGAGAAGCTGGTGGCGAATTCTGGTGCCCATATCGAATTTTAAATAAAACGTCATGCTATACGCTTTCTTCTTATATCCATTTCACGTAAAAATTATTGTTAAGAAATAAATTATAAGTATTTTAAAATAGGGAGTTACTTTTCAATCACCCTGTATGACGTCATAATCATTAAAATATTCTACAGGAGGAGGCGCTCCTATGGTGAAAATTTCATGTCAATCGGACCAACAGTTGCCGAGAAAATGAATTTTTAAAATGCAGACACGCACGCACGTACGCACCCGAATGCTTAACCCTGAATTTCGCTTTGTGAGCGCAGGGTAATGAATGGTCCAACTTACCCAACAGCATGTTCCAACTAACCTCGTGGTTGGGGTTAGTTGGAATACATGATACATGGTCACATGACTTGATACACATGTAAGTGTCAAATGTTAGCATTTCTAAATATGTTATAATTGTAGCACATACGCATATATATGTAGTGGAATGTCCTATATTTTTCTAAACAAAACAATATTGTGTAACAAAGAGTTTCATGAAAAATGTTCTAACTAACCCCACCTTCCACTACTCAGAAAAGCAAAGCAAGAGTTCAAAAGACCCTTTCCATGTTCTCAGGACTCTCTCTATCGTTAAAATTGTCATATGTCTATCTGCCATGATCTTTCCTGGGAAAACCAAATTTCCAAGCTGGCCTCCGAAGCCAGTCGCCGACTGGGCCTCCTCCATCATGCGAAGTCCTCTCTGGGCACTTCTGAGCTCCTCACTACATACAAAGCTTTCATCCACAGCTCAATGGAATACTGCTCGCCCCTCTGGGCTGGTGCACCTGCCTCACACCTAGCTCAGCTTCACGCTGTGGAATCCAAAACCTTCAGAATCATTGACGACTCCTCTCCGGCCTGGTCCCCCTGCTCTGTCTGTGCTCTGCCCCCCAAATATTCCTGCAGGACGAACAAGATCTGCCAGCAACCCTCTTATGGTGAAATCGCCAAAATCAGGACTCTCTGCTCACCTTCACTCTTCCATTCCACTTTTCTCCTGCATCTGGAACAAACTACCACAGTACCACACTCTCTTCAATCCCTCTCCTCCCTCCAGGTCTTTAAAACAGCTGTTCACCACCATCTATTATCTTCCCCCATCCATAACCTTGATCTTTTCTACCCCCGTTAAAACACCCCAGATCCACCTCTTTAAATCCCCAACTTCTTTCCTGAAATTCCTAGTAGTGTTCATTTGCTTTATATCGTGTACCCCTCCCTCCTCCCGACCACAGATCTACCGACATCCCTGTTCTCTGCTGTTTTTGTGCCTGTGTGCTTCCCCCTCTCTCTCCATCTTGTCTCCCACTCCCTTCATTGTATGTTTTATGTGTCTGTCCATGTTTTCATGTTCAATGTGTTAGTTCTTACACGAGCCTCGATTCTGTATCCCAAAAAATAAAATGTCCTTGTTTTGTTTCCGCTTTATCATTCAGTTTTCTTTTTTGTAAATCGATTATCTTTTTCAAAATTGACTCGGATCCAAAGGCTTAACTGATTTGATAAAGTGTTGTTTTGATACAGACTGCTTCCAAATGTGGTTAGAACTTCGTAATAACTGCAATATATTCCAAATGTGTACAATATAGGGAATATTTCACCATGTATTTACAAAAAGAAAGTCAATGTCTGTCACTAGACATCATCTTACTATAATTCACCAAATGTCCATCCGTCTGTCTGTCTGTCCGTCCGTCCGTTCCCAGGTACCGCAAAAACGACTGAACTGATCGCAACAATATTTTGGGTGGGTAATCCTGGGACCCCCTGGAGTAAAATAGGCTATATTGTTTTTCCAATTTCAGCTTTGGTCTCCAGCATTTTCAGGTTTGGACTCCCGCCCAACGTTATTGTCCCGGGTACCGCAAAAACGGCTGCACCGATCGCAATGATACACCTCCATGCCCCGTGGAATTCCCACTGGTGACCCCACTCGTCTAAATTAATCTAGGCATTAAATCTAAATAAATTAATAACTAAATTAATTAATCATGAGACATCTCGAGGTTTTTCTGATATAGAGGAGTTCACTGCAAACTGCCATGAGCCCAATTAACATCTTCAATATTGTCCAACTTACAATGTAGTCATTGCTAATTTCCGATTGTTCGTGTGTGTTGGTGATGCCGCCACAGCCACGACTGCACCAGTGGTTGGGATGGTCCGCCAATACAACATCATTTCGATCACCAGGTGAAATGTCATTGGACAATCAGTATAAACTGTTGCGGGGCCGTTCATGTCACAAAATCAAACCACGGACCCTGGGATATCTGGGAAGACTACATATATTAGGTACGAGTCCAAGGCATCCCATACTGTGGTTGCTATGGTTACTAATGCACACCGTAGCTCAGCTCAACGCACCTTGGTAAACACTCCCTGAAAAAACGTCTTTGTAAATCCCTGAAAAATATTTTAAATCAGAGTTAAAACCTAATCCCATATTAATAGTTATATCTGGTCGTTAGCTTACCGGTTAAGGGGGGCTGGCTGAAGATCTTAGGGAATTGAGTTTGAGCACCTGTCGTGCTGTTAAATAACACCAGGTGGGTTTATGCAGCCGGTCATCACTCTGAGGTAGGCAAAATGATTACCTGTTTATTGGGAACAAGGGTGCACTGCATTAGTGGCAGAGCTGCGCTCCCATAAATGATGCAACCAGAAGCCGCAAGCTGCATACGAACACCTTATTTATCAGCTGCATGAAGTCCAGCAGGATGATGCAGAGATAGCTCACTTTCAGCTCCTCCTGGAAGGTGAATCGAGGCTCCTAGAAGGTGATGTGGGGATTGAGGTGGACATGAACTACCAATTGCGTAGTGGGGAATTTTTCGACACAAAAGGAGGAGAAGAAGGGTGGAAACACTAGGGCTGGTGGGATGGCCTAGCGGTACACACACTTGCTGTCTAGCCTGGGTTAGAATCTCGACCCAGCTATATCCTGTCATCCCTGTGTCCTTCGGATGGACGTTAAGCACGCATCCCGTCTGCTGGCATTCGTTGGTGGCCATTGAAGAAGAAGAAGAGTGGAATCACTGCAAGTCGTAAGAGGGTTGGGTTAGGAAGGGTTCATGGGGGTAATAAAAATTGTGGATAAAGATGGGGGATGACATGAGATGGCAGTGCCCTTTAAGTCCTGGAGGGAAGAGTGAGATAGACAGCGCAGCCTCTGAAAGGAAGTTCCACGTACAGGAGAAGCAAGGAATCAGAGTTCAGGTGTCTTGGAAGTTTAACTACAAGGGTATTACTGGAGGAATGTGTACACCTAGTTGTTGTTGTATGTCAGAGGGAGCTCAACCAGAGGGGAGGTGGTAAAAAAAAAAAAACAGGTCACTGACCTGTCTGCGATTTGAGGGCAGCAGACAATGTGCTTTAGCCTCATCATTGGAAATTCCAATAATGCTAAGAGCTTTAGGTTCAACAAATACCAGGATAGACAGATGTCACATCTGTCTATCTGAGATGTGATGTTGAACATCTGAGATGTGATGCTGGGGCAGCACCCCATAGGGGATAGCAGTACTCCATTGAGCTTTGAACAAAGGCCTTATAGACTGCGTAGTACTGATTTTTCGAGGAAAGACTTGGAGTGATGGGATAATCCTCAATTCGTGGCTGGTTTGGTGGGTTAGCTTCGCTACATGGTCAGTCCCAGGGCTGATAATGAGGCCTAGATTCGACCCACCTGTAAAATGTCAGATTTTTGTTTCTCGGACAGGGCGTTAGAAGGTGCACTGCTCCGCAGATAGACATTAAACTGGGTGTCTGCTTTGCTAGGATTAGTTGGTGGACTTAAACATCTCATGGTGTCTTTGACGAAGAGTAGGCGAGTTATTATTAGTCCTCTGAAGAAATTAGAAATTTTGGCTAAAATGTATGCCGTGCGTTGTCTTTTCAAATATTCCATGACAGCAGGTGACCTTGCTCGCTATTTGGAGAGCGGTTGCTGTGTGGGCAGGTGGCTCACACATTATAAACAAATTGGAGCACTCGGGTGCATTTGCAAGTCATTTGAGAAAGGCCATCTTCAGCTCTAAAAGACAACCATTATTATCCGCTGGATGGCATGAAAAAAAATCCACTTCTTATATTTATCCAATCATAAATGGTCAAGTTAGTTGAATAACCAATGATCTTTCTGGAATGTTCTTTTTGTATTTCCAGAGAACATAAATGCTGAAACATCACCTGATTACAATATACCTCCGACAATATTTTGGATACAGCAAAATTAAATATTCATTTCTAAAATGATTAATAAAAAAACAGCAAAATTAATTACTATGATCAAATGTTTCAGCAATTGTGTTTGTAGGACTTGTTCGTGTAATGGTTTGAATGTCCGCTCTGAGTCTAGGAGGTCGGCGGTTCAAACCCCGGCTGAGTCATATCAAACACTTTAAAAATGGTGTGTGCTGCTTCCTTGCTTGATGTTCAGCACTTAAAGGTTAAGAGCACGGACGATCCCCATTGGTGGCATCCAAGGGGTTGAGGTACCCCATGAAGTGCTGGTACAGAGTACCCCAGGAAGTGCTGGTACAGAGTACCCCAGGAAGTGCTGCTACAGAGTACCCCAGGAAGTGCTGGCACAGAGTACCCCAGGAAGTGCTGGCACAGAGTACCCCAGGAAGTGCTGGTACAGAGTACCCCAGGAAGTGCTGGTACAGAGTACCCCAGGAAGTGCTGGCACAGAGTACCCCAGGAAGTGCTGGTACAGAGTACCCCAGGAAGTGCTGCTACAGAGTACCCCAGGAAGTGCTGGCACAGGGTACCCCAGGAAGTGCTGCTACAGAGTACCCCAGGAAGTGCTGGCACAGAGTACCCCAGGAAGTGCTGGCACAGAGTACCCCAGGAAGTGCTGGCACAGAGTACCCCAGGAAGTGCTGGTACAGAGTACCCCAGGAAGTGAAGTGAGGGCACTTCTTTCCCCAAGCTCAGTGGTTGCGCTCATTGTTTGTTTTGTCAGTATTGTAACATAACTGCTTTATTGTCAGGTCTTTAGTTGCATTGATCGTACTCTCGCGAGATCTCACGCAATCCCGTTTCAGTCGCGAGACATGGCATTTCACAAGATGATTACAAGTATGTCCATGTGCATGAGAGTGGCAACTCCATTAAACCCCCCTCACACCGGCCTTACGGGGTCGTTACGACGTTTACGGCGGCGAAAAGATCGTGCACAACCGGGAGCATTCCTTGTGGCATCTGGGACATCCTCAACGCTTCCTGGAGCATTCGTATGGATCCTTAAGCGTCCGGGAGGGGTCGTAATTTCTTACGAGAGTTTTGGTCCAGACCAAAACTCTCGTAAGACAATTACGGCAGTGCTATGGAAATCTAGACCGCAACGCTTCCCCAAAGCCTCCTCAACGCTTCCGCAACTGCCGTAACACCACCGTAAGACTCCGTAAGGCCATCTTAACCATCCGCAAGGATTCTCCCTCTCCTTGGACTCTCTGGGCAGCGGGTGCTCCGTCCATGGCTCTCCTGGATAGGTCTTGCCCCCTTGGAAGTCAGCAGCAGAATGAGGGGAGAGCGGGGGGACCCCGTTTTTATATTCTGGGCCGGGAACCGTAAGGTTCCGCAAGCAAACGTAGAGGCACCGTATCTCCGCCGTGTATATCCGCAACGAAGCCGTAGCAGTCCGTACTAAACCGTAATAAACTGCTGTGAATCGGTCACGGTCAAGCAAAATCCTCTCCCGGGTGTTCACGATTTTGCTCAAAAAATCGCAGCGCTGCCGTAGAAAGAACATCCGTGGACGTCCGTAAAAACCATTTTTTGGTGTGAGGTACCCTTTACCAGCCTTAGACTTTGTAGAGAAAAGTGTTATTTAAACATGCTAATTAATTACACAATTTTGTAAAAAAACGTTTTCTGCTAAATGGAGTCTGTCAGGTACTACAACTATGTGACCAAATGTCTGAGTGATGTTAAAGCTTTCAACCCACCGTTGGTTCATTAACACAGTGAACCCCTGTTCATCACACCTGTGCCCAATGCTCAGCGGCATCATGGTGAATCCATTGTCCCGAAAGATCTCGAAACTGCTTTTAAAGAGCTCCATCAAAATTCCCTTCAATCCTGTGCATGTCCTAAATATAGTGATTTCCTACATATGATTCGTGGAAGATCCCGGCTGCTCAGTTTCTGCTGTAATTTATTTACTTCCAAGGCGCTTGGTTTGAGTGAAAGGGCGGAAGGCATAACTAAAAGGAAATGAAGGTGGGAGTATAGATCAGTTGGCAGTGTGCTCTCTGGTCGTGTTTAATCTCTAACTGGGCTCTGATGTTATGAAACTGCCGTTAGGATGCCCTGCAGGAAGCATGTGGATGCCTTTGTGGTAGTACAATTCAATGAGTAGATGAACTAGATGTGAATGGTATTGAGCAATAAACACTAGATTCATAGGTTGATATGCTGCAGAGATAGACCACTTACATTTCAGCTGACCAGTCTGGGTTTGAGTCCACACCCGACTATAAACTGTGAAATTAATGCTTCGTAGGCAGAGCATTAAATCACTAAGTTTGCGTAGTCTTTGGACATAACCTGGATGTCCTGTTTTCTAGCATTCGTGGATGTTAAAGATCCACGGTGTTTTTTGCGAAGAGCATGCCAGTTATTTACAGCACCCTTAACAAATCTCAACTTCCCGCCATGACGACTGCTGGAAAGGCGAAGGCAAACCACCCAGTGTAATTTTTGCCATGGAGCTACTTTGGCAGTGCCGAACCTGCTTTTGGTAGAGCACGATTTACATATACTAGGGCATGCCCGTACTATATATCTATCTATAATTCCAGTAATCTCTGTGTGTATGTATGTTTGTTTGTCTGTGACCGCTGTTTCTCGACAACCACGGGTCCGATATACTTGAAACTTGCCAGGTATATTGCTGGGGACCCGAGGATGTGCCTTTTCAAGGTTTCATATTAATCGGACAAGTAGTTACCGAGCTATGTCCAAAAAACGATTCAACCAATCAGAGAGCAGCGAGCTATCACGTGTGCCGAACGTGCCGAACAGACTCTGCCTCGGACGGCACATTTGAGAGCGTATTCATTTATTTCACGTTGGCAAACTATGTTGGCGTTAAACTATGTTTTAAAACTAATTAAAACTAATTTGCGATTCTTTCGCTTTCCTGCGCGTTTGTGCACGCTATGGCGATTTCTTTACCAAACTCCGCAAGCCGTTCGCTTTGGACCAAACCATTTCATGTAAATAGAGGGGGGGGATTGTCACCGTACTCGCAAGCCGTTCGCTTTGGACCAAACCATTTCATGTAAATAGAGGGGGGGGGATTGTCACCGTACTCGCAAGCCGTTCGCTTTGGACCAAACCATTTCATGTAAATAGAGGGGGGGGATATAATTTTAGATATATATATAGTACGGGCATGCCCTAGTATATCTAAAATTATATCCCCCCCCTCTATTTACATGAAATGGTTTGGTCCAAAGCGAACGGCTTGCGAGTACGGTGACAATCCCCCCCCTCTATTTACATGAAATGGTTTGGTCCAAAGCGAACGGCTTGCGAGTACGGTGACAATCCCCCCCCTCTATTTACATGAAATGGTTTGGTCCAAAGCGAACGGCTTGCGGAGTTTGGTAAAGAAATCGCCATAACGTGCACAAACGCGCAGGAAAGCGAAAGAATCGCAAATTAGTTGTAATTAGTTTTAAAACATAGTTTAACGCCAACATAGCGGCAACATAGTTTGCCAACGTGAAATAAATGAATACGCTCTCAAATGTGCCGTCCGAGGCAGAGTCTGTTCGGCACGTTCGGCACACGTGATAGCTCGCTGCTCTCTGATTGGTTGAATCGTTTTTTGGACATAGCTCGGTAACTACTTGTCCGATTAATATGAAACCTTGAAAAGGCACATCCTCGGGTCCCCAGCAATATACCTGGCAAGTTTCAAGTATATCGGACCCGTGGTTGTCGAGAAACAGCGGTCACAGACATACATACATACATACATACATACATACATACATACACACAGAGATTACTGGAATTATATATATATATATATATATATGTATATATATATATATATATATATATATATATATATATATATATATATATACTGTATATGTGTATATATATATATATATATATATATATATATATATATATATATATATATATATATATATATATATATATATATATATATATATACTGTATATATATACTCAAAGGCAAAAGTTATTGTGACACACAAACAACAAACAGAATCAGTGTTAAACTTTTACTGCCGCGAATGAAATGTTATTACATGGAAAGACAAATGTTTCAAGGTATGGTAACGATCAACAGTCCATAAGAACAGTGCACCTGGCATATGCAAATGAGCCACAACACAAGAGGGGGTTCACAAGCAAGTTCACACAGTCAGTAGCGAGTGTGTCCACCTTGTGCATTGATGCAGGCCTGGCACCTTCGCCTCATTGAGGCCACTAAACGTCGATGAAAGTCCTTGGGAAGATCATTCCATATCCGAGGAAGGATTTGGTGGAGTTCCTGCAGCGTTTTTGGAGGATTCGGATGACGTCGTAAACGTCGCTCCATTTCATCCCAGACGTGTTCAATGGGTGACAAATCAGGGGATCTTGCAGGCCAGGGTAACACATTAACATTGTTCTGATTAAGATACTGCTGTACAACTCGAGCAATGTGTGGTCTGGCATTATCGTGTTGAAACGTCACTCCAGGGCCGTTCTGTTGCAAAAACGGTAAAGCGGCCATTTGCAAAATCTCGTCTCGGTACCTCACAGCATTCAAGTTCCCCTCAATCACAATCATTGGCGTTCTTGCTGCAGCTGTTATCCCACCCCAGATCATAATGCCCCCACCTCCAAAATGATCCCCTTCCAGAACACATGGCCTGATGTAACGTTCACCTGTGCACCTGTAGACACGTGTCCTACCGTCAGCTCGGTGAAGCTGTGCCAAATGGTGTTTCTATGGATGTTGAATCGACGAGCAACATCACGCTGCGAGGTACCAGACTGAAGCATACCTATAGCTCTCCATCTGTCATTTTCCCCGAGGCGTGGTATGTCGAACTTGTTCCAGAACGATGAATAGAGGTGTTTTCTGACTTCTGCACTTCTTAAGACTGCATTGAGTGGAAATGATAAGCGTCTGGTTGTCTGGCCTTTTAAAGTGAACATTGCTGTCCATTTTTCTCGAATATGTCATGCTTCTTGCAAATTTCGTGCAATTCGAACAACAACTGCTTGGTTGCGTTTCTTCGACCATTTTAACACACTCTTTCTCTGGTTCAAATCCCAAAATTCATTCACAAGATTACCAATGAAAAAATTCCATGTCACAATAACTTTTGCCTCTGAGTATATATATATATATATATATATATATATATATATATATATATATATATATATATATATATATATATTGTTACGGACCGCGGATAGGATGTTGTTTTGCCGAGCGGATGGCGCCGCGGCCCTAACAGTTACCCCGACTAACCCGATTCCTGGACGTTGGCCAAAATCGCGCCACAGATATTCAATATGGAAACCTCTAAAGCGACCGAATGTAAAGAGGAAGAAGAAGACGTACAGAAGAATAACAGGATTTATTATTTACACACACTAAAGCAAAAGGAGCAGTCAAGGTTATATACAGGGAAAATGGAAAAAAGCAGGTGACACAGTGAAAATACTAGCTTAACTATACAAGCTTAACTTATTCCCTGGGACAAGACAAACAAAACAAACTCACGTACACAAGAAGGATGGAATGGCAGGAATGAATGCTGGAAGGAGGAATGGGAAGGTTCAGCTGGGGCAGATGGTTCGGGCTTGATCCCGCACGGGACGTCGGGCTGGACCTTGACGGCCACCGATGCCACCGCAATCTGGTTCCCGCGGGGTAACGGGTCGAAGCGGCCTGGTGGAGTCAACTGCTGGTGGAGCCAAAACTACTGGTGGGGCGCAACTCTTTCGTTGCACTTCTTGTTTCGCACTTCTGTCAAGGCTTCCCCGCGCTTCTGTTTCGCACTTCTGTCAAAGGCTTCCCCGCGCTTCTCTCGCACTTCTCCGAACTCATCTGCTGCCTCAATCGTCTGCTCGTGCCGCTGTGGGGACGTCGCGTGCTTGGCCAGGACTCGTCTCAGGTGGGGGCGTCTTCTGCGGGTTATATAAGCCCCACCCTTGACCCTTTTGCGAACCTCCCCCAAACGTTCTCTCTCCGCCCTCTAAAGCCAACCCCTCGTTCTGGGTTGGTCGGCAAGGGCTGGTTCACTCCTCCCCTCTATGACGAGGTGGAGACACGCCCTTCTTCCCCGACCTTGCCTCGTGGCCAATGGTGGTTTTGGGGGCGATTCGAGCTAGCCACAGCCAAAGGGCAGCAATGGCGAATGAAGAAAACCGCCCAAAATGCAGTTGGCAATTGCAGCAAAGTGGACGGCAGATGAAATGCAGCAAAGTGGACGGCAGATGAAATGCAGCAAAGTGGACAGCAGATGAAATGCAGCAAAGTGGACGGCAGATGAAATGCAGCAAAGTGGCTAAACCTGGCACTTGGAAGATGCCATGTCGGAGGGATCTACTTTATTTAATGCAGTGCAATGGAGTGTCAAATTAATGGAAGACAAATCCTTAGCCTAATACACATAATAAGGATATAACTACTGAACAGGGATATATGGTGTCTTTCGTGTATGCTTTATGGAATTAACTACGGGAACGCCCTTTGACCTTTATACAACAACAAATGCAGGAAGGAGGGTGACATTTTACAATTCACTACACAACAATAAAAAAACAACATTCTCATATCCACAACAATATATATATATATATATGTATATGTATATATATATATATATATATATATATATATATATATATATATACACATATATACACGTACATGTCGAAAAATTTGTAGCTCAGGATTCATATTGTAAATTACCGCACACTGAGCAGTAAAATAATTTTACATTCTTTATTAATAGTCTGACGTTTCAAGAACAAACTACTACAAACTACGGGACATTAGTTCTCTTCCTCAGAGGCGTTGAGTGTTGTGTTGACCATTAAGTTCCATTGGAGATGGTTCACGTGATGGATTGGTCCAAGTCCTTGCCCATAACAGGGCTTCCCTGCATTCAAATGACTGCCGTTTTCACCCCTCAGCCCAAATTGGGCTAAGGGGTATTGTCGTCACGAGCGTCGTCCGGGGGTCCGTCAACTTTTGGTTTCCGTCAATTTCAAGGAGAACGGCTTGTCCGATTAAATCCATTTTTGCAGTGTGTGTTGGGGTTGAGTAGAGGGAGGTTCCTTTCGAAAATGGGCACGCGGCGATTTTCAATATGGCCGCCACGACAGCCATCCGTGTGTCCGTCAACTTTTGGTTTCCGTCAATTTCGAGCAGAACGGCTTGTCCGATTAAATCCATTTTTGCAGTGTGTGTTGGGGTTGAGTAGAGGGAGGTTCCTTTCGAAAATGGGCACGCGGCGATTTTCAATATGGCCACCACGGCTGCCATCTTGAAATTGGTTTCCGTCAATTTCGAGTAGAACGGCTTGTCCGATTAAATCCATTTTTGCAGTGTGTGTTGGGGTTGAGTAGACAAATGTTCCTTTCGAAAATGGGTGCGCTGCGATTTTCAATATGGCCGGCACGGCAGCCATCTTGAAATTGGTTTCAACCATGCATGGGCTGAGGGGTTACGCCCGCTTTGCGGTGCTATTTATTGACGTTGTAATTGATTGCGTAATGCTTTGTATGTGGAGTGGAAGTCGATGTGTCGGTTGATGGAGTTTTCATCAGAGTACCAGGCCTCGATAATCTCTCTGTTCACTCCCAAAGATCCTGTTCCAATGATCGTGGTCTGATTCCATGAGAATGTGTGCATGTGTATGTGTGTCACAACCAATGACAACCTCTCTTGTAGTCTTAGGCTGCTGGGCCATAGAGGTTCACGGTTCACGTTTCACGTTTCACGGTTCACGCGTGTAAAGAAAAGTGGACAAACGTAGTATGACTTGCTCTGGGCCATAGAACGCCTTTCATGTTTCACGTTTCACGTGTCACGTTTCACGCGTGAAAGGCGGAATGAACATGCACACTTTTTCTATGCGTGAAAACGGAGATCTCGGTCGACCTGATTATTTTTAGACTGACATCCGGGCAAAACTTCCGAAACAAAATGGACGACTACCGAGAACAGTTGATCGACTTCGACGATGTCAGAAACTGAGTTTATGACAACACAAATCTATAGATTGAATTTAATGAAAACAAATATAACTTTGTAAGCGCAAGAGAAGAGAGGTCTCACCACCCAGTCTGAACGTTTTCAAAAGTAGACTCGCTAGACTACTAGACAAATTACCCTAGCCTAGATCATCACGACCAACACCACATTATCCAAATTAATAGGTACCAACCTGAGAGTAATGATGAGCTTTTGTTCTGCTTCGATCGATTTTCTCCAGTTTGTTTGACCTGGCTGTAGATGTTCCAGGACGAGGGTCTTCAAGGCATCGTAAGTCCTGTATGACATCCTGGTATAATTGAAAAACAGTTCTTCATCGGGATTGTCAAGCAGATAACGGAATGTTCGGTGGAATTCACCACGGGTTTCTCTCAGAAGGAAGTGCTCTCGGCTCCAAATTCTGTGCCTTTTTCTCTTCCTCCGTCTTAGTAGAAGCAGAATGAGGCAATCTTCTTCATCCGAAGAGTCCATGTTGACGGTTACTCGGCCAAAGCAGAACTGGCGCGCAACACGTGAACAGCCAAGCGTGAAATCCTATGGCCCAGGGTCCGATTGTTCACGTGAACGTGAACCGTGAAACGTGAAACGTGAACCGTGAACTTCTATGGCCCAGCGGCCTTACAGCTCATTGGTGTTCAGTTAGCCTTCGTTTTCACGTAGAATACAGCTTGTGGTTTCAGAAGCGTGTTGTATGTATGGAAGGGCCACCGTGTGTGGAGGTGTGGTTGGATTGTTGTTGTTGTAGTTGTATTTCCGGCGACAATATTTGATAAATGCATTTGGGTAGTGGTTTTCTTGCGGTAGTTGAGTGATGTGCAGCATTTCCATCCGGCGTTGTTCATGGTCACTGCAGTGTGTTTTTGCACGATGTACGAAGCTGCGAACACAACTTCTTTTGTGGCAGGTGGGATGGACATTATGGTAATCCAATAATTTGTCCGTGTTAGTAGGTTTACGGTATACCTGTGTGTGTAGCTTGCCGTTTCCATCCCTGGAAAGATATACATCCAGGAATGGTGGAGACCCAGCCTGTTCTACTTCACATGTGAATTGTATTGCTGGCCATGTTGAATTTATCTTTGTTGAAAAGACACTTTCCACAAATAGAGAAACAGGTCGCATTTTACGACCCACAAATACACGGAATCCACGAATAGCGAAACCTCGAATAGCGGGTTCCGACTGTATACATATATATATATATATATATATATATATATATATATATATATATATATATATATATATATATATACAGTTGTGGGCAAAAATATTGGCACCTTTGAACTTTTTTCAAATAACTCACAATTTTCTCGAAAAAGAAGTTGTAATTGACAAAAGTGTTTGGTCTCAACAATTCTTTATTTCACTGTTAATATTACAGAACCTTTGTTCTTGATTCAGAACTTAATATATACTTTTTTTTTCTTTTTTTTTTTCTTTTTTTTTTTTGTATGCAAGATCGAGGCTCGTGAAAGAGCGAACATTAATCACACAGAAAGACAAACAGACACATAAAACAAATAACATCGGGAGCGGTAGACAAGATGGGGAGAGAGGGGGAAGGACACAAACACAACATTTGAGAGCAGGGACCGAGAGACATGGAGACATCGAGAGATCTGTGGGAGGGAGAGGGCTTTGGGGGGGAGGCATGTGAAGGGGGGGAGGCATGTGAAGGGGGGGAGGCATGTGAAGGGTGGGGGGGGTGGGAGAGGTATAAACATATGGACACTGCCAGGATTTCCAGGAAATAAGTTGGAATTTCAAACAAGGTGGATCTGGGGTGAATTAGTGGGGGTAGAAAAGATCAAGGTTATGGATGGGGGAAGATAAGAGATGGTGGTGAACAGCTGTTTTAAAGACCTGGAGGGAGGAGAGGGATTGAAGGGAGTGTGGGAGTTTGTTCCACAGGCGGGAGAAAAGAGGAATGAAAGAGTGAAGGTGAGCAGAGAGCCGAGATTTCGGCAGTTTAACCATCAGAGGGTTGCTGGCAGATCTTGTGCGACCTGTAGGAATATTTGGGGGACAGAGCACAGAGAGAGCTGGGGGAGCAAGGCCGGAGAGGAGTCGGTAGAAGACAGAAAGACCACCTACCTGCCTGCGGTGAGTGAGTGAAAGGCCCTCAGAGATAGCTTCATCGCGGGAGATTCCAATGATTTTGAAAGCTTTGGATTCAACAGCGTGAAGCCGAGCCAGGTGTGAGGCAGGAGCACCAGCCCATAGGGGAGAACAGTATTCCATTGAGCTGCGGATGAAAGCCTTGTATGTGGTGAGGAGCTCAGGTGTGCCGAGGAAGGACTTCGCACGACGGAGGATGCCCAGTCGGCGACTGGCTTTGGAGGCCAGCTTGGAAATGTGGTTTTCCCAAGAAAGATCATGGCAGATAGTGAGACCCAAAAGCTTGAGTGACAGAACTTCTTGGAGAGGATTGTTGAGAAAGTAGATGGGAGGGTTGTCCAGTCGATCTTTTCGGAGAGACATAGTAAGAGAGTGAGATTTGGCAGGATTGAAAGACATGTTCCACTTGTTTGACCAGTCTGTGATTTTGTCCAGGTCTTCAGAGAGTGAGGAGGCTGCAGACTGCCGATCTGAGGGAAGAGGAATGGAGCGGCAGAGAGTGGAGTCATCAGCAAAGAGATAGAGAGGATTTTCCAGAGAGTCAGAGAGATCATTGATAAAGACCAGAAAAAGCACAGGGCCCAGCACACTTCCTTGGGGAACTCCAGCCTGAATAGGAAGGGGAGATGAGAGAAATCCATTCAGGGCCACACGTTGACTACGACCAGAGAGGAAGTCCGCAAGCCATGCATGGAGATTTCCATGGATACCATAGGAGGAGAGTTTGGTGAGCAGAGCTGGGTGCCAGACCGTATCAAAGGCCCTTGATATGTCAAGGGAGACAGCTCTGATTTCCTGTTTGGCATTGAGGACCTCCATCCATTGTTGAGACAGCAGAAGCAGCATGTCCAGAGTAGAGTGACCTGGTCTGAAACCAAATTGATGATCAGAGATCAAGCCATTGGAGAAGAGGAAAGATTTCATATCCGAAGCAATGATGGATTCCATGACTTTGCTGATAATTGGGAGCAGGCTGATTGGTCTGTAGTTGCAAGGATCTGTTTTTGCACCTTTTTTGTGTAAAGCGGTAATGTTAGCTGATTTCCAGGATGCTGGCAGATGACCTTGAGCAAAAGATAGGGTGAAAAGAACAGAGAGAGGGTGAGATAGAGCGGCAGAGCAGGATTTTAGGACCCGTGGGCTGATGCCGTCTGGTCCAGTTGCAGAATCAGAGTCGAGGTTTGACAAAAACTCCTCCACCTTGTCAGGAGAGAAGGACACAGAGTCCAGGAGCAGTTGGGTTCGACTGGGAAAGGTGGGAACAGAGAGAGATGGGTTTGGGACTAAGGATTTCGAGGCGAACACAGAGTTGAGGCATTCGGCTTTGTCACGTGCGATGTCAACTGTGTGGCCATTTGAGGTAAGGGAGGGGATGGACGGGGAACAAACACCAGAAACGGATTTGACCAGACGCCACCAGGATTTGGAGGAAGGAGACAGGTTTGAGAGTTCATTCTTGAGTGAGGAGAGATAGTGCTTCCTGGCACTCCTGAGGGTAGACACACACTTGTTCCGAGCTTGGTGGAAGGAACTGAGATTTCCTTCAGTTGGATTAGCCTTCCAAGAGGCAAAGGCAAGTTGTTTCAGGGCAACTGCCTCACCACAAGATTCAGTGTACCATGGACGGGAGGAAGGGTAAGACAATTGAAGGCGAGATGGGATAAATCTGTGCATGAGAGAGATCAGTTTGCTTTGGAAGAATTCCCAGGAAGAATTGATGTCAGAGGCAGTGGAGATGGGAGACCAATCCAGACGATTGATGGCTGCTTGAAGACCGTCCCAGTCGGCCTGAGTGAAATGCCAGACTCGTCGACGCTGAGGAGGCTCTCTGAGAATGGCCAGAGAGATGTCCACTTTGACAAGCACATGATCAGAAGAACCGATTGGAGCAGAAGAAGAGCAGCAGACATTAGCAGGGAAGTTTGTCATAACCAAGTCTAGAAGAGAAGATACTCCATTGGCTGAGATCCGGGTCGGGAAATTGACAGATTGTGTCAATCCCAGTGAGTCACAGAAGTCCTTTGCTGAGGTGCCATGACTAGTGAGAGAGGAACCCACACCCAACCAGGTGGCATGATGACAGTTGAAGTCACCACATATGAGGAAGAGAGAGTTGGGATGAGTGGATAGAAGTTGGTCCATGTTGTCAGACAGTGAAATGTAGATGGAGTCATCACTGTTTGGGGGACGGTACAGAACACATATGAACAAAAGGTGGGAGCGGAGAGGAAGCCGTAACCAGAGGTACTCCTGCGGGTGAGGAGGAAAGAGAGCAGTGCAAGGAGAGTGAGGAAGAGAGTTTTTGACAAAGATAGCCACCCCACCACCAGGCCGAGGCTCAGGTCTATCATACCGGAGGAGGGAGTAACCAGGAAGAGATATTAAGGAATCAGAGACATCTTGAAGGAGGAAAGTCTCTGTTAAGCAGATCAAGTCTGGATTGTCAGAAGCAACCTGTATGGAGAGATCAGTCAGGTTTGAGCGAAGGCCCCGGATGTTTGAGGTCCATACCGTTAATGAAGAGAGAGGGGGAGCATCGGGTACAGGACAGGGGAGGGGAGGAGTAGGGTAAGATGAAGGATGAGAGGGGGAGGTAGGGAGAGCAGTTGATAGTGTTTCAGATGTTGCAGAAGAGTTCCAAGAAAGGGAAGGATGAGGAGGATGAAAGGTTTGCTGGTGAAGGGATGCGGCACAGTGAGGGGTTGTTTGAGGGGGGGCAGAGGAAAGTAGAAGGTTTGGGGGGGTGGAGGTATGAGATAGAAGGGAGACGAAGTGGGGAGGAGGCAGCTTGGAGGAGGAGGGGGGAGGAGAGAGAATTGGAGAGGAATGGTATGGGGGGAGAATTGAATGGGAGGGATTGGGGGGGAGTTTTGAAGGGGAGGAGTGAGGGGGGAGTTTAGGAGGGGAGGGGCAAGGGGGGAGTTTTGGAGGGAAGGGGAAAGGGGGGAGATCAGGAGTGGAGGGGCAAGGGGGAAGTTTAGGAGGGGAAGGGCAAGGGGGGAGTTCAGGAGTGGAGGGGCAAGGGGGGAGTTTAAGAGTGGAGGGGCAAGGGGGAAGTTTCGGAGTGTAGGTGCAAGGGGGGGGATTTGGATGGGAGGGGCAAGAGGGGAGTTTAGAAAGTGGATGATTAATGAAAGACGAACATTGATAACAAATTGGGTTTGTTGTGATTTTCAAGTTAGCAATCCGGTTCAGGATGATGGAGGAGGGATGGAATGAATGTGAATTTAGACCATGTAGTGAGGGAGACGTATAAGATATTGAATTTCTTTTTTTTGAAGTGGAATGAGTTGGAGAGGAAATTGAGAAAAGCCTTTTAAATAGGAATAAAAACAGCGTGTTGTAATATACCACTGAATAAAAAACAGAAGGGGAAAGGTTAAACATATTTAAAAATATTTAAACAGAACTATGAACAATCTTATATGCACAAAAATACCAACGGGGGGAGAGCCGAGAGGGACCACCACGAGTCACGTGAACAGGGCAAACGGTGGATGGCAAGGAGATAATGGGGGTGGGGCGAACAGCACACCTGGACAGAAAATACAGGATGAGACAACAGTACACGTGGAGAAAATAAAATAAATGTTTTTGGTTTTTTTTTGTTTTTTTGGGGGGGTGGGGGGGGGGGTGGGGATTTAGAACGTTAGACAGTATTATGTTCGGGGTAGAAGGGAAAAAACCAAGAGCCCAGCAAAACACACTTAAGTTAACAAAACACCGACGGGGGTACAACTACAAGGCCACACACGAGGAGCAGAGAACGATTAATTAATTACGAGTTACAGGAAATTCAAACCAAAACTAACTATAATCAAACAATATCACATGGACGATAAAATAACGAATTGAAATTTGACAATCTATCTGGGGAAATGGGGGAGAAACACGTGGTCGAAGAACGAACGAACGAATAAGAATGAATAAACGAATGAGCACAGAGAAGGTAGTCTTTTTTTTTTGTTTTTTTGAGTTGAGATTTACATAAGGAAGTAGGCTTTGGGGTGGAAAGACTGCGAAAACAGAGAACGAAAGTTATTGGATCACAAACGACAGGCGCTGAGAGAAAAACAAAGCCTCAAGGTTGTACAGTGTACACTGTACAGGGCCTCGAGACGACACGAATTAACGCGATTTTCAATACAGGTATGAAAGATTTGCACCGAAAAATCTTTGACGGGACAATATACGTACATACACCATAAAAGAAATACAGTTATAACGAAAATACAAATTGGAACAATGACTTATCTTCGATTTCGATGGAGAGCGTGGAGACCTGCGAAAAAACGAACCGTCGCCAGCCACATATGAACGGTACAAGACGTTGCAAGACGCAAGACGTTGTTGTGGAGGAGTCTTCCGGTTCACAAGACGTTGTTGTGAAGGAGTCTTCCGGTTCACAAGACGTTGTTGTGGAGGAGTCTTCCGGTTCACAAGACGTTGTTGTGGAGGAGTCTTCCGGTTCGCAAGACGTTGTTGTGGATGAGACTTATGGTTCACAAGACGTAGTTGTGGAGGAGTCTTCCGGTTCACAAGACATTGTTGTGGAGGAGTCTTACTGTTCACAAGACGTTGTTGTGGAGGAGTCTTGTGGTTCACAAGACGTTGTTGTCGAAGAATCTGCCGGTTCATAAGACATTGTTGTGGAGGAGTCTTCTGGTTCACAAGACGTTGTTGTGGAGGAGTCTTCCAGTTCACAAGACGTTGTTGTGGAGGAGTCTTGTGATTCACAAGACGTTGTTGTGGAGGAGTCTTAATGTTCACAAGACGTTGTTGTGGAGGAGTCTTAATGTTCACAAGACGTTGTTGTGAAGGAGTCTTGAAAATCAGAACATAAAAAGAAATGGCCTTGACAAAATTATTGACATTCTAGACTTAATATTTGGTAGCTCAGCCTTTGGACAAAATAACTGAAGTCAAGCACTTCCTATAGCCATGAATGAGCTTCCTACACCTCTCTACTGTCAGCGTGGCCCACTCTTCTTGTGCAAACTGCTCCAGTTCTCCCAGATTTGAAGGGTGCCTTCTCCCAACTGCTGTTTTCAGATCTCCCACACAGGTGTTCAATGGGATTTAGATCTGGACTCATTGCTGGCCACTTTAGAACAGTCCAGTGTTTTGTTTTGAACCATTCCTTGGCGCTTCTAGAAGTGTGTTTGGGGTCATTTTCTTGCTGCAAGACCCAAGGAGACCCAGCTTCCTGACACTGGGTTGAACATTGTGCTCCAAAATGCCTTGGTAATCTGATTTCATGATGTCGTGCACACATTCAAGGCACCCAGTGCCAGAGTCAGCACAGCAACCCCAAAACATCACTGTACCTCCTCCATGTTTGACTGTAGGGAAGGTGTTATTTTCTTTGAAGGCTTCATTTTGTTTTCTGTAAACATAGAGATGATGTGCTTTACCAAAAAGCTCTAATTTAGTCTCATCTGTCCACAGGACATTCTCCCAGAAGGATTTTTGCTTGTTCAGCTGTGTTTTGGCAAACTGCAGTCGGGCTTTCTGATGTCTCTCTCTCGTCCTACCATAGAAAGCCCTTTCATTGAGTTGGTGACGGATGGTGCAAGTTGAAACTGTCGTACCTTGTGTCTGAACGTCAGCTTGAATATGTTTGGCAGTTGATCGAGGTGCTTTTTCCACCATTTGAACAATCCTTCACTGCAATCTTTGATCAAGTTTTCTCTTGCAGCCACGTTCAGGGAGGGTGGCTCCAGTGCCATGGGCCTTAAACTTCCTGCCAACATTGCATACGGTGGACACGGGAACATCAAGCTCTCTAGAGATGGACTTGTAGCCTTGAGATTATCCATGCTTGGCTACAATCTTGTGTCTGACCTTCTCAGACAATTTTCTGGTTTTCTTTCTTTTCTCCATGCTCATTGTGGTACACACAGTGACACAAAACAGCAGAATGACTCCTTTTCTCTATCCAAACTGGTTGAGTGAGTGATTTTTATATTTCAGGCACCTGCAACTCACCACAGGTGAGTTCAATTCCAAAGTAACGGAGAATCACCTGTTTGAAATCTCATTATTTCTAACAACTTCTAAAAGGTGCCAATAATATTGTCTGGGCCATTTTAGGATTTCTGTGTAGAATAAACTAAGATTTAGGAACCCAAACAATATATATGTAGTATATCTTTCCCCTCCCTCTCTCCTCACCTCCCCCTCCCCTCCCCTCCCCCTTACACTCCCCCCTCCCTCTCCTGCTTCCACCCCCCAAACTCCCCAGCAATGCCAGGTACTGCTGCAAATACTAAAATATGGGGAATTCAAAAAATTTGGTGTGCATGCTGGACTACCCTTGTGTTCTGAGGAGGAACCAAGTAATGTTCTAGAAAAGTTCATATGCCCTACATCTGGCAAATAAAATACTTTTTCTTCTTCATGCAGCTGTATGAATGAAATTGGCACCCCTTTATATGAACTTTTCTGGAGCATTCCTTGGTTCCTCCTCAGAACACAAGGGTCATCCAGCATGCACACGAGATTTTTTGAAATCCTCTTATTTTGTATTGTTTGGCATTTGCTACAAGCTATGGAATGTCCTTTGTTTTCTATACTTTGCCACATGGCACATACCCTTATATAAAGGGGCCTTTTCTATGCCCCTGGCATTTTACTCAAGAATGTCCCTTCTTTTCTCTAGTTTGCCACATGGCACATCCATATAAAGGGGCCTTTTCTATGCCCCCTGACATTTTTAACAAGATACATTTTATATACGAACAAAACGCATTTGCGCATCTTACAAGACTTTACTCAACACGATAGAAAAGGCTTGAAAAAGTAAGGGGAAAAAATATTCAACCCAGATGGGATTCAAACTCACAATCCCCAATTTGGGAGTCTGATGCTTCATCAATTAGACCATTAATATAGCACATTTGATTTGGGTAATAACATTTTGAAGAGTTATAAAGTGTGTATATATATTTATGTATTTATTCGTGTGTGTATATATATATATAATATATATATATATATAAATATAATATATATGTATATATATATATATATATACAGACTTGGCATTTAATATGGAATATTTTTTTTTTTCTTGACTTGGGTTTACTTTCTTCACTTAGTATATCAATCTGGTGAGTTTCTTTTACACTTTGGTGATTTATTTGTTGAAAGAACCATGTCACTGATTGTCTGTCGCAGCAAGAAGTCAACAACAGGATTATATGACAGGTGGCGTGGCAAAATGTACGGACAGGTGCATTTGATGATTGGCTTCACAGTCATGTATACAAGGGTTTTTGCGTTCTGTATTAGTGGAAAACAACTGCTGCACGTCTCCAAAAGTTATTGCCGCTTCCTCTGGAGATGGTCCGTCAACTCGACAATGCTGTTTGTCATGGAGTGGTGGCTTTATGAAATTACAGCATGAAACAGCGTGCTATTGCTCGGCAGTATGGCATCACTCAAGGTCAGGTGTCAAAGATCCTGAAACGAAATGCTCAGAGGGGTGTCCCTACTCCAATACCGAGGCCAAGACGTCCCCGCAGAACCACAAGGAGGGATGATCGCCAGCTGCACCGTACCAAGTCAGCTAATCGGCTTAGGGCTGAGTGGCAGCAACTGACAAATGTGCCTGTATCCAGAAGGCTAGTCAACCAACGACTGGTTCAAGCAGGCTATCGTGCCAGGCGTGCCCTGAGAAAGCCACGCCTGACCAGACAACACCGCCAGCACCGATTGCAGTGGGCCAGAGAGCACCGTCAATGGCAGCCAGGACACTGGAATCACATGATCTTCAGTGACGAGTCTAGATTTCTGGTCTATCGTCAAGATGGCCGCGTCCGAGTGCGCAGACAAGTGCATGAAGCCTACAACAAAGATTGTATAGTGCCAAGAGTCCAAGCTGGAAGTGGTGGGGTGACCGTTTGGGCTGCTTTTCATGCAGGGGGCAAAACTGACCTGGTTGTTCTGAATGGAAACCTGAACCAGTTCAAGTACAGGGCCAGTCTGGAAGAAACATTGCTTCCATTTGCTCATGCAGCCTTTCGAGGAAACTTTGTCTTCCAAGATGACAATGCACGTCCTCATCGTGCTCGCATGATCCAACCCTTTCTTGCTGACCGTGGTGTAGAGCATATGGAGTGGCCTGCCATGTCCCCGGATATGAATCCGATAGAGAACTTGTGGGCAGAATTAACGCATCAAATCGACTACTTGGACCAGCAGCCGACCTCTGTGCGTGAATTGCAGCAGGCTATTGTCACTGCATGGCAAGTGATTCCTGTCCAAACCTTGGCAAATCTCATGAACAGCATTCCTCAACGTGTACGTGCTCTCCTGAATGCTCGTGGGGGTTACACGAAGTACTGAACTGTAATTTTACTGTCTGTAATCCCAGTCGTAATTGAACTTTTGTTTTTGTTAAAATATTTTTTGGCTAATGTGCAAAATAAAGAGATACTTCTGGAAAACGTACACAAGTTTAACACAGTACTGTCCATGAATTGAGTTCGATATTAGTTTACATCACTTTCAAGGATCAATTTATTTGTTTCGAAATGTCAAATGTGGTTTTTGTTTCTTTTAAAGGTCACATTAACAAAATCTAGAATAATTGCAACATAATTCTAATGAACTTTTGGTTCTAAGACATCTTGAAAAGTAAGTTCACCCCCACAAAAAAAATTCCATATTAAATGCTAAGTCTGTATATAACCACCTTTAGAGGCCATTTTTCCCCGCAAGCGGGGGTTGGCCTTTTTCGGGAACCGTGGTTGTTGTTGTTTTTTGATCCCCTTTTTGAAGCAATGTTTTACGGCCGGATGCCCTTCCTGACGCCAACCCTTTTTGCCGCCTTTAACGACAAGCAGGGAATTACCAGTGAACTGGTACTCAATTTGCCGACCTCGGAAGGATGACAGGCTGAGTCAACCCCCCTGGCGTTAATTCAGCGATCGACCGCGATTCGAACCCAGGATCCTAGGATCCTAAGCCGGCACCCTAGCCGCTAGCCCAACACCAGGGTTTGGCAAATTTAAATTTAATTATATATATAAATCTGTATATATCTATATATAAATCTGTATATATAAATTTAAATCTAAAGCAAAAACTATGGAACTTTGGTGGAATTTGTTTCAAAAGCCATTGACTAGACCTATTGGCCAATGCATATTCCAAGTTTCAGCTAGTTTCGATGTATAGCCCTTGAGATATGAGCGCCAACACATTTTGGGCAGACAGACGGACGGACGGACAGACCTCAACGTGATTTCGAGGGTTTTCTAAATAAAACTCAAGAATGTGGAAACAGACGTTGCTGAAATTTCGAACATATTACCTTGATGTACAAAGCATTTACTTCTGAAATCTGCATCCAATTTCTTCCAGTAGAAGCCGAGAAACGTATTTTCAGCCCCCATGTTAAAGCTGCGCATACAGAGAAACAATCCTTTATAGCTTATATAAAGGCAGTGGTGCTTTGCGCCTCCCTTTGATTTTACTTTTACTGTTTATCAAATCCGATATATTATTGAAAATGATTTTCACCTTTTTACCTAAAGAATCACCTTTTATATTTTTACATCTCCATGTATTGGGCCACAAAATGACAAATGAACCGTCATAAGTATATTAAAAAGGTTGCACGACAAAGATTGTGCCAGATGCCTGCAAGGGATCGGTACTGGACCATACTGTAATTTATTAGGTAAAAAGGAGTCGCCACCCATTTTAGTACGATTTCCTTTTTCCCACATTGAAATATCCCAGCTGAGAGGAAAGCTTTATTTGAGAAACTACATCACAGATAAACTGCACTCTAATTGTACTGTCGACGTTGTATTACTGATGTGAGAGACTCGATAATTAGTTTACATTTTTCCCTCGGTGTCATGTTATAAAAGATATTCTGTTTCGTATGAAGTTTTCTTTGTCTTTCGATCATGTAATGTATTGAATTTCTTGCTCAAAAACATCCAGGCTTATTATCACACACAGTGGTGCCACAAGACATGGTATTGTGCTGTGAAGGGTAATTTTGAGATGACTAGGAGATTAAAAAAAATTTCTGGGATCCTTATTCATAAATTCCAGACTTCTGTACTCAACCTGCACTTACTGTTGGTCTGGTGGTGCGCCGGAACATTGAAACATTCACTTGCATGAAGCGTCCAATGGCTTGGTCGAACTGATTGCCGTGACTTCAGCAGGTGTACTGATGTGTGGGCTGGTTTTGAATGTGTGCTAAAGTGATCATAACAGCTTCAATTTTTATTATTAAAACAGTATACCATCTGTCCATCTTCCTAAAATATTACAAACCCAGTATATCAAACCAGTGACAGGAATGGGAGCAAGAGGCCAAAAACACCAAAATCAATACCAATATGTGACTGAACATTCCTTTTAAGAGTGCAAACTCCTTTTTAACTGCTCATATGTTCTCTACGTGCTGTCTTATTCACAGAATTATAGAAACAAAATACGACTTTGATTCACCCAAATATTTGTCCCTTAATAATAGCCAAACTTTTATCTGTACACTCTGAGGAATTCACAGGTTAAAATTTTCTTCCTCAACAACATTCGATTCGTTAGAGGAATGATAAAAGTAACCAAAAAACAAACAAACTAAATTAGGTGTGTTGAAGAAACGAGCGCCCTCCCCCAAATACACAAATAAACGAGATGGTATTCATAGAACTAGCAACGGTACCCGCCCTACAGGCGGGGCTTCAATTGGGAAGCCCAAATGAAAAGGTAAAATATCAGAAATTGAAGGCTTTTTTTATTTTAAATGATTCATATAAACATCCATTAAATAATATCACACGCAAATCATCAAAATCTAAACAGTATCTTACTATAATTCACCAAATGTCCCACAGTGATCGATACACTATGATCGTGATGATCGTGATCGTGAATCATGATCGATAATCGTGTTCACAATTGCTATGTCGTATGTACTCCCAATACGTGTTTCCTTCAGTTGAAATGGGTTAGAATTCTCTCAAGCAGGGATTCAACCCGTGTCCTTATAAAAGGTCTTTGTCCGAGGTCACCGAGTTCGATCGGTGCAGCCGTGCAGCCATCGGTGCAGCCGTTTGTGCGGCACCCGGGAAAACAACATCGTCACAATGAGAACATCGTCACAATGAACGTTATGCGAATGCGAATGTTATGCGGGAGTCCAAACCTGAGAATGCTGGAGACTAAAGCTGAAATTGGGAAAACTAAATAGCCTATTTTACTCCTGGAGATCCCAGGATTATCCACCCAAAATATCTTTGCCCTTGGTTCAGCAGTTTTTACGGTACCTTCGAACAGACAAACGGACATTTGGTGAATTATAGTAAGATACTTACCCTGTGCAATCAACTTGGTGAGAGTGAACTCTTTTGTTTTTGAAAGTTTTTTTTTCTTTGAACCAACATGGCTGCCAGACCACGTGACATCAATTTATATTCTCTAATTATTTAAGAGTCAAATAATTATTTAAGAGTCTAATATAATTGTTGCGTAGATCACGCTCAATAAATTCACGTTGTCCTTGTCAATTTATGACGTCATAATGAAGACACCAATGACGTCATCATTAACCTATCTTATTCCCCATGGGGAGTACTTGACAATGAGCCATGTTTCAATTTTTTCCATGGAGCGGGGTCAGAGATATAGAGGGGCAAAGTTTTTCGGTTTTTGCAAGATGGTGTCTTTACCACTGAACTATGACGTCATAATTACCATTAAAATATCCTACAGGAGGAGGCACTCTTATGGTGAAAATTTCGTGTCAATCAGTCCAGGAATTTCAGAGAAAAAATTCATAATGATCGAATCAAGAGTTGTACTTGCCGAATTATGACGTCATTATTACGGTACAGATGACATTATCATGAACATATCTTATTCCCCAAGGGGAGTGCTTGACAGTGAGCCATATTTAATTTTTTTCCATGAAGTGGTTTTGGAGATATAGAGGTGCAACTTTTTTCGATTTTTCCAAGATTGCGCCTGCACAACATGACCAATGACGTCATAAATATCATTAGAACAATTCTACAGGAGGAGCCGCTCATATTCTGAAAATTTCGTGTTCATCGGACTAACAGTTGCAGAGGAATATTTTTTTCATACTTATCAGATCATGACATAAACACACACTGCAGACCAATATACTTGGCAAAATTATTTCGCAAATTAATAAATAAAAACACTGTGAACCTCAGAGAAACATCAGTGCACCATTTACAAAATAAGCTAAACAAGCATACTGAGTATTGCGCTGCAATACATGTCCCCTACCAAAGTTCAAAGTGCCATAACTTTGTCAAAAATGATCGAATATGCAAATTTATGCACGGTTGATGCTGGTTTTCAAACTTGATCTGAGGTATGCTGAGACACGCGTGTGTCACGCCTCGCCTTGTTGATACGCCCCCAAGGTCGCTCCGTGCAGTGGCCTGCACGTATTGCACTGTGTGAATTATATAAATTATTACCAACTCACGGTCTGAGGTACTAGCGATTCAAGAGATATCCATTTTTTTTTTCCGCTTAATTAACGATATCTGCTAAACCACGTACCCTATCGCAAATTCCAAAAGGACATTTTAGTAGACTGACATGCTGAACAGATTTGTGAAGTTTCCCCTTGATTGGATCAAAAATGAGGGAGGGGCTCGGTTTTAAAGGTTCATGCTTTAAAATGTCATAACTCTGAAACCATCAGTAATTTATTATATTTTTCGGTTCACGATCAATGATCGATGTGTATATATATATGTTGCTTGGCTTGTCTCCGCCCCTCCAGAAAGCACGTGCTGTGTCGCGCTGTTGACGTTCGCGAGACGAGGCTGAGGACGCGCAGTGCGGCTTGAGGAGAACTCGAGAATAAACAAGAGATATCCATTAAAAAAAATATTTTCGTTTAATTAACGATATCTGCCAAACCACGTGCCCTATCGCAAATTCCAAAAGGACATTTTAGTGCTGAACAGATCTGTGAAGTTTCCCCTCGATTGGATCAAAAATGAGGGAGGAGCTCGGTTTTAAAGGTTCATGCTTAAAAACGTCACAACTCTGAAACCATGTGATGCATGACGTCATGCTCGCTGACTTTTTTGTTCGTCATGGGTATACGATTCTGCCTGCAAAGTTTGGCCTCGATCTGTTCAGCCGTTGCAGAGAAAAAGGGGTTTTCGTGTTTTCACGAAAAACAATATGGCGGCTGAACCACGTGACCTGTGACTTCATAATTACCATTACAATATTCAACAGACCGAGTCCATCATATGGTGAAAATTTTATCTCAATCGGTCCTATTATTGCAGAGAAATTGGTTTTTAAAGGAAATTAAAACTTAAAATGGCACTGAGTTAAGGATCATCAGAATTATCAGAATTCCCAAAGTTCAAAGTGCCATAACTTTGTTAAAAATGATCTAAACGTCGTGAAGTTCGAACTTGATCTGTAACTTATCATGAGGAAACCATGTGCCAAGTTTGAAATCATTAGCATTAAGCGTTTAGAAAAAAGTCTGGAAAACTGTTCTTTGCGTGACGGACTGACGGACTGACGGACGGAGGGACGGCATGCAAACCTATAGTCCCCTCCGGTGTACACCGGTAGGGGACTAATAAAGGAATTGAATGGAAACATTCAACTTACCTTGAGTAATAGCTTTACAGAAGGCACTTTAGTTAGAGATGGGGAAAGAGGTCTCACTATCTGCTCACTAACTCACGACCTGCCAGACGGAGAAAGAGGTCTCACTCAAGCTTTTGAATCTCACTATCTGCCATGATCTTTCCTGGGAAACCACATTTCCAATCTGGCCTCCAAAGCCAGTCACCGACTGGGCATCATCCATCATGCGAAGTCCTTTATTTGCACAACTGAGCTCCTCACCACATGCAAAGCTTCAATCCGCAGCTTGATGGAATACTTATCTCCCCTCTGGGCTGGTGCTCCAGCCTGAAACCTAGATCGGCTTCACGCTGTAGAAACCAAAGCTTTCAGAATCATTGGAATCTCCCGCGATGAAGCTAACTCCGAGGGCCTTTCACTCTCTCACCGCAGGCAGGTTGGTGGTCTTTCTGTCTTTTACTGACTCCTCTCTGGCCTTGCTCCCCCAGCTCTGTCTGTGCTCTCTCCCCAAATATTCCTACAGGTCGCACAAGATCTGCCAGCAACCGTCTTATGGCTAAACTGCCAAAATGAAGACTCTCTACTCACCTTCACTCTTTCATTCCTCTTTTCTCCCGCCTTTGGAACAAACTCCCTCACTCTCTTCAATCCCACGCCTCCCTCCAGGTTTTTAAAACAGCTGTTCACCACCATCTCTTATCTTCCCCCATCCAAAACCTTGATCTTTTCTACCCCCGTTAATTCACCCCAGATCCACTTTTTTCAAATCCCGACGTCTTTCCTGATTCCTACTAGTGTCCATTTGTTTTATGGCGTGTTTCCCTCCCCCACCCTCCCCCAAGCCCTCTCCTCTCCACAGATCTACCGACGTCCCTGTTCTCTGCTGTTGTTGTGCTTGTATGCTTCCCCCTCTCTCCCCCCCCCCCACCCCCCCTCATCAAGCACCCCACTTAATAACCCGCCAAGTTGCAAGTGTGTGTCCAATAGTTCTCGCTCAGGTGAATGAATGATGAATGAAATGCTCAGGTGTGATACATAATTGTTTACGCCATCTTCCAAACCAAATGATGAAAAAGTTCAAGTTTGAACTGCGGTGAATTAAAAATACCAGACTGAGGGCAATACCATTGGAGTTGACTTTAACTTTGGGAAGGAAAGATTGGTTTTGTGGACAATTGGTCCATCAACAGTGCTCGAAGGTTGTTGCCAACACACCTCGACCTCAGTGGTACACAGAAACTTTTTCACACAATAATCTTGAAATTAAACACCTCGTCCACATCTGAAAATTCATTAAACAAAATGAAATGTCAACTTTAGCTGCCAGTGGTACTGTAATAATCCGCCATGTTTTGTCAATCGGAAAATCAACGACATTGTGGATACTACGAGTATTTTGAACAAAGTCATCAATAAAAGAACAACCTGTTCTTATTGTTTTAAAAAGAGGATTATAAAAGAGAGTTGAATTTAATAACATATTGCGTCGGAAACACAATCCCAGTCAACCATCTAAAATACCGGTATGAAATGGTGAAAGCATTGACAGATCTATCGATCCATTTGACATTTATTAAAACAATCCAGATGAATAATTTCATCTTCCAACTTGGTGAAGAATAAAAAACGTAGTGGGCACACCAAAAAGGGATGGACCATGTCGGAGCTGCTAAACTGAAGCAACACAGAAAGTCTTTGCTCCTGCTAATGGTATCTCCCAAGCCTTATATAACCACCTTCCTCCAAAGGAAAGCTTGGAATCTCCAGGCACAGGCAATGTTTTCTCCTCCAAAGGAAAGCTCAGAATCTCCAGGCACAGGCAATGTTTTCTCCTCCAAAGGAAAGCTCAGAATCTCCAGGCACTGGCAATGTTTTCTCCTCCAAAGGAAAGCTCAGAAACTCCATGCACAGGCAATGTTTTCTCCTCCAAAGGAAAGCTCAGAATCTCCAGGCGCACGCAATGTTTTCTCCTCCAAAGGAAAGCTCAGAATCTCCAGGCACAGGCAATGTTTTCTCCTCCAAAGGAAAGCTCAGAATCTCTAGGCACAGGCAATGTTTTCTCCTCCAAAGGAAAGCTCAGAATCTCCAGGCACAGGCAATGTTTTCTCCTCCAAAGGAAAGCTCAGAATCTCCAGGCACTGGCAATGTTTTCTCCTCCAAAGGAAAGCTCAGAAACTCCATGCACAGGCAATGTTTTCTCCTCCAAAGGAAAGGTCAGAATCTGCAGTCACAGGCAATGTTTTCTCCTCCAAAGGAAAGCTCAGAATCTCTAGGCACAGGCAATGTTTTCTCCTCCAAAGGAAAGCTCAGAATCTCCAGGCACAGGCAATGTTTTCTCCTCCAAAGGAAAGCTCAGAATCTCCAGGCACTGGCAATGTTTTCTCCTCCAAAGGAAAGCTCAGAAACTCCATGCACAGGCAATGTTTTCTCCTCCAAAGGAAAGCTCAGAATCTCCAGGCGCACGCAATGTTTTCTCCTCCAAAGGAAAGCTCAGAATCTCCAGGCACAGGCAATGTTTTCTCCTCCAAAGGAAAGCTCAGAATCTCTAGGCACAGGCAATGTTTTCTCCTCCAAAGGAAAGCTCAGAATCTCCAGGCACAGGCAATGTTTTCTCCTCCAAAGGAAAGCTCAGAATCTCCAGGCACTGGCAATGTTTTCTCCTCCAAAGGAAAGCTCAGAAACTCCATGCACAGGCAATGTTTTCTCCTCCAAAGGAAAGCTCAGAATCTCCAGGCACAGGCAATGTTTCCTCCTCCAAAGGAAAGCTCAGAATCTCCAGGCACAGGCAATGTTTTCTCCTCCAAAGGAAAGCTCAGAAACTCCATGCACAGGCAATGTTTTCTCCTCCAAAGGAAAGCTCAGAATCTGCAGTCACAGGCAATGTTTTCTCCTCCAAAGGAAAGCTCAGAATCTCCAGGCACAGGCAATGTTTTCTCCTCCAAAGGAAAGGTCAGAATCTCTAGGCACAGGCAATGTTTTCTCCTCCAAAGGAAAGCTCAGAATCTCCAGGCACAGGCAATGTTTTCTCCTCCAAAGGAAAGCTCAGAATCTCCAGGCACAGGCAATGTTTTCTCCTCCAAAGGAAAGCTCAGAAACTCCAGGCACAGGCAATGTTTTCTCCTCCAAAGCAAAGCTCAGAATCTGCAGGCACAGGCAATGTTTTCTCCTCCAAAGGAAAGCTTGGAATCTCCAGGCACAGGCAATGTTTTCTCCTCCAAAGGAAAGCTTGGAATCTGCAGGCACAGGCAATGTTTTCTCCTCCAAAGGAAAGCTCAGAATCTGCAGGCACAGGCAATGTTTTCTCCTCCAAAGGAAAGCTCAGAATGTCCAGGCACAGGCAATGTTTTCTCCTCCAAAGGAAAGCTTGGAATCTCCAGGTGCACGCAATGTTTTCTCCTCCAAAGGAAAGCTCAGAATCTGCAGGCACAGGCAATGTTTTCTCCTCCAAAGGAAAGCTCAGAATCTCCAGGCACAGGCAATGTTTTCTCCTCCAAAGGAAAGCTCAGAATCTCCAGGCACAGGCAATGTTTTCTCCTCCAAATGAAAGCTCAGAATCTCCAGGCACACGCAATGTTTTCTCCTCCAAAGGAAAGCTCAGAATCTCCAGGCGCACGCAATGTTTTCTCCTCCAAAGGAAAGTTCAGAATGTCCAGGTACAGGCAATGTTTTCTCCTCCAAAGGAAAGCTCAGAATCTCCAGGCACAGGCAATGTTTTCTCCTGCAAAGGAAAGCTCAGAATCTCCAGGCACAGGCAATGTTTTCTCCTCCAAAGGAAAACGCAGAATCTCCAGGCGCATGCAATGTTTTCTCCTCCAAAGGAAAGCTCAGAATCTCCAGGCGCACGCAATGTTTTTCCTCCAAAGGAAAGCTCAGAATGTCCAGGTACAGGCAATGTTTTCTCCTCCAAAGGAAAGCTCAGAATCTCCAGGCGCACGCAATGTTTTCTCCTCCAAAGGAAAGCTCAGAATCTCCAGGCGCACGCAATGTTTTCTCCTCCAAAGGAAAGCTCAGAATGTCCAGGCACAGGCAATGTTTTCTCCTCCAAAGGAAAGCTTGGAATCTGCAGGCACAGGCAATGTTTTCTCCTCCAAAGGAAAGCTCAGAATCTGCAGGCACAGGCAATGTTTTCTCCTCCAAAGGAAAGCTCAGAATGTCCAGGCACAGGCAATGTTTTCTCCTCCAAAGGAAAGCTTGGAATCTCCAGGTGCACGCAATGTTTTCTCCTCCAAAGGAAAGCTCAGCATGTCCAGGCACAGGCAATGTTTTCTCCTCCAAAGGCAAGCTCAGAATCTCCAGGCGCACGCAATGTTTTCTCCCCCAAAGGAAAGCTCAGAATCTCCAGGCACAGGCAATGTTTTCTCCTCCAAAGGAAAGCTTGGAATCTCCAGGCGCACGCAATGTTTTCTCCTCCAAAGGAAAGCTCAGAATCTGCAGGCACGGGCAATGTTTTCTCCTCCAAAGGAGAGCTCAGAATCTCCAGGCGCACGCAATGTTTTCTCCTCCAAAGGAAAGCTCAGAATCTCCAGGCGCACGCAATGTTTTCTCCCCCAAAGGAAAGCTCAGAATCTCCAGGCACAGGCAATGTTTTCTCCTCCAAAGGAAAGCTCAGAATCTCCAGGCACACGCAATGTTTTCTCCTCCAAAGGAAAGCTCGGAATCTCCAGGCACAGGCAATGTTTTCTCCTCCAAAGGAGAGCTCAGAATCTCCAGGCACACGCAATGTCTTCTCCTCCAAAGGAGAGCTCAGAATCTCCAGGCACACGCAATGTCTTCTCCTCCAAAGGAAAGCTCAGAATCTCCAGGCGCACACAATGTTTTCTCCTCCAAAGGAAAGCTTGGAATCTCCAGGCACAGGCAATGTTTTCTCCTCCAAAGTAACTTTACTAAGCTCTTCTGTATTTTGAGCAGAAAGTGTTAAGGAGGAGCTGTTGCCACCGCTCTGTGCACAGCAAGGATGCTGCCATCTTGTTTTTCACATATCGAGACCCTCCCAATTTCTTGCTTGCACCGACACATCGCCAAATGAACTCCAAGGTACGAGTCCATTGGGGGGTTCCAAAGCTAGATAAGATATTCCACAATCTAATAAAAAAAGCTGCAACAGCACAACAATTGACGTAACACGCTTCACAAAGGGCGTTTCTGATAAATATAATTTCCAAACTTTACAAATTATGTCACAGCAGTTTTCTCTAAAATTTAAGAAAACCCCATTATTTAACATTCTAACTCTAAAAAGACGGCATTTCATTGAACGAAGACTTTGTCATGTATCGTATAATTGGAAGGTAGGAGAGTGATTGGATGCCAAATTGTAATAAGAAGAGGGTTTCCTTTTTGGGGAGCAAATTAACTGCCATTGTTGCTGCTAAATGGCAGTTGACACACATAAAACTTTTTACAAAGACTGCCGAAAGTTATAGGCCTAAAAGTGGCTGAAAACTTTATGAAATCTCACATGTAGGCCATCCAATCCTGAGCATTTTCTGGATGACAGAGAGGCAAGGGACTTTGTATGGTTTTCTTAGGAGGGCGTTGGGCCAAAATGATCTCGTTGAGCATAGCTTGATCAACACAGATGTGGAAAACATCAGTGTTAGCTGGAAGTGGAAAACTGTACTCCATCATTGTCAACAGTGCTTGGTATAAACAAATTAGAAAATAAATCATAAACCACTCTCTTGATTCCGTCTTTTGATGCCGCAATGTCCCCAGTTGGAAGTTTCGAAATTTCAATCGGACTTTAACGAGCGATATTTATCGGAATCAAGGAAATCTCGTGCATATAGTTCATCCATGTGATTCATGTGCACCTTTTTGCATTGTATCAGCTGGATCATTTGGAACTGACTTTTTATTCAGCAGGTACTGATTTTTGTGCACAGTGAAATCATTTACTTCTGATTGCAAAATCATTATTTCCTTTTCTAACAACTACCTTTCCATTCTAACGTGCATGGATCAGAATGATGAACTTGGTGGCAAAAAAACATAAACTGCAACCTGTGTCTTTACACAGTCACATCATAAATTGAGACAATTAAACTTTCTCTTTCTATCCTTCAAGTCTTCCCAAATTATTTTAAAAGCCTCACAAAAATTGTTCTCCAACAAATTTACATTAACCATCCAGTGCAGGCTGTCTTGTTGTTATAAAGCAAGTTTAAATTACATTATTACTACCAGATGATAAACTTCGTTCCCAGTTATTTCGGGATTGTGTTCCTGGAAAGTGCAACTTAAAGCGAAATGACTTAAAGAAAATCCGTTTTTTCCCATAGGAACCCATATTTAAAGGCTTCTTACAGTGCATTCAGAAAGTATTCAGACCCCTTCACTTTTTCACATTTTGTTACGTTGCAGCCTCATGCTGAAATCGTTTAAATTCATTTTTTCCCACATCAATCTACACTCAATACCCCATAATGACAAAGAGAAAACAGGATTTTAGAAAGTTTTGAAAATTTATTTAAAATAAAAAACTTGAAATACCACATTGACATAAGTATTCAGACCCTTAACTCAGTACTGAGTTGAAGCACCTTTGGCAGCGATTACAGCCTCGAGTCTTCTTGGGTATGACGTGACAAACTTTCCACACCTGGATTTGGGCATTTTCTGCCATTCTTCTCTGCAGATCCTCTCAAGCTCTGTCAGGTTGGATGGGGACCGTCGGTGGACAGCCATTTTCAGGTCTCTCCAGAGAGGTTCGATTTGGTTCAAGTCAGGGCTCTGGCTGGGCCACTCAAGGACCTTCACAGAGTTGTCCCAAAGCCACTCCTGCGTTGTCTTGGCTGTGTGCTTAGGGTCATTGTCCTGTTGGAAGGTGAACCTTCGGCCCAGTCTGAGGTCCTGAGCGCTCTGTTTCAGGTTTTCATTAAGGATATCTCTGTACTTTGCTCCGTTCATTGTCCCCTCAACCCTGACCAGTCCCCCAGTCCCTGCTACTGAAAAGCACCACCACAGCATGATGCTGCCACCACCATGCTTCACCCTTGGGATGGTATTGGGCAGGTGACGAGCGGTGCCTGGTTTCCTCCAGACATGATGCTTAGAATTGAAGCCAAACAGTTCAATCTTGGATTCATCAGACCACAGAATCTTGTTTCTCACAATCTGAGAGTCCTTTAGGTGCTTTTTTTGCAAACTCCAAGCGGGCTTTCATTTGTCTTTCACTGAGGAGAGGCTTCCGTCTGGCCACTCTGCCATAAAGCCCAGATCGGTGGAGTGATGCAGTGATGGTTGTCCTTCTGGAAGTTTCTCCCATCTCCACACAGGATCTCTGGAGCTCAGCCAGAGTGACCATTGGGTTCTTGGTCACCTCTCTTACCAAGGCCCTTCTCCCCCGATTGCTCAGTTTGGCCGGGCGGCCAGCTCTAGGAAGAGTCCTGGTTGTTCCAAACTTCTTCCATTTAAGAATCATGGAGGCCACTGTGCTCTTGAGAACCTTCAATGCAGCAGAATTTTTTTTGTAGGTTTCCCCAGATCTGTGCCTCGACACAATCCTGTCTCTGAGCTCTGCAGGCAGTTCGTTCGACCTCATGGCTTGGTTTTTGCTCTGATATGCATTGTCAGCTGTGAGACCTTATATATACAGGTGTGTGCCTTTCCAAATCATGTCCAATCGATTGAGTTTACCACAGTTGGACTCCAATCAAGGTGTAGAAACATTTCAAAGATGATCAAGAGAAATGGGAGGCACCTGAGCTAAATGTCAAGTGTCATAGCAAAGGGTATGAATACTTATGTCAATGTGATATTTCAGTTTTTTCTTTTTAATAAATTTGCAAAACTTTCTAAAATCCTGTTTTCTCTTTGTCATTATGGGGTATTGAGTGTAGATTGATGAGGGAAAAAATGAATTTAAACGATTTCAGCATAAGGCTGCAACATAACAAAATGTGAAAAAGGGAAGGGGTCTCAATACTTTCTGAATCACTATAGGTTCATTGGGACCTACAGTCACGTGAAAAAGTAAGTACACCCCATGTAAAGTTTTGACTTTTTCAACAAATTTCAACATACAGCTATTTTATCTTCATTTCAACAATATTGATAGATAAAGATGATATAATATAACAAATATCATGAAACATTTACATTTTGTAGACCATTGTATAATTTAAATAAACATAAATGCAAATTTCGCATGTGAAAAAAGTAAGTACACCCTTGGCTCTAATAGGTGGTATTGCCCCCCTTTGGCAGGAACAACCTCAAGTAGGTGTTTCTTATAACTGTCTACCAGTCTCTGACATCGACTGGGAGAAATTATTGCCCACTCCTCCATGCAGAATTATTTCAGCTGTGCGATGTTTGAGGGGTTTCTTGCATGCACAGCTCGTTTCAAATCCCCCCACAACATCTCGATGGAATTTAGATCCGGGCTTTGACTTGACCATTCCAGAACCCTCCATTTCTTTCTTTTCAGCCATTCCTTGGTGGATTTACTGGTATGTTTAGGGTCATTGTCATGTTGCAAGGTCCATCTTCGGTTGAGCTTCAACTCTCCGACAGATGGCCTCACATTATCCTGAAGCACCCTCTGGTACAATGAATAATTCATCATGGATTCTATAATGGTGAGCTGCCAAGGCCCTGATGCAGCAAAGCTGCCCCAAACCATAATATTTCCACCACCATGCTTTACAGTTGGTATCAGGTTCTTGTGGTCAAATGCTGTCTTTGGTTTTCGCCAAACATGTCTTCTGGTACTGTGGCCAAATAGCTCTCCCTTTGACTCATCTGTCCAGAGCACATTGTTCTAGAAGTGCTGGTCTTTGCCTAGGTGTTCATTGGCTAAACTTTATTCTTGCCCTGATGTTCTTTCTGGACAGCAAAGGTTTCCTCCTGGCACACCTCCCATGTCGATCAAATTTGTGCAGCCTCTTTCTAATGGTAGACTCGTGCACTTTGGCATCAACAGTGGCAAGAGCTACCTGTAGGTCCCATGAAGACATTCTGGGGTTCTTAGAGACTACTTTCAGCATCTTGCGGTCTGCTCTCGGGCTGAACTTGCTGGGCCGGCCTGGCTTGAACAAGTTGGCAGTTGTTTGGAATCTTCTCCACTTGTAGATGATCTTCCGGACAGTCGAATGATTGATTTCAAGTTGTTTGGAGATCTTTTTAAATCCCTTCCCAGACCCGTTGGCATCTATAACCTTCTTTCTGAAGGCCTCAGAGAGCTCTTTTGATCTAGGCATGGTGACGCCACACACTTCAACAACAAAGAGCAAACCAAACTAAATGTCTGTGCTTTAAATAAGACAGGTACCTCCAAGATCCTCTCTAACGATGTTCTCATTGTTTGCACCTGAGCTGGTGCACCTGATTCTAATTTTAGGTATTTCAAGTAGTGATAAATGTAGGGGTGAACTTACTTTTTCCACATGCGAAATTTGCATTTATGTTTATTTAAATTATACAATGGACTACAAAATGTAAATGTTTCATGATATTTGTTATATTATATCACCTTTATCTGTCAATATTGTTGAAATGAAGATCAAATAGCTGTATGTTGAAATATGTTGAAAAAGTCAAAACTTTACATGGGGTGTACTTACTTTTTCACGTGACTGTAACTCTGGAATATTCTCTATAATAAAAGATAATACAAGTTGATATATCAGAGTGACCCCCCAAAAAAGAACCCACCTTTTGTCTGATGTCTTCTGTCTTACTAATGATAACTTCTTATTTTTTTTTCAGGTAATTGAAGAAGAATGAACCACAAGACAGATTAAGAAAGTTGGTGATGATTCTTCCCTTTTTAACGATGCTGTGGACAATATTAGGCAAAATACTTATTTTTGGAGAGTTTTCTCAAAATGGACTCTGACAAGAAGATTCAAATTGAGTTTAAACGTGTATTTGGAACTTATGCTGTGCCCTGCAAGTCACAAATATTTGCCTGAGTCAAGTCGAAAATCAAGTCAGTAAAAGTTCTGGAGGACCAACACATTCAAAACAGCCTCGAGATGTAAAGTCTCCTGAGAACATCGACTTTAGTTGTGATTCAGTGGGTAAAGTCTGAAGAAATCTCTCAGGCGTCGGAATCAAGTGAGAATTGACAGGACAGAAATATCGCTGCTGCGCTCAGCAGGACACAGCGAGTTCAAAAGTGGTGGCACGGCCCAGCCAGCAACAGTTTGTGGCCACAGAGTGAACCCGACTTGAGGTAGAAAGTAGGTCTGACCAGGTCCATATGAAAATCTCCCCCAATAATCAATGGGACAGAGAAAGCAAGGAGAAGCTCCTACTGGAACAGGAGGTCCACCATTTTTCTGGACTCTGGCGAGTATAACCATTGACCAACATCAAAGAGGTTGACAACACAACCACCGTAAATGAGACCAATAGCCCTCGAGTAGTTTGATTGAAACTAAGTACCTCAAAATAGAAGCTCTTAACAAGGGAACAAATCCCTGAGCAGCTGTTGGTATTATCTCCGAACCAATACGAATCTCCATATCACCATTCTGCATGGAGGTAACCATACTCGCCATGCAGAATAAGATACTCCTGGAAATGCAGATGTCCAAATTATACTTGCACAATTCCAATTCCTGATGTCCAAAGCTGTGTCCGTCGGACCCGAGTCTGGATTCCTCTTGCATTCAAAAATGTTGAAGAGATCAGCATCAGTGTTACCAAATTGATACTGTACCATACATGGCAAAACTGTGCATGACGAGTCTTCAGAACTTAGTAGGCCCTTAGTCTTCCTTTTGCTTAGTTGCTATGGTTATTGGCAATGTGGTTCTGCCTTCTCTTTCTACCATAGTTGGGGGCAAACAGAATCCTTTGACCCAGGGCCTATCAATAAACATATTCTCCCCAGGAAACTGAGAATAGTGTTCCTCTGCGGGTGTCAGAAGACCTTTAATAACTACTACATCGTTAACAGTGGAAACTTTAACTTTAACAGTTTGTGAATTCGGTTTCAATTAGGTTTGACTTTAATACCTTAACTTTTACTAGGATCTGATATCATCTGCTTGGAAGTCAGCCAACATCACCACATTACATAAACACGGTGAAAAACTGATCCCCTTAACTACAGACCTATCAGCTTACTCCCATTCATCAGCAAGGTCGTGGAATCCTTCACAGCAGTTGATATAAAATCCTTCCTTTTCTCCAACAACCTCATCTCAATTCAGACAAGGTCACAAGCAGTACACCCACCTTGAATATGCCGCTTCTACTCTCCCAAACATGGATCTCAATGTCAGACATGAGATCAGGGCGGTCTCTCGAGACATATTTCGAACTTTTGATAGTTAGAGGGATATGATCATTAAAGGATATCCTCCCTGTGGAAAGGTCGGAATCCTCTTTTTCTGACACCAAGGTCACTTTCTCCTCTGTCTTATCGGCAGGCTCTGGTGCCAGAGCCAATACAGAATTCTGGTCCTCCCCTGAGAGGCCTTCGCCCACATAACCTCCTCCAACATCAGTAGGCCCCACGACTGATGATACCGCATCCAAGGAAGCATTCTCCAAAGGAAGATGGTCTGCCTCCACCTCTTGCCACTAACTTTTCTTTCTCTCCCTCCTTCTCCTGATCATTAAGTGAGTGGGGAGTAGTGGTGAGGAGGAAGGGGAAGGGGTGAGGAGACAGTACCTGCACCCTCACATATATTTTTGACACTTCTGCTCCCACCTGCAGAAATTACCTATTTGTTGGCGTAGCTCTGTGTGCAGGAAAAAAGGTATGCTCATCTTCACCAAGGAGGATTCACCGCATCTGAGCCAAGCAGTACTCCATCAATTATACCAACTGACCACATTAAATGCAGTACGGCAACATACACTGAGTAATCAGGTGGCCAAGTTGCCGCCACTTTGAAATACTTTGGGCTGCCTGGTATAGAAAACTTTTCTCAGTCCATCGCAATTATTATCCCATTCACGATGTGAATGAGCATGCTATCTTTATTTTTTACACATGAAGTGGTGTTTCTGAGAACCATTCTAAATTCAGAAGTCGTGTAACAGATGAGCTGTACTAGCCCTGTCTGCCTGCGTAGTGACATCAGCCAATCTTTAACGTCATAGCCATCAGTGCCTTCATTGTAGAGGAGGACGATCATGACTTTCTCTTGGATTATTGAGAGCCTCAAGCACCTAGTCAGCCAGTGACCCAGCTGACTGATGCAGCAACCTTCTGCCACCATAATTTGACAAGACCTCCAGCTACCTGGAAGGACATGTTAAAATGACTGTTTCAGGATATCAGGCAGAAGAAGTCTTCAGCCTTTAATCCTAAAACTCCCAGCAAAACATTCCTGCCAATTGTCCCACTGGCTGGTACAGTGGACTCAACCAAAAACATTACAAACACAGAGTTGTAGTGCCCGCTCGCCATGGCGTACCCCATGGACAAATACTCTCACCTCATGGACAAAGCACAGTCCAACAAAGCTGTCCCATGAGCATACACATGCACCTCAGCCTGAAGGCTGTAGCAAATGGTCAATCAAACACACTTTCTAACCCCGAAGGTCAGAATGCATTGTCATTCTATGGAACAACTTCTCCATAGGAGTGAGTCCCCACGACTTCAACACAGTGCTGCCCTTACTTGAGCTTATTCGCTCTCATCAGGACGGCATACCATTCAAACATCTAACCAATGAAGAACATAATCGTCAGTTATATGGTAATATTCTTGGGTAAAATGCCAGAGGAATAGAAAATGCCCCTTTATATAAGGACATGTGCCAATTGGCAAAGTATAGAAAAGAAGGGACATTCCACAGCTTGTAGAAAATGCCAAACAATACAAAATAAGGGGAATTCAAAAAACCTCGTGTGCATGCTGGACTACCCTTGAGTTCTGAGGAGGAACCAAGTAATGCTCTAGAAAAGTTCATATAAAGGGGCACCAATTTGATTCATACACCTGCATGAAGAAGTAAATGTATTTTATTTGCCAGAAGAGTATTTCCTTCTGAAATTTGCAGCCGATTTCGTCCAGTAGAAGCCGAGAAACGCATTTTCAGTCCCCGTGTAAAAGCTGCATACAGAGAAACGATCCCTTATATAAAGGTAGGGGTGCTTTGCGCCTCCCTTTGATTACCTCTTCGCTCTTTCACGAGCCTCGATCTTGTATACAAAAAAATAAAAAAATAAACCTCCTGACTTTAATGGAGAGCATCAGCCACAGTTCATGTTTCACTCGGCAAACACCGCATAAACTGCAAGTAACAAATACGTGCCTGCCACACACTTGTCTCTGTGAATGCAAACCAAGAGACCAGATGGTACCCGTGAACGGACAGAGATATAAATCAAAATGTGTGGAGCATGATGAGCGCTCCTTTCAATCCCAACGGATAAGAAATCCCACACATGCAGATCTCGCATCTGCGGGATTTCTTATGTTTTTTTTTCTTTCTTATCCGTTCTTATCCGTCATTAATTTTCAACAAAGCGTTATTATGAGAGCATGGAGAAGCCAAATTAACAATTAGGTCAAAAGGTTAAATGTCAACGTCACATAAAATCCTCAATTTTCATCCAATTGTCCTGAAATTTAAGAATTTGCATATTGGGTCACTGAATTGGTTCAGCAATCAAAAGCTAGAAACAGATTGTTTTTTTTAGATCAAAAGGTCAAGGTTGCATAAAATTGTCTATTTTCATCTGATTGACCTGAAATTTCAATTTAACATTTGAGTTTTATCATCAAATTTTCAACAAAGCATTATTATGAGAATATGGAAAAGACAAATTAATAATTTTGTCAAAAGGTCAAAGGTCAGCATTAGATGAAATCGTCAATTTTCATCCGATTGACCTGAAATTTTAAGACTTTGCATATTGGGTCACTGAGTTGGTTCACCTATCAAAAGCAACACGCAGATTGTTTTTTAGATCAAAAGGTCAAAGGTCAAGGTTGCATAAGATCATCAATTTTTGTCCAATTGACCTGAAATTTTAAGAACTTACATATTGGGTCACAGAATTGGTTCACCAATCAAAAGCTGGAAACGGATTTTTTTTTTTGATCTATAGCTCAAAGGTCATTGCTGCATAAAATCATCAATTGTCATTTTGTATTTTTCTTAAAACTGTTATCATTATTTTGAGCATACGGAGGAATATGAGGACATCGAATACAAAGCCGACGTGGACGGGCTTAGCATTTTCAGATGCTTTCTATTTGAAATTGGAACTTTTGGAAAATTGATTCTGGTTCCTTTGCAGCAGAGAAAACTACATTAGTGAAATTTTCTTCTGAGGGAGTGTTTAGTCGACTATCTGATGTTCAATATTGATATTAAAGAACACATGGTATCAACTCAAAGAGTAGGCGTGACTGGTGTGTAGAGTTGACTTCCTTGCCTCATTAGCACCCATCTTGGTGTTTAACTGCAGCTTCAGCCCCATAAATCATGGTGATAGAATCAGTTTGTGAGATTGTTGGGAAGGTTCATGATCACCAAGGAGGCATTTTAATGGCTGGTGTGAGAATCCTGGTTATAAGCCTTACTCAGAATTTTGAACGTAATTATTTAAGACTGCAAAATTTCACCTGCTTAGTTAGTAAATTTATCAATGCTCTTACCGAAATGACGAGGTAATGTTGCAATTTTTAACAACATCATTACCATAATCACCTCCACCTTCATTGTAACTCATCTAACACCACAAGGTTACAGTCAAATACTTTTGTCCTCCATGATAGAACAAGGCCCTCATCATTCGTTGTCTGCAATGTCCAAAATGTTTCCACATGTGTGTGTTGACCTACCTATTACAACTGAGCGTGAACACAATTGTTCTGATGTCAGTTTGTAATCTGATTATGTGATCTCAAACTCATGCCATTTCTACTAACAAAATCGAATATTTTTCAAGTATATTGGTTGGTCTTGTACGTTATTCTGTCTGTCTGTCAATCGCCTACAGGTCACAATTCAAAAACAATTGTCATGAATCTTTACCAAGTTGCATAGGTAGTCACAACTGAGAAGTCCATTGGTTTTAAGGTCAAAGGTTAAAAAGGTCACCTTGAGGTCAAATTTCTAAAATTGTCATTTTTCATACAATGGACTTGAAAGTTGAACAGCATTTGCATATTGAACCACTATATTGGGAAACCAACAATTTTTGAGGGCGGAAGGTCAAAGGTCAACTCAAGGTCAAACTTCTAAAATCATTAATTTTCATCCAATTAACCTGAAGATTGAAGAAAATTGCATAGTGCATCACTGAATTGGGAAACCAACTATTTTTGAGGTCAAATGGTCAAAGGTCAACTCAAAGTCAAACTTCTAATATCAATTTTCATCTGAAAAATAATTAATTTTAATCCGATTGACCCGAGCCTTGATTTTAATCTTAATGAAATGGACAATTTGATATATCCGTGGCAACTTTCTTTTTTGGGGAGAGTTGGTCTGCATAATGTTTTTCTTGTTATTGTTGCATGTTTGTGGAAATCCTAATGTTAAGGTTCATGAAACATAAACCAATTGATCTTTCATCAAAAACAACAAAATAATTGTTTTCACTGCATCATTGTACGGGTGATTCATAGGTCTTGGTGCTATTTCAATGCTTTATTTTGGAAAAGGTAAACAAGATTCAAAATTAACAATCAACGACAATAAAGTAGAGACTTGGGAGATTTTTTGCACTTTGATTCACCATGATAAAATGGCGTGAATGACGTGTTCGATGTGACTGCCATGGCGTTCCAGACAAGCGTTCACTCTGACAGTGAGGTTCTGTGTCACCTTCTTGCATGTCAGAGGGGAAATGGATCTTACTCCTTACTAGTTCTCTTGAGCTGCTGGATGACGCCAACTGCCTCGGCTTGCAACCAATTCCTCTGCACAGGAGCCTACGCTGACACACCCTGCTGCAGGACTCATCCGCATAGCTTTGGAAAGTAGATATCAACCCAAAAGAGCAAGGAAAATTGGCATCACTCACCACCGGCCGAGAGTGAATTCATTACGTTGATAATTCTACTTTGCAAAATTGGCAAATATAAGAATTTTTCATCCAGCTGAGTTCAGCTACTTCACTTTACCCTGGTCACTGTGGCGAAGGAGCCAAACAAGTTGGTGTTGAGGGTTGCTGGGCTGAGGTTTGTGCTGATGCTGGTGACTTTCCTTTGCTGGGTCTTGGAAGTGTATGTCATGCAACCTCTGGTGATGAGGAAGGGGTGGGTAATATTGAGTAGGGCGAGGCATGAAGACCAGCCAATACAGGTTGTGTGTTGACCTACCTTGCAGTATTACAGGGGGCGGCAAAGGCAGGCCAACGGTGCGCTAAGCGACAATTCATGAAGTTGGTTTGTGTGCCCTTTTGGGGAAATAGGGTTTTGCCATTTTTGGCTTGGAATATGTTTTCCCCATCACGGTGTGTTAGCCCTATAGCAGTGTTCATGTTCAAAATATCATGTGAAGGGTGGTCTCAGCCATCTGGCATGGGGCACCTGGACCAGCTGGATGCACAATGAACAGGTCCAGACCACGAAATTCGAAATATGCTTTCCACACATATTTAAGGTTAATCAGTTCAGAATTGGACAACATACCTTTTTCACTTTTCCTATGTAGTTTCTCCACAGTGGAAAACAAGGTTTCCACAAGGCAGCATCTTCCACACCACCTCCAAATACACAAATATTAATGAGGATTATTTTCACTCACAACAGAATTTTCATCATAAACCAATTTTCAATACTAAGCAAATTTCATAGTCGATAAATTGACCTATCAGATGACATCATTATCGAGATTAACATTTTGTGGGGGGGGGGGAAACAAGCCAAATTTAGGTAGACATTCCCTTTAAAATAACTTTTATTGATGTTAAAACATGATCTGTAAAAATGACATTGTTAAAGTTTTTGCATTGACAGCTTGATCATTGAGCTATCTCATGATGTAGAAAAAAAAAGTTTGGGAAACTTCCTGAATTTCCAAGGGATTGTTATTTAAATGTAGGGTTAAGGGTTCTTGGGTTGTGGTGTTATATCGAAGAGCTAGCCTCCCTGCAGCCTAGCAGGCTGTGATTCATGCTGGCCTTCCTCGGGATGGCTCTTAATGATGCTGAACCAATGGAATTTAATAGCAGTGACAGTCAGTAAAAGAGGCTTTCTGGTATTGCTTTTGGGGTGGGGGGGGGGGGGGGGGATTTTTTAAAGATAAATTCAGCTGCTGCAGAAATCCTTGGTGTTGCACGATTTGACGGCGCTGTCAACAATATTATTTTGGGAGACCGATGAGGCTGCTGGTGAAATTATAGCTGCGGCCATTGTTATCCATTGCTCTGAAATGAATCTGAATTTGTCACTGAAGCCATGGTTCGAGCAGTGGTTGATTGTTTATGCGTTTAGTTCGATCTGAGCTGCTGATGCTGCTTGAATGTTTTCCAAAAATGATTTTGTTGGGTTGTGCAGATTTGGAAGAGATTTCTAGAATATATAACAGTTTCATGTTATTTTGAAGAAATTATTTAAAAGTGCCCAACGCAAGCCAAACCTTGATGTTTATGATTGCCCTGATTGAACCCCCTCCAAAAAGGACTTCCTGGCTCCTGTATATGCTATTGCTGTTGCCAGGCCTACATTCATATTGTCATCTTGGCTTTATACTGTTTCTGTTGGAAAGAGCTTTAAATAATATATTGTTACGGCCGTAGGGTCTGAGTGTACTACGAGGGGGAATCCCTGGTTCTATCCGGACTTAACGGACCTGAGGTTGCCGCACACGAATACCTTCGTACCTCGCCAGGTTGCTAAGCAACTACGAACACCAATTGGTCCATCGCACGATATCAGGGTCCACCGTCTGACACCATTTACCTGCACCACATGACTTTTCCAATCAGGGAATCAGGGTACTCAATTTGCTGACCTCGGAAGGATGACAGGCTGAGTCAACCCCCTGGCATTAATTCAGTGATCAACCGCGATTCAAACCCAGGATCCTAGGATCCCAAGCCGCACCCTAACCGCCAAGCCAAAACCAGGCTTAATTGTGATATAGGATTACATGTTGATATTTGTATCGAAAGCTATCATCTTCCCTTCTTTATGTTTGTGTCTCAAAGCGCTTCTCCCTTGAGATTCTTTTTAATGTCTGTCCTTTGTAAACTATCTTATAGGTACTTCATCATCAAATTTGGCCTTGCAACACCAAGAAGGTGTAGACTTTGGCATGAAACAGCAAGCCTTGAAAAATCATTACTTTATGTCATCCATGCACAATAAGGAAGTGGCGGTCGACTTCCTGGTACGAAGTCACGGATAATTTCGAAGAAGAAAATTTCAACTTTTAATCCCCAAATTACCTTCTTTATAAATCGGAAAAGGCCACATCATATGTATTTTGTGGGGCATCAAGGGATTTTTTTTTTTTTTTTTTTTTGATACAGAATCGAGGCTCGTGAAAGAGCTAACATTTATAACACAAACAAATCAAACAGACAAACAAAGTATATCAAAAGAGGGAGCAGTAGACAAGATGGGGAGAGAAGGGGAAGCACACAAACACAACATTTGAGAGCAGGGACATCGGGAGATGTGTGGGAGGGAGAGGGCTTGGGGGGAGGAGGCGTGGGAAGGGGGCGGGGGGGGGGGGGGTGGGAGAAGTATAAAACACAAGGACACCAAGGACTTCCAGGACTGAAGTTGGTATTTCAAAAAAGTGGAATTGGGGTGAAATTAGCGGGGATAGAAAAGATCAAGGTTTTGGATGGGGGAAGATAAGAGATGGTGGTGAACAGCTGTTTTAAAGACCTGGAGGGTGGAGTGGGATTGAAGAGAGTGAGGGAGTTTGTTCCAGAGGTGGGAGAAAAGAGGAATGAAGGAGTGAAGGTGAGCAGAGAGTCTTGATTTTGGCAGTTTAACCATAAGAGGGTTGCAGGCAGATCTTGTGCGACCTGTAGGAATATTTGTGGGACAGAGCCCAGAGAGAGCTGGGGGGGGGCAAGGCCAGAGAGGAGTCGGTAGAAGACGGAAAGACCACCAACCTGCCTGCGGTGAGTGAGTGAGAGGCCCTTGGAATTAGCTTCATCGCGGGAGATTCCAATGATTCTGAATGCTTTGGTTTCAATAGCGTGAAGACGAGCTAGTTGTGAGGCAGGAGCACCAGCCCAGAGGGGAGAGCAGTATTCCATTGAGCTGCGGATGAAAGCCTTGTATGTGGTGAGGAGCTCAGGTGTGCCAAGGAAGGACTTCGCACGACGGAGGATGCCCAGTCGGCGACTGGCTTTGGAGGCCAGATTTGAAATGTGGTTTTCCCAGGAAAGATCATGGCAGATAGTGAGACCCAAAAGCTTGAGTGACAGAACTTCTAGGAGAGGATTATTCAGGAAGTGGATGGGAGGGTTGTCCAGTCCGTCTTTTCGGAGAGACATTGTAAGAGTGTGAGATTTGTCAGGTTTGAAAGACATGTTCCACTTGTTTGCCCAGTCTGTGATTTTGTCCAGGTCTGCAGAGAGTGAGGAGGCTGCAGACTGCCAATCTGAGGGATGAAGACTGGAGCGACAGAGAGTAGAGTCATCAGCAAAGAGATAGAGAGGATTTTCAAGAGAGTCAGAGAGATCATTGATGAAGACCAGAAAAAGCACAGGGCCCAGAATACTGCCTTGGGGAACTCCAGCCTGAACAGGAAGAGGAGATGAGAGAAACCCATTCAGGGCCACACATTGACTACGACTAGAGAGGAAGTCCGCCAGCCATGCGTGGAGATTTCCATGGATACCAAAAGAGTAGAGTTTGGTGAGCAGTGCGGGGTGCCAGACCGTATCGAAGGCACGTGATATGTCAAGGGAGACAGCTCTAATTTCCTGTTTGGCATTGAGGACCTCCATCCATTGTTGAGAAAGCAGAAGCAGCATGTCCAGAGTAGAGTGACCAGGTCTGAAACCAAATTGATGATCAGACGATCCAGCCATTGGAGAAGAGGAAAGATTTAATATCTGAAGCAATGATGGATTCCATGACTTTGCTGATAATTGGGAGAAGGCTGATTGGTCTGTAGTTGCTGGGATCTGTTTTTGCTCCTTTTTTGTGCAACGCCGTGATGTTGGCAGATTTCCAAGCAGATGGCAGATGACCTTGAGCAAAAGAGAGGGTGAAGAGAACAGAGAGAGGGAGTGAAAGAGCGGAAGAACAGGATTTTAGGACCCGTGGGCTGATGCCGTCAGGTCCAGTTGCAGAATCTGAGTCGAGGGTTGACAGAAACTTTTCCACCTTGTCACGAGGAAAGGACACAGAGTCCAGGAGCAGCTGGGTACGACTGGGTACGGTGGGTACAGAGAGGGATGGGTTTGGGACACAAGATTTAGAGGCAAACACAGAGTTGAGGCATTCAGCTTTTTCACGTGCCGAGTCAGCCGTGTGGCCGTTTGAGGTGAGGGAGGGGATGGAGGGGGAACAAGCACCAGAAACAGATTTGACCAGATGCCACCAGGATTTGGAAGAGGGAGACAGATAAGAGAGTTCTTTCCTGAGAACGGAGAGATATTGTTTCCTGGCGCTCCTGAGGGTGGACATACACTTGTTTCGGGCTTTGTAAAAGGAAATGAGATTTCCTTCCGTTGGATTTGCTTTCCAGGAGACGAAAGCAAGTTGTTTCTGGGCAATAGCATCACCACAAGATTCCGTGTACCATGGACGGGAGGAAGGGTATGACAACTGAAGACGAGTTGGGATAAATCTGTGCATGAGAGAGAGCAATTTACTTTGGAAGAATTCCCAGGATGAGTTGATGTCAGAGGCGGTAGAAATGGGAGACCAGTCCAGATGATTGATGGCTGCTTGAAGACCGTGCCAGTTGGCCTGAGTGAAATGCCAGACTCGTCGACGCTGAGGAGGCTCTCTGAGAATGGTCAGAGAGATGTCCACTTTAACAAGCACATGATCAGATGAGCCGATTGGAGCAGAAGAAGAGCAGCAGACATTTTCAGGGAAGCTTGGAGGTCCGAGCCCTTGCCGTCCGCACGGGATTCTGGTCTCGATTGGACATTGTTCTAGTGATGGCCGTAGCGAGTCAACTTCGTCTTGAGGACGGGAATATAGAGACATTGGGGAAGGTTTTTTCACTCACTGGGAACACCGTGAGTTATCCTATGCTAGTTGATGGTATCATCATAAGATGTATTGAGTGTACTTTTGATTGCTATTTGTTGTACCATTATTGTTGTGTGATTTTTAATACAATATTTATTTGTTGATAATTATCATTGGTGTGGTTTCACTCTTGATTTCTGACACAGAATAACATATTTTTTTGCCGTGGCTCCTCTCGGGGCTCGGTGGTACATCGTGACCAGGGGGTCGGGGAGGAACACGTAACAGAAATTGGGGGCTCGTCCAGGATAAAATTCCCTAATAACATCCGTTCGGGATTGACCCAGATTGAAATTGTGGGCTCGTACTCTGGAGAAATTGGGGGTTCGGCTTTGCTGATTAAATTCCCTAAATCTCGTTCTGTGGATTAAATTCCCTAAATTTCGTCCAGGAAAGAATTCCCTAACATTCCCAGAATCCCCAAATTTGGATTTTTTTCCGACATTCCCAAAAATTTTCGTGAACGTTAGCAGGTGTTAACGGATAGTCACCATGGTGTTTGACACAGAAAAGTTTGCGGCGTCCCCTAGTGAGGCACAGTTCCAAGCATTAAAAAAATCGGAACTCTTGATATTGGCCAGACATTTTAACTTGGAGGTCCGAGCTAATATGAAGAAAGCAGAGGTGCAGACATTGGTGATAGAATCTCTGGTGGGACTAGGAACATGGAAAGAGGTAGCCTTTGATTGGTTACCCGAAGAACAAGAAAATGTGGAGCTCCGGAAAATGGAGATGCAATTGCAGAGCCAGGAAAGGTTAAAAGCACAGGAATGAGAACTCAAGGAAAGGTTAAAAGCACAGGAACGAGAACTCGAGGAAAGGTTAAAAGCACAGGAACGAGAACTCGAGGAAAGGTTAGAAGAAAAAAGAGCAGAGGAAAGGAGAGTTGAAAGAGAACTCGAGGAAAAAAGAGCAGAACAGGAAAGAGAACTCGAGAAAAAAAGCGCAGAACAGGAACGAGAACTCGAAGAGAGAAGAGAAAAGGGAAAGGCAGAGGAGAGAAAAGCCGAAAGGGAGTTAAGGGAATGTGACATGGAGCTTCAGAAGGAAATTAAATGCAAAGAGCTGGAGTTAATGAGAGAACGGGGAGAGGTACCATCCATGCCAGCTAGTTTGGCAACTAGTCAGAACACCTGGGATGTTGGTAGACATGTGAGGCTGGTTCCACCCTTCAATGAAAAGGAGGTAGCCAACTTTTTTTTACACTTTGAGAAAGTGGCTCAAATGCTAAAATGGCCTGAGGAGTCCTGGACCATGTTAGTGCAAAGTGTTCTGGTGGGTAAAGCTCAGGATATTTTTTCGGCTCTACCAATTGACCAATGTGCAGATTATGAGATAGTGAAGAAAACCATTCTCAAAGCCTATGAATTGGTCCCTGAAGCTTACCGGCAAAAATTCAGGAATGCCAGGAAGACGGAGAGTGAGACCCATGTGGAATTTGCCAGAATGAAGGAAACCATGTTTGATCGGTGGTGTGATTCGAAAGGGGTTGGGAAAGACTTCAAACTGTTGCGACAATTGATCCTGGTGGAGGAATTCAAACAGTGTGTCCACGAGGACATTAAAGTACATCTGGAGGAAAGAAAAGAAGGCACCAAAGTTGTATGAGGCAGCAACCGTGGCAGATGACTATGCATTGACACACAGGATGGGGTTCAGTAAACCTAACTTCTCGCCTAAAATTAGCCAGGGGAGTTATGGTACATCCGGTGCGGAGAACGAAAATTCATGGGGGCGGCCTAGAGAGGACTATGAAAACAAATTTGATACCGTGACTTTTAGGGATCAGAAGACCATAGTTCCAAGACAGACCTATCTTCCGGGGGGTTCGAGGCAAACCACGAGTTTCTCCTCCGGGCCTACTTGCGCTTTTTGCAAGAAACCTGGACACTTGATGTCCCACTGTTATGCCCTAGAAAGGAAAAATCAGGAGCGGAGTCAGACTAGTACAACTCCGAATGCATTGGCAAATGTGAGAAATCGCCCTCAAAAGGGTTAAAAACCATTTATTTCGGAGGGGTTTGTGTCACTGGATGGAGACTTGACTAACCAGAGACCTGTTAGGGTGTTGAGGGACGCAGGAGCACATCAATCTTTGATGCTTGAGGGCATTTTGCCATTGTCAGAGAAGACGGCAACTGGTGTTAGTGTTCGTTTACAGGGGGTTGGTGGCTGTGTTAAAGCTCCACTTCATGTCATCCATTTAGAGTCTGATTTGGTGTCATGACCGGTCACCGTAGGTTTACAAGCCACTCTTCCTGTAGGGGGAGTATCTTTTGTTATCGGGAATGATTTGGCCGGTGGTCAAGTTTCTGGTACCCCGATGTTTGTTGAAAAGCATAGTATGGAAAATAACACCGCACAGGTAGAGCAGGAGATTCTGGGTACCTTTCCATCCTGTACCGCGACTCGTGCTATGGGTAGGAAGCGCCCTGAAGAGAAGAGGAAGTACCCTGAAACGAAGTGTCAGCACACACAAGTCAGGGATGGAAGCAATGTTGGCAAGATCTTTGTAAGTGGACTGAACTTTAACACAAGGGAAGATGTTCTGGACTCTGTCTTCGGCATATATGGACCGCTCTTGGAAGTGCTGCCAATAAAAGACAGGGAGACGCAAAGGTCAAGAGGATTTGGCTTTGTCACATTTGAAAACACAAAGGCTGCCAAAGATGCAGAAAAGGATTTGAATGGCAAGTGTTAAAGATATTTTTAACAATAGTATGTAATAGATGAACCAAAAAATTCAATGTCAGAAGAGAGTCACAAATTTTAATTCCCGAGGAGGACAACACTTTCTGTCTTCAAAAATACACAGCAAGAAAACAATGACCCTTATTAAACCAAGGAGAGCAAGATACAATTCACAAAAACGCACAAGGAAGATTTACAACAAATCCTAGATCAAAGTCCAGAGTGAAAATCCTGGTGCAGTAGGGATGCGCAAGGAAATATCATACCAAACACCAGCATGCACAGTATACAGTAACATACAAAATCAACCAGCCAAGTGAAGTATCCTGGCTATTTAGTCATTTGTTCTGATTTTTTATACAGTTTCAAGTGGGAGGAGCAAGTGGAGGGGGGAGGAGCGAAGAGAGGGGAGGAGAGCAATAGGATTGGTTGGACACAGTTTGGGTGGGAGGGTGGAGGAATCTTGAGATGAGGGTGCCCCCCCCCCCCCCCCTGCTGAGAGCAGGTTTGCATTTCAAATTTTTTTTTTTTTGTATACTGAATCGAGGCTCGTGAAAGAGCTAACATTAACTTCACAAACAAATCGACCAGACAAACAAAATACACAAAAAGAGGGAGCGGAAGACAAGATGGGGAGAAAAGGGGAAGCACACACACACAACATCCTTCCTTTTGATGATAAGAATGAGTTGCTCCAGACTGGTTGGCACCAAGGCATTGTCCGTCATAACGCTGCGTAAACGTTGCAGCGACGTTTTATAATGCCATTGCAGGGACATTTATGATTTAATATTTTAGAAAATATACAAACAGGCATAGGAATAAGAAAGTCCTTATTTAACAAAAGGTCACTCAGTAGCTATGACAATCACATCCTTTTTTCAATCTGCAAATCCTACTGCAATCTTACAAAAGATTTTACTCAATCGGCAGAGAGCCAGAGATTTTTCGAGCCTCCATGGATTTTTCATATTTCAGACTAACCCTTATCAAATGCTAATAATTATCGTTCTTGTTGAGAGATTTTCCCGAGAACGCTGGCAATTTCATTGGAACTATTTAGTAAGAAAGAAAAAGCGTCCGCTGACTGTCTGTCTTTACAACGGTCAGCGCAGGGAGGATTATCTTAGCGCAGAGGGGATTATCTCAGCGCAGGGAGGATTATCTTAGCGCAGAGGGGATTATCTCAGCGCAGGGAGGATTATCTTAGCGCAGAGGGGATTATCTTTTTCCATTGTTTAACTCTGCAATAATTACCAAGTATTTACATAGTACTAAGTAGATTATTCACAGTCACAACGAAAGCTTGTTTGCCAGGCCCCTTGCTAAGCAAGCACCAAATAGTAATTAGCTTTCACCAACAATGGACAGTTCTGAATACTAATTTACTCAGATATTGTGGTCAGCTGTCAGCCATACTAAGAAAACCAATATCTTATTCATGGAACTTCAATGAGACATATTATTTGAAAAGAACATCCCATATGTAATATTACCCTTAGTCATAAAAATGATTTCGCCATGGCAATATGCGATCTGCCATTGCCTTATACTAAGAATCTGGGCAGTGTCGGAGATAACTTGCCAACTGCAGGGAGATCGCAAAGTTTTGCATGGAAACCATAAAAAAAACACCCGCAGACTAGGAATAAGGGTTGAGGCTCATAGAAATTGCTTGCTTCATAAATTTACACTTCCACACAAGGATTTGGATGGTCGGACCATAACAGTAGAGAAGGCAGGCCATAGGCGTCGAGGGGGCTACAGAGGAGGAAAACGTGGAGGTAGTTTCAGGGGTGGCTATGGCTCCTGGGGTGGGAGTAATAGTTTTGGTGGTGGCCGCAGTCGAGATTACTATAGAGGCTCCCAGAGTTACGGCAGCTCCTGAAGGGATGGTTATCAGGTTAGTGGCCGAGAAGGAGACCGCTATTCACGTGACTACCGCGACAAGCGGTCCAACCGTGATTATTATGAAAGTTAGGAAGAGTTGAAGCACTGAATGCTGCGGAGCAGCCGAGCCAAGATTCCTACACGGATTAACCGTGAACTCCACGTTCCTAAAGGCGTCCATGTAGTGAACATTCCTGCACGGATTAACCATGAACTCCACGTTCCTAAAGGCGTCCATGTAGTGAATACTTCCAGGCCTCACCACCAAACCACCATGGAACCTGGCTCTCAGCTCGGCCTCCCGGAAAAAGTGCTATAGATTTGTTTTCCTTTGGATTTTTGATCACAACCCCATAACCTTCATTCAAAAGAAACTAAAAATAAAAATCAGAGGTTGATGAGATGGAGATTGGCTTTGCAGGGGTTCAACTTGAAAATGGAGCATGTAAAGGGTAGGGACAATGTCGTTGTTGATGCTTTGTCCAGAGTGAATTAACGTTGGAAATCCCTGTAATTTGTTTGAAATTTTGTTGCTTTATGTTTGGGAAATATTGATTAGGCCGAAAAAAAAATATTGCTGGTCTCTGGTCAGACCAAAGTTCCAAAATTGATGCGGCGATGCGGTTTTTTTTTTCTTTTTCTTTTTTGAAAAGCATGGATTGCACATATAAAGGTGTTTTTTGTGTCCTCATGCCTTGCGGTCCTCCTCATCTGCCGTGGCGCCATCCAGAGAGAAATTAAAGACAGCCAATGGGACTGGTAGGCCTTTTTGTAAATAATGAACACAAGCTTGTTATTTTAAAATGTATTTATTCTGAAAATCATGAAGTTCTTCAAGCATATTATAGATTGCCATTTCGTTCTCGAGATCGCTTCGAAGGCTCGAACTACCATCAAACATTCCAATGCGTCGATCGCGTCAACATTGCGCATGCGCAAGTGGTCTAAAAGGCCGAAGGTCTCCCACGATCTCTTCTCCCAGTCCACCAGATTATCACAGACACCTACAAATTCATGACAAACGAGATAGGATCCAGGCCGAACTAACGAGACCACTCCCAGCTCTCTAGGCCTTCTGGTTGCTTCACACGAACCCGACAAAGAACGTCATCATTTCAATAAATGACAATATCCAGCCGATTGGATTCATGATGTCACAGCACACAACACTACTCATATCTTTGGAACGGCTGGTTGGCTTTGGGATTCAACCATTCCTTTGGGATTTCCCATTCCGCCGCGATTTCGCCTTTGGTTTTAGACCACGTGACTATTTCGCGTCGCTTCGACCGCCTATGCCTGAGAGCTGCTTCGGCGATGCGACTGCCCTTGCCATCCGCACGGGATTCTGGTCTCGATTGGACATTGTTCTAGCGATCGCCATAGCGAGTCAACTTCGTCTTGAGGACGGGAATATAGAGACATTGGGGAAGGTTTTTTCACTCACTGGGAACACCGTGAGTTATCCTATGCTCGTTGATGGTACCATCATAAGATGTATTGAGTGTACTTTTGATTGCTATTTGTTGTACCGTTATTCTTGTGTGATTTTTAATACAATATTTGTTTGTTGATTAATCATTGGTGTGGTTTCACTGTTGATTTCTGACACAGAATAAAATATTTTTCTGCCGTGGCTCCTCTCGGGGCTCGGAGGTACATCCTGACCAGGGGGTTGGGGAGGAACACGTAACATCATCCCTATTCGAATAAGTCAGATTTGCTAATATACAGTATTTTGAGGAATCCATGGGGCCTCATCTGGGTCAGATTGTGGTGGTGAGTGCCAGGGTAGTGCTGAGGTGGCATTCACCAGACGGCAGTTTCCTCGGGTTGATTCCAGATTTGCTCTACGGATGTGAGACTTTTTTTTGTATACAAGATCTAGGCTCGTGTAAGAGCTAACATTAATCACAAAAAAACAAACTGACACATAAAACATATGATAAAGGGAGCGGGAGACAAGATGGAGAGAGAGAGGAAAGCACACAAGTACAACAGTAGGGAACAGGGACATTGGGAGATCTGTGGGAGGGAGAGGGCTTGAGGGGAGGAGGCATGGGAAAGGGGAGGGGGGAAGAGGCATGGGAAAGAGGGGTGTGGGGAGTAAACTTGGACTCTGACAAAGGATCTGAGACAAAGGCTTTGCTCCTTGGTGTACCAGGTGTCTTCGGCAAATCTTTGGCTATCGCTGGTTGGACTTTGTGTCTAACAAGCATTTGCTGAGAGAGACTCCGATGAGATTTATTACCTGTGTAGTTCATGAGCGGCAGCTGCAGTTGCATGGACATATGTCTCGTTGTCCTGACTCTGATGCTGTTCACCAGATTATCTCAGGGAAGGAGCCTCATGAGTGGAGGAGGCCAATGGGCTGACCACATGCCTCATGGTTGCAGCAGTTTAATTCATATATAAAGGAGACAGGGATGGTCCTGGCATCTGCCTGGGGGATTGCCAGACGGAGGACCCTGGAATAACGCTAGAAAGTGGATATTTCCATGCGCTGCTCTCATAATTGACCTGACCTGACTCTGCTATCCTACTCCTTCACTCACGAAGCACATAACTTATACTATTAAATACCGATGCAATTTAACCAACATGTGGTTGGGAAAAGGGTGGATGTACCAGGAGGCCCCTTTATTCTTCTTCCTGTACCGAAGAGTCTGTGAGGTCTATGGACCACCCTACCCGGTGTCAGACCTCTTCCCCAACGCTGTCTATCAGGGCCCTGGATCCTGATACAACAATTGTCCGAAGTGACTGCAGGGCCTTACAGCACCTGGTGCTTCCCGATGGCCCGAACAGCCTCTCTACTACGACCGTCCCCCCAACAGCCTGAAGAGCCCACAAACATTGCATAAGGGCCCACATGACCTTTAAACAAGGTCTTCTTGGTGCAAGTGGCATTTATAAGGGACAGATATATATATATATATATATATATATATATATATATATATATATATATATATATATATATATATATATATTGTTGCGGATATGAGGACTGTATTTTTTTGATTGTGTGCTTTATTATTATTATTATTGTTTATTCTGCGCCCCCTGCCTCCGGAGCTGTGTAAAGGTGAAAGGGCATCCCATAATTAGTCCACAAGCATACACGTCAGCCAATAATAGAATACCCCTGTTCGATAGTTATATCTTATTCTGTGTTTTAGGGTAAGGCTGTGTCTCCCATTAATTGAAGTACTCCATTGCACCAGTGAAAGAGAATAGATCCCCTTTCATTCCCATCCCCAAAATCTCCATTTCCTTTCACATCCCCTTTCGTCATTGCCAAGCCTCGATTGCCAATTACATCCCCTCCAAAACCACCATTGAACATGTGCTCGGGTCGGGGAAGAGGGGCGTGCCCGCCCGTCGTCATCAAGGGCGGAGCCAGAGGGTCGCGTGACCAACCAGGGCCGAGGTGAGCACACCGATGGGCGTGTCCTGAAGGCCGGCGGCTTGATCGCCGGAGGCGCTATAAAGGCGCGCGCGCAAGAAGCGTGGGCAGGTCGGTGGTGAGGAGTGAGTGGACCAAGAGAGAGAAAGAGTGGTTGGACCAAGAAAGAGAAAGAGTGGTTGGACCAAGAGAGAAAGAGTGGTTGGACAGGGAGACGTGCAAGAGTGTTGTTGAGTTGAGGGTTTGGACCAGACGAGTCAGACGAGTCCTGGCAAAGCAAGCGGCGGCCACAGCAGCAACAACACCCAACAGCCACTTGGGGCCTGGATGGCGGTTTTGAGCAGGGCCGCGAAGGAACGGCGGCTGCTAAACGCGCCGATCGTGCTGCAGGACCCCCTTGGACCTTCCTCTCCCTCCAGCCATCCACCTCCTGCCTTTCCACCCTTCTTGTGTACGTGAGTTTGTTCTGTGTGTCTTGTCCCTGGGTATTTAATTAAGTCTGTATAAGCTAGTATTTGCACTGTGTCACCTGCGTCTTATGTGTTGTAAATAAACGTGACTGCTTTCTTTTTGCTTGTGTGTATAATAAATCCAATTACTCTTCTGTCCGTCTTCTCGTCTTATTCCTTTTCCTCTTTGCATTTCGTCGTTTTAGTCTTTTCCAGATTGGGCAGCTGCGGTGCGATACGGCCAAAGTTCTGGGTGAATCGGGTGAGTCGGGGAACAACTGTTCGGTCGCGGAGCCTTCGCTCGGCAAACAACATCCTAAACCGCGATCAGTAACAATTGGTGTCAGGAAGTGAGATTGGACCCGAAGCGCGCTTAACGCGCTCAAAATTACAAAGTACCGAAATTGCTTTTGTTTTACAAAACCCGAATTTTGAAATCGCGCCATGGCTGGTCAAGGCGACGGGATGCCGGTGGGAGAGATAGACGGGGTAGAATCGACCCAGGACCTCGGGGAAATGTATGTGGATGAAAGAGAGGAGGAGAACATTGGCAATGTGGTTGAGGGGGTATCAGGTGCACAAAATGGCGCTCTCGCGCACGAGGTTTCAGGCGCGCAAAAAGGCGCCTCGCACGAGCGCGCGGTAGCCGAGCCCGCTGTATCAGCGGGCTTTAACATGCAGCCGATTGACATACAGGCCCTCATTGCGCAGCTACAGGCAGCTGTACAGATGAGTATGGGAGACCAAATTGGAGGTTTGAAAAACAGTATGGGGGCAATGAGGGACGAAGCGAGGGCTGATAGTGAACGATTGAGGGACGAGGTGAGGGGTACCAACGCCCAAATTGGGAAGTTAGACAATAATTTTGAGGGATTAGACAAGAAATTTGAGGAGTTAGACAACGGGATAAAAGAGGTGAAAAAGGGGTTAATGGGGTTAGAAAATAGGATGGAAGACAAATTGCGGGAGATAGGGGAGCAATCCGCCCGAGAATTAAACAAATGGGAGAGCAGATAGAGGAGGTGAAAATCGGGGTAGAAACCAAACTGGATGCTCAGAGGGATGAATTGGGACAGATGAGGGCGGCATCTACAAAAGAAAGGGAGGAGATGAAAGAGGAGATACGACGAGGTGTAAGTGAGGAGGTCTCGGGGGTACGCGAGGAGGTAAAGCGAGGCGAAAAGCGTATAGAGAAAGAGGTGAGGAATAATACGGCTAGGTTACAGGGGGGAATAGAGGGTCTGACGGAGGAGGTGGAACAGCTGACAGAGGGGCAGACGGAGTTAGTGGAGCAGGTTCAAAAGAACACTGCGGTACTAGGAGGGTTAAAGGCGACACAAAAAGAAATTAAAAACGAATTAATAGCGACACAGAGGCAATGTCAGATGGTACGTGAGGGACTGACAATGAGGGTGGCCGAGGTGACAGAGATAATGGAGACAAAGGACCGGCAGGTGAGGATGCACATAGAGACGGTCACGGTAGCCTTAGAGGACGAACTTGAGGAGACGCACCGGGAAATAAAAGAGGTGAAGCAAAAATTAGAGGAAGTGGAAGAAGAGGTGAGTGAAATTAAGAAGGGACGGACAGAAACTAAGAGGGAGATAAAGGAGGAAGTAATGGAATTGGTACAAGGTCTGTGCTCGAATCGTGATGTGCTGCTCACTAACCAAATAAAGAGGTTGCAGGTGGCAAAGGAGGTGCGGAGACGAGGTGCCAAGGTGAGTGGCGAAATATTCGGCAATGTATATGATGTGAGGAAAGCTTCAGTCGGCTTGGGGATTGGTTTGGATCCGGGTGTTCGTGAGAGGCCGTTGGTGAAGTGTGCGACAGGTCTGGTGTGCGAAAAAAGAGGTGTGCGAGAATGTCCGACCATGGGGTGTGTGAGGAAAAAGTGCGCGCCGACCAGTGAGTGTGCTGTCGAGAGTGAGTCGGTCGTAGCGCGTGTGCGAGGGGGTACATGGAAGCGCGGTGTGGTGAGTGTTACGGAGGAAGTAACGAGAGAGTGTACACCTGTGGTGAGTGTTACAGAGGATGTAACGAGAAAGTGTATGCCTGTGGTGAGTGTTACAGAGGGTGTAACGGGAGAGTGTGCGCAAGAGTGTGCGCGAGAAAGGTGTGTAACGGACAGATGCATGAGGAAAGAGTGCGCTGTCAAGAGTAAGGGTGAGTGCGTTGTCAAGAGTGGTGGTGAGAGTAGTGAGAGTGGCACGGAGCGTGAGTTGGTTGTGATGGGTGAGCGAGGATGTACACCTGGAATGGAAGGATGCACACCTGGAATGGTAGAGCGTGTGTGGGAATGCACACTTGAGTTGGTCGTGAGGCACGTGGTTGGGTGTGCGAGTGAAAGCACACCTGTGATTGTCACAGAGGAGGTGACCGAGGAAGGGGTGCGAAGAGGTGTGTTGGTGAGGTGTGCGAGCGACGAATGTGTGCCAAGGTGCTCGGTGGTCAGGTGTGTGACCAAGTCTGTGAGCGGAATGAGTGTACCGAGGTGTGTAAGGAAAGGTACGAGGAGAATGGGAACAGCTGGAGGTATGAGCAAGAAAGGGGTAGCGTATGCGTGTAACCATGCAGGTGAGGCATCGACGGTAACCGGGTTAGCGGTTAGAGCGACTTTTAGCCGAATAGGGCTCTCGGTGCGCGCCGGGCAGCTTTGCGTGCCGCGAGAACCAGCGGGGATCCGAGCCACGGCGGGTTCGAAAGGACCGCCGTACGCGATCCACGCTGGGCCTCGCTTGGAACGGCCGCGTCCGGGCTCCACTAGGCGGAGCGAGCAGCCCAATAGGAAGGGTCGTCATGGCGACCACGTTTTGTTGAGACGTGCCGGCAGGTCGAGATCGGGCAATTGGATGGCTCCGCGCCGAGGTGGTGCGTGGGATCTCGGCTCGGGTAAGCCCCCGTCCCTGCCCCGAGTGCCGGACGCATCCAGCCGCCGGCACCAAAGAACCCGCGTTCATTGCTCGGCTGTACGAAGCCGAGCTTTAGAAGGGAATTGGCGCACCGAGAGGACCTAATAAGTAGACGGGTGATGAGGATAGTGTTTTGGCCCCGAAATTAGAAAAAAAAGGCGAAATTTGATGATGGTACGGTGATTAGCAGTAAATGACAAATTTTTGATTTGTTGGATTTGGACGAGCGAAATTGATAGTAGGACCTCCCCGATGTGGTGGGATGGGCAATCCACCATCCCTCACACCAAAGGGGGGGCAAAGGAGCACTAGCTTATGGGGTATATGGCAGTGAAAACTAGCCCGGGTGGGTTAGGATATTGTGTGTAGGGCCCTAGAAGATGACAGTAGGTGACGTTAAGGTTAGTTAGTGACAAGGATACCTGTAGTGGGGACGCAGGTAGATTAGCGTGGATAATAATGACGTGGGAGCCAATCGTTTAAAGGGGCGACTGGGAAGCGCAAGTTTCAGAGGGGAGTAGTTAGATGAGATGATGCCGTGTGTGTGAGGATTGAACAGGTGTGATTGCACAGGTGTGCAACTGAACAGGTGTGTGGAGCAGTGTATGAGTGAGTGAAGGTGATTGTGTATTGTGCTGACCAAATGGTCTAGGAAGAGGAGGAGGGTGCAGGTGGCACCAGGTATGATTGCACAGGTGTGCAACGACAGGTGAATGGAGGACAGGTGTATGGAATAAATGGAATATCTGGAGGATTGGAATGGATGGTCGTGGAGTGAGTATGGTGGAAACGATGGAGTGGAGTGGATGGTGCGAAGGTGTGAATGGGGGAAGAGTGGACCCCCATCACGGATACCCGGGGCGGGTAGTGTAAGTGTTAGGTAGAGGGTATAGGTAAATTGTGGTTGGATATTGGCATCTGTGGTGCGAGTGGAAGAATGATGTTTGGATGGGTGCATTAGTGTTGTGGAAATGGCTGGGCGTGTAGCCTGTTAGTGTGTGTAGTTGGTTTGGGCACTCCACCACTGTGAGGATGTCGGCCAGGTGAGGCCGCAGGTGGGCTCTGGGAGCCGGTAGTTGTGGATGGGGCCCGAGGATCCGGAGGACGGACCCGGGTAGCCCAGTGCCAGAGGGCACCGAGTGGGGTGACAGAGCCAGGAGGGGCCTTCCCAAATTAGATAGGTTAGGGTGAGGAGCTAGGTAAGCTCGGGTGGCAACTGCAGTGGTGGAGGGGTGCAGGTGGGTAGACCTGCTGGGAGAGCTACACGTCGCAGCCCAGAAATTGTGCGAGGGCACCGGGAGATGAATCGGGGGAGTGAGACCCCAAATTGAGAAGCACCACAGTTTGGTCAATGGGAATTGGTTTTTAGAACCCATAGTGTAAGTTGGCCAATGGATTGGCAGGGAGAGACCCCGGGTAGTGTAAAGTGTGTTAAGGTCATTTAGAGGATAGTTAGGATGAAGGATCTCCTCGCACCATCTGCATCCACTCACCTGAGGTGACAGGTACTCCACACCATGCCATGTTTTGATTATTTTTTATGATGCAAATGTTTGGATTGTGAGACGCATCATGACGTGGGTGTGACATTGTGCTTTGATGTTCCATCTCTTCCTCCTTATGAGGATTGATGATGAATTTGGTGATGGCAAATTTTGAAGTAGAGGGATTGTGGAGACGAATTTGGTATAGGAGAAATATGGGGAAGACGTGACAGTAGTGACGAATTTGTAAATGGGTAGATTTTGTAAATATGGGGTAAGGGCAAGGGTAGTGTAGGTGACAGGGGGGGGTGACGTACGGTAGGGATGAGCTTTCTCACTTCGCTCTCCGTGCGCATTTCGCCTTGCATTGCCTTATTGACGTGTACCCTTGTGACCTTACCCCTTGCTCATTTCTCTTGTCCCCCTTTTGTCTCCCACATGACCTGTGCGCCATGGGGCGCCGAGGGGAGCGTGCGTGAGTCGGCCATTGTGCGCCCGGAACTCTCAGAACCAGCTGTCTGCATTGATGCACCACATTATGGACCACATGTCTGTGGCCAAGCACCACTTATGGACCCCATGGGTTGGGGCATGGCCCCTCTGCTGGAACCGGCCATGAGGGCCTGACATCTTGCTGGCGGACCTTGGCCACAGGGCACCGATGCCCCACAGGTGAACCACACGTAGTCGGCCCTGTGGGCCATAAATAAAATAAATAAAAATGGACACATTGGGTGCAAGTTTTAATACAAATAGGCCGCCAGTAAGCAAAGCAAAGGAATGACAACAACTGGAAGACAATAATAATAGCCAGCAGAGGGAGCCGAAGAGCAAGAGATCACCTGCAGGGTTAGGGGTTGTTGATTTATTTTTTATTCTTGAACAATGGTGACTGCACCGATTGGTGCTTGGGTGTGTATTGGTGCGTTTTTGGGTGCTTTCATGGTGCATTGATGCAGAGCAGACTGTCTCCCCCCCCAGAAAGAACAATCACAGGTCCTGGGTTAGTTTTGTAAATAAAAATAGCGTCATTGTAAATAATGCTCCCCACCGTCAGTGTATAGTTTGAAGACCATTCCGCAATTCGGTTAACTGTGGGCGTAAGTCTGTTAGGAAGGGTGCAATGGAGCAGCGGGACACATTTATTTATGTTTTAAAACTGTCGCACTCAGGGTCAGGTTAAAAGTAGAGGGAACTACACCTACATGTCACACTAAATAAAAGTTGTAGGCCCGGGACGTGCCTAAGAGGAGGAGGGTGCAGTGTTGCGGATATGAGGACTGTATTTTTTTGATTGTGTGCTTTATTATTATTATTATTGTTTATTCTGCGCCCCCTGCCTCCGGAGCTGTGTAAAGGTGAAAGGGCATCCCATAATTAGTCCACAAGCATACACGTCAGCCAATAATAGAATACCCCTGTTCGATAGTTATATCTTATTCTGTGTTTTAGGGTAAGGCTGTGTCTCCCATTAATTGAAGTACTCCATTGCACCAGTGAAAGAGAATAGATCCCCTTTCATTCCCATCCCCAAAATCTCCATTTCCTTTCACATCCCCTTTCGTCATTGCCAAGCCTCGATTGCCAATTACATCCCCTCCAAAACCACCATTGAACATGTGCTCGGGTCGGGGAAGAGGGGCGTGCCCGCCCGTCGTCATCAAGGGCGGAGCCAGAGGGTCGCGTGACCAACCAGGGCCGAGGTGAGCACACCGATGGGCGTGTCCTGAAGGCCAGCGGCTTGATCGCCGGAGGCGCTATAAAGGCGCGCGCGCAAGAAGCGTGGGCAGGTCGGTGGTGAGGAGTGAGTGGACCAAGAGAGAGAAAGAGTGGTTGGACCAAGAAAGAGAAAGAGTGGTTGGACCAAGAGAGAAAGAGTGGTTGGACAGGGAGACGTGCAAGAGTGTTGTTGAGTTGAGGGTTTGGACCAGACGAGTCAGACGAGTCCTGGCAAAGCAAGCGGCGGCCACAGCAGCAACAACACCCAACAGCCGCTTGGGGCCTGGACGGCGGTTTTGAGCAGGGCCGCGAAGGAACGGCGGCTGCTAAACGCGCCGATCGTGCTGCAGGACCCCCTTGGACCTTCCTCTCCCTCCAGCCATCCACCTCCTGCCTTTCCACCCTTCTTGTGTACGTGAGTTTGTTCTGTGTGTCTTGTCCCTGGGTATTTAATTAAGTCTGTATAAGCTAGTATTTGCACTGTGTCACCTGCGTCTTATGTGTTGTAAATAAACGTGACTGCTTTCTTTTTGCTTGTGTGTATAATAAATCCAATTACTCTTCTGTCCGTCTTCTCGTCTTATTCCTTTTCCTCTTTGCATTTCGTCGTTTTAGTCTTTTCCAGATTGGGCAGCTGCGGTGCGATATGGCCAAAGTTCTGGGTGAATCGGGTGAGTCGGGGAACAACTGTTCGGTCGCGGAGCCTTCGCTCGGCAAACAACATCCTAAACCGCGATCAGTAACAATATATATATATATATTGTTGCGGAAATGAGGATTGTATTTTTTTTATTGTGTTGTATTGTATGGTAAATTGTTGTGTAATATTGCTTGATTCTGGCCCCTCCTGCCTCCAGTGTTGTGTAAAGATCAAAGGGCGTTCCGGTAGTTAATTCCATAAAGCATACATTGAAGGACACTATAATATCCCTGTTCAGTAGTTTATTTCCTTATTCTGTGTATAGGTTAAGGCTTTGTCTTCCATTAAAATGACACTCCATTGCACCAAGTGAAAAAGATAGCTTCCCTTCATTCTTCATTCCCACTCCCAAAACTTCCATTGCCAAGCCTCAATTTCCAGCTACATCCCCTCCAAGTCTCCATTGCCAACTGCACTGGGCAGTTTGCCAGTTTGTTACAGCTGTGGGTTGTTTTCGCTCCAAAACCACCATTGAACATGTGCTCGGGTCGGGGAAGAAAGGCGTGCCCGCCCGTCGTCATCAAGGGCGGAGCCAGAGGGTCGCGCGACCAACCAGGGCCGAGGTGAGCACACCGATGGGCGTGTCCTGAAGGCCGGCGGCTTAATCGCCGGAGGCGCTATAAAGGCGCGCGCACAAGAAGTTAGAGAGAGCTGAGTTGTGTGGTTTTGGTCAGAGCGGGGGTTGGTCGTCAGTGGTGGTCAGTGGTTGCGTTGCGTTGTCGGTGGTGAGGAGTGATTGGACTAAGCAAGAGAGAAAGAGTCCTGGAGTTAGTGAGAGAGGGAGAGAGAACCCATCACGCCAGACCCCCACCAGCAGCGTTGGCTTGGCTCCACCAAGCAGCTCCGACCCGTTACCCCGCGCACACGACAGGATCGGTGGCATCGGCGGCCGTCGAGGTCCAGCCCGACGTCCCATGCGGGATCAAGCTCCAGCCAGCTCCGGACCTTCCTCTCCCTCCAGCCATCCACCTCCCGCCAGTCCTGCCTTTCCATCCTTTTGGTGTACGTGAGTTTGTTCTGTTTGTTTTGTTCCTGGGTAGTTAATTAAGCTCGTATAAGCTAGTAATTTTCACTGTCTCTGAAAGCTTCTGTATATTATTTTATTATCTTTCCTTCTCCTTGGTTTTTTTGAGCCTGTAAATAGTAAATAAATTTAGTAGTATTTGCCAACCTTTTTGTCTTCTTCTTCTTCTTCTTCACATCCGTGTCGCTTTTGTCTTTTCCCTATTGAATATCTGTGGCGCGATACGGCCAACGTTCGGGTGAATCGGGGAAACTGTTAGGTCGCGGTGCCATCCGTTCGGCAAACATAACATCCTTAACCGCGGACCGTAACAATTGGTGTCGGGAGCGGGGTCGGACCCGAAGCGCGCGTAACGCGCTCAAAAGTACAAGCTGCTGAAATTGTTTTAAAGAAAAAAAAAAACCCGAATTTTGAAATCGCGCCATGGCTGGTCAAGGCGATCGGATGCCGGTGGGTGAACTAGGAGAGGGGTTAGGAGTAACCCAGGATCAAATGGAGGGGAACATTGGCAATGTGGTTGAGGAGGTTTCAGGCGCGCAAAATGGCGCTCTCGCGCACGAGGTAACGGGCGCGCAAAATGGCGCCTCGCACATGGCCACGGCGACCGCGCCCGCGACCGTAGCAGCGCCGCCGGTGGATTCGAACCTTTTTTTCCTACAAATGGGGGCCCTTATGGACAGGCTAGAAGCCAAAATGGGACAAATGGGGAACCGGATGGATGCTCAGGGTGAGCGATTGGAGGGCCAAATGGGACAAATGGGGAACCGGATGGATGCTCAGGGTGAGCAATTGGGGGTAATGAGGGACGAAGCGAGGGGTACCGGTGAGGGGTTAGACAAGAAATTTGAGGGGTTAGACAAGAAATTTGAGGGGTTATACAAGAAATTTGAGGGGTTAGACAATAATTTTAAGGGGTTAGACAAGAAATTTGAGGGGTTAGACAAGAAATTTGAGGGGTTAGACAATCAGATAGAGGGGGTGAAAGATGGGTTAGAGGGGTTAGAAAACAAGATGGAAAACAAATTGCGGGAAATAGGGGAGCAATCCGCCCGAGAAATTAAACAAATGGGAGAGCAGATAGAGGAGGTGAAAATCGGGGTAGAAACCAAACTGGATGCTCAGAGGGATGAATTGGGACAGATGAGGGTGGCATATACAAAAGAGAGGGAGGAGATACGACGAGGTGTAAGTGAGGAGGTCTCGGGGGTACGCGAGGAGGTAAAGCGAGGTGAAAAGCGTATGGAGAAAGAGGTGAGGAATAATACGGCGAGGTTACAAGGGGGCATAGAAGACCTGACGCAGGAGGTGGAACAGCTGACAGTGGAGTTAGTGGAGCAGGTTCAAAGGAACACTGCAGTACTAGGAGGGTTAAAAGCGACACAAAACGACATTAAAAATGACTTAATAGCGACACAGGCAATGTCAGATGGTACGTGAGGGACTGACAACGAGGTTGGACGAGGTGACAGAAGTAATGGAGACGAAGGACCGGGAGGTGAGGACGCACATAGAGACGGTCAAGGTAGCCTTAGAGGACGAGATAGAGGAGACGCACCGGGAAATGAAGGAGGTAAAGGAAAAATTAGAGGAGGTGGAAGAGGAGGTGAGTGAAATTAAGAAGGGACGGACAGAAACTAAGAGAGAAATACAGGAGGAGGTGATGGAATATGTACAAGGTCTGTGTTCAAATCATGAATATGTGCTCACTAACCAAATAAAGAGTTTGCAGGTGGCGAAGGAGGTGCGGAGACGAGGTGCCAAGGTGAGTGGCGATATACGAGGAAATGTATATGATGTGAGGGGAGCTTCAGTCGGCTTGGGGGTTGATTTGGATCCGGGTGTTCGTGAGAGGCCGTTGGTGAAGTGTGCGACAGGTACGGTGTGCGAAGGAGGAGGAGTGCGAGAATGTCCGACTCTGGGGTGTGTGAGGAAAAAGTGCGCGCCAAGGAGTGAGTGTGCTGTCGAGAGTGAGTCGGTCGTAGCGCGTGTGCGAGGGAGCACATGGAAGCGCGTAGTGAGGAGTGTTACAGAGGATGTAACAAGAAAGTGTACACCTGTGGTGAGTGTTACGGAGGAAGTAACGGGAGAGTGTGCGCAAGAGGATGCGCGAGAAAGGTGTGTAACGGATGGGTGCATGGGGAAAGAGTGCGCTGTCAAGAGTAAGGGAGGATGCACGCCTGTGGTGAGTGTTACGGAGGAAGTAACGGGAGAGTGTGCACAAGAGTGTGCGCGAGAAAGGTGTGTAACGGACAGGTGCATGAGGAAAGAGTGCGCTGTCGAGAGTAAGGGTGAGTGCGCTGTCAAGAGTGGTGGTGAAAGTAGTGAGAGTGACACGGAGCGTGAGTTGGTTGTGACAGGTGAGAGAGGATGTACACCTGGAATGGAAGGATGCACACCTGGAATGGTAGAGCGTGTGTGGGAATGCACACTTGAGTTGGTAGTGAGGCACGTGGTTGGGTGTGCGAGTGAGAGCATACCTGTGATTGTCACAGAGGAGGTGACCGAGGAGGGGGCGCGAAGAGGTGTGTTGGTGAGGTGTGCGAATGACGAGTGTGTGCAAAGGTGTTCGGTGGTCAGGTGTGTGACCAAGTCTGTGAGTGGAATGAGTGTACCTGGGTGTGTAAGAGAAGGTGCAATGACGAGGAGCATGGGAACAGCTGGATGTATGAGCAAGGAACGGGCTGCGGGGTGTAAGCATGCAGGTGAGGCATCGACGGTAACCGGGTTAGCGGTTAGAGCGACGTATAGCCGAATCAGGCCCTCGGTGCGCGTCGGGCAGCTTAGCGTGCCGCGAGGACCAGCGGGGATCCGAACCACGGCGGTTTCGAAAGAACCGCCGTACGCGATCCACGCTGGGCCTCGCTTTGAACGGCCGCATCCGTGCTCCACTAGGCGGAGCGGGCAACCCGATAGGAAGGGTCGTCATGGCGACCCATTTTGGTTGAGGCGTTCCGGCAGGTCGAGATCCGGCCATTGGACGGCTTTGTGCCGAGATGGTGCGTGGGATCTCGGCCCGAGTAAACCTCCTTCCCTTCACCGAGTGTCGGACGCATCCAACCGCCGGCACCAAAGAACCCGCATTCATTGCTCGGCTGTACGAAGCCGAGCCTTGGAAACGAATTGGCGCACCGAGAGGCAGTAGTGAGTAGACTGGTGACGAGAATAGTGTTTTGGCCCCGAAATTAGAAAAACAAAATTTGATGATTGGCAAAGGATTGGCAGTAATGATTGGCAGATGATTGGTAGTGATTGGCAAATTTTTAATTGGCTGGAATTTGGATGAGCCAAATTTGTAGTGGGAGATGCCCGATGTGGTGGGATGGCAACTCTGTCATCCCTCACAGCGGGGGCAAAGGAGCACTAGGTTTATGGGGTTTATGGCAGTGTAAGCTTGCCGAGGGAGGGTTTGGATAATGTGTAGGGACCGAGAAGATGACATTAGGTAACGTTAAGATTAGGTAGTGACTGATACCTGTAGTGGGGACGCAGGTAGATTAGTGTGGATGATAATGACGTGGTATGTGCTTAGTTTAAAGGGAAGACGGGGAGCACTAAGTTAGCAGGGCAACAGGTAGTTTAGATGATGCCGTGTGAGTGTTGGAAGTGTATTCAGAAGTGTATTGTGAAAAGTGTGTGAGGAACAGGTGTGATTGCACAGGTGTGCAACTGAACAGGTGTATGGAGCAGTGTATGAGGGAGTGATGGTGATGTGTGTGGTGTTGACCAAATGGTCCAGGAAGGAAGGAGGGTGCAGGTGGCACCAGGTGATTGCACAGGTGTGCAACTACAGGTGTATGGAGAATGGTTGTGTGGAATACATGGAGTGTGGAATATATGGAGTATTGGAATGGATGGTCGTGGAGTGAGTATGGTGGAAACTATGGAGTGGAGTGGATGGTGCGAAGGTGTGAATGGGGGAAGGATGGACCCCCAACACGAATACCCGGGGCGGGTAGTGTAAGTGTTAAGTAGAGGGTATAGGTAAATTGTGGTTGGATATTGGCATCTGTGGTGCGGGTGAAAGAATGGTATTTGGATGGGTGCATTAGTGTTGTGGAAATGGCTGGGCGTGTAGCCTGTTAGTGTGTGTAGTTGGTTTGGGCACTCCACCACTGTGAGGATGTCGGCCAGGTGAGGCCGCAGGTGGGCTCTGGGAGCCGGTAGAGTTGTTGTGGATGGGGCCCGAGGATCCGGAGGACGGACCCGGGTAGCCCAGTGCCAGAGGGCACCGAGGGGTGACAGAGCCAGGAGGGGCCTTCCCCAATTAGATAGGTTAGGGTGAGGAGCTAGGTAAGCTCGGGTGGCAACTGCAGTGGTGGAGGTGTGCAGGTGGGTAGACCTGCTGGGAGAGCTGCACGACCCAGCCCGGAAATTGTGCAAGGGCACCGGGAGATGAATCGGGGGAGTGAGACCCCAAATTGAGAAGCACCACAGTTTGGTCAATGGGAATTGGTTTTTAGAACCCATAGTGTAAGTTGGCCAATGGATTGGCAGGGAAAGACCCCGGGTAGTGTAAAGTGTGTTAAAGTCATTTAGAGGATAGTTAGGATTGAAGTCTCCTCGCACCATCTACATCCACTCACCTAAGGTGACGTAACTCCACACCATGCCATGTTTTATTATTTTTATTGTGCAGATGTTTGGAATGTGAGACGCATCATGACGTGGGTGTGACATTGTGCTTGATGTTCCATCTCTTCCTCCTTATGAGGATTGATGATGAATTGGGTGATGGCAAATTTTGGATAGAGGGATTGTGGAGACGAATTTGGTATAGGGGAAATATGGGGAAGACGTGACAGTAGTGACGAATTTGTAAATGTGTAGATTGTTGTAAATATGGGGTAAGGGCAAGGGTAGAGTAGGTGACAGGGGGGGTGACGTACGGTAGGGACGAGCTTTCTCACTTCGCTCTCCGTATGCACTTCGCTCTCCGTATGCACTTCGCCTTGCATTGCCTGTATTGATGTGTACCCTTGAGACCTTACCCCTCGCTCATCTGTCTTTCCCCCCCTTGTCTCCCACATGAGGACCTGTGCGCCACTGGGCGCCGAGGGGAGCATGCGTGAGTCCGCCATTGTGCGCCCGGAACTCCCAGAACCAGCTGTCTGCATCGATGCACCACATTATGGACCACATGTCTGTGGCTGAGCACCACTTATGGACCCCATGGGTTGGGGCATGGCCCCTCTGCTGGAACCGGCCATGAAGGCCCGAGATCTTGCTGGTGGACCTTGGCCACAGGGCACCGATGCCCCACAGGTGAACCACACTAGTCGGCCCTGTGGGCCATAAATAAATAAAAAAAAGGACACGTTGGGTGCATTTTAATTCCACCAATAGGCCGCCAGTAAGAAAATGAAAGAAAGACAACAACTGGAAGAAAGCAAATAGCCAGCAGAGGGAGCCGAAGAGCAAGAGACCACCAGCAGGGTTAGGGGTTTGATGTTTTTATTTTTTATTCATGAACAGTGATGACTGTGCACCGATTGGTGCTTGAGGGTGCTTTGGGGTGTTTTTGGGTGCTTGCATGGTGCATCGATGCAGGGCAGACTGTCTCTCCCCCCCCCCCCCCAAAAGAACGATCACAGGTCCTGGGTTGTGTTTTGTAAATAAAAGCAGAGTCATTGTAAATAATGCGCCCCCACCGTAAATGTATAGTTTGAAGACCATTCCGCAATTCGGTTAGCTGTGGGCGTGAATCTGTTAGGCAGGGTGCAATGGAGCAGCGGGACATATTTATTTATGTTTTAAAACTGTCGCACTCAGGGTCAGGTTAAATGTAGAGGGAACTACACCTACGTGCCACACTAAAAGTTCAGGTAAGAGGCCCGGGACGTGCCTAAGAGGAGGAGGGTGCAGTGTTGTGGATATGAGGATTGTGTTTTTTTTATTGTTTTTTTATTGTATAGTAAATTGTTGTAAAATATCGCCCTCCTTGCTCCAGTTATGTATAAAGGTCAAAGTGCGTCCCGTATTTAGTTCATAAACACCACACGTTAGCCAATCATAGATTTTCCCCCTTGTTGACAGTTATATCCTTATTATGTGTATTAGGGTAAGGCCTTGTCTTCCATTAATTAATACTCCATTGCACCGAATTCAAATAGATAGATCCCCTTTCATTCCCATTCCCAAAACTTCTACTGCCAACTGCAATTGCCGCCATTACGGCGTGGTCAGCTCGGGGAAGAAGGGCGGGCACGCCCATCGTCATCAAGGGTGGAGTCAGAGGGCCTGTGCCCACCAATCAGGGCCGAAGCGAGCTCACCGATGGGCGTGTCCTGAAGGCTGGTGGCTTGATCGCCCGAGGCGTTATATAAGCGCGCGCGGACGCCGTTGCGCAAGAGAGAGAGTTGAGTTGAGTAAGGGATCCCTGAAAGAGCAGCTTCAGCCACCGCAGCTTCAGCCACAGCAGTTTCAGCCACCGCAGCTTCAGCCCCACAGCTTTGAGCTTCGACGGCAGTTTTCGTCCGTGGCTGCGAAGGAATGGCAGCTGCTAAACGCGCCGATCGAGAGAGGGCGGCGGCTGCCCATCCCCGACCCAACCGTGCTGCGGTTCCAGCTGGACCTTCCTCCCCCTCCAGCCATCCACCTCCTGCCATTCCTGTCATCATTCCCCGCGTGAGTCTGTCTTTTGTTTGTTCTGTCCCAGGGTATTAATTAAGACTGTAGGTAAGCTAGCATTGCACTGTCTCTCTGAGTTCTTCTGTATATTATTTTATTATCTTTCCTTCTTCCTTGGTTTCTTTTGATTGTGTAAATAGTAGGAATAAATTTAGTAGCATTTCAAACCTTTTTGTCTCCTTCTTTTTCTTCTTCTTCACATCCGTGTCGCTTTTGTCTTTTCCCTATTGAATATCTGTGGCGCGATTCGGCCAACGTTCAGGAATCGGGTTAGTCGGGGTAACTGTTAGGGCCACGGTGCCATCCGCTCGGCAAAACAACATCTTATCCGCGGTCCGTAACAATATATATATATATATATATATATATATATATATATATATATATATATATATATATATATATATATATATATATATATATATAATCGTTAGATTAAATAAGACGCGGACGTAGCTTCAGGACGTCGATCTTTAATTGTCGACAAGCTTTCGACCAACAAAGGTCTTCTTCTGAGTCAGCCCCAAGTTCAACGGAAGACTTCCGTTGAACTTGGGGCTGACTCAGAAGAAGACCTTTGTTGGTCGAAAGCTTGTCGACAATTAAAGATCGACGTCCTGAAGCTACGTCCGTGTCTTATTTAATCTAACGATTATTTATTCAATACAAATGAGACGCCCTGCTCGTACTTTGGAGTTTCTACTATTTCTTACAGTTATATATATATATATATATATATATATATATATATATATATATATATATATATATATATATATATATATATATATATATATATATATATATATAGTCTAGTAGGAAGACTAGGTCCCCCTGCACCCCCCGGAGATATACTTCTAATCAGTGTTTCTAGATTGGAAAAAATGTGTAGAAAATGACTAGCTATGGCCCCAAGCTGAAAAAATGTCCCACATACCATTTTTATGCAAATTACTGCTGCCATTATCAAAAAAACGATTTTTGACATATCTCAGCCAATATTGCAGATAATTGAAAAATGAAGGTGTCTAGACCCATGTTTTGAAGGGCATAGATCATGATAGAACTATTCATAACATGATTACATGTGTCTATGGTATACTAGTATGCTAATTAGTGCTTTATTTACAAAATAATCACAGTTTTACGAAATAATAGACTCATATTAAGGTCCGTCCCACAGGATGCATGAAGGCCTTGCGCACCTTTTCCTCAAAGGCATGGTACTTTTTGATGAGGAGTAGAGTTGAGGGGTCTTTGAGGGCTTCATCGAGGTGCTCTCGGTTGCAAGACTGGGTCATTCTGAGAAGCACAGCAGGGTCAGAGATCATGATGTTCTCCTCCTCAGTGAATCTCTCCATCAACAGCCTCTCCATTGCCTCACACACTGTTTTGAGGCAAAAGAGGGACTTTGCGTAGGCCTTTCCACTGAGAACACCTTTGAGAGATCCACTTGTTACTAGTTGTGCCTCAAAGAGAATCTCTGCATATCCAGAACCACGCATCTTGTGTCCAGTGAGCATCCCGATGTAGTTCATGGATGTGTGGAAGGGTCCAATCGTTACTACATGACTAGCAAATTCATTTGGCCAGCGCCAGATGATGGGAAGGGCTTTCATGCAGACACCCAGATCAAATGTATTCAGGACCCATCTCTGACCCACCTCAGCAGTTGCTGCCTCGGAACGCTTCAGTAGCTCACGAACAACTGCGTTGTCTGTGATCGGTTGGTGGATAGGCGTGCAGTAGTCGACTGTTGATTTGCTGGGTGGGGGAGAACCAGTTGCAGAGGTGAAACCCCCTAGCCCAGGCACAGGCTGCAGGCCACAGCTTCCGATGTATCTGATGAAGAGCCAGATGTAGTACTCTTGCATCGTAGTGGCATAGACTGTGTCATTCTCTGCTGGCGGTGTGAATGATGAGCCTTCAGGGAACTTCGGGCCAACGCGAGTAAAGTGCAAGGGTGGGAGAGTTTTTGGTGTGTCGACCTTCAGGCTACGCTGTTGTGACCTATTGATGGTAGGTAGCATTCGGTCCTTGCTGCTCTCGAACCCGGGCTTGACCTCCTGCACCATGATTCCTCCAGCACTGTTTACAATGTTGCTGCCGTGCACACTGGTAGTGGTTTTATTCAAGTTGTCCCACTCACAGTGGAATACAAGGTTGCCCTCTCCTGTCACAATTTGTGGTGTACGATAAGTTGAGACTTCATCCAGGACCTTGGCGAGAGCAGTTTCCAACTCCAAGGCGAAATCGTAGCTCTCAGAGTGTCCAAGCCTGTGTAGTATTGTGGTGAGCTGTTTGCTTCGGAACAGGTGCCTTACAGTCACACAGAGGAGAATGTGCTTTGGTAACTTCCATTTTCCATCTGACACTGCACGGCACAGATCTTGTCCAATGGAGAAGACCAGACGCTTCACCTTTTCTGTCTCGATGCCCTCCTTGCCAGTCATTAGCACGCTGAGAAAGCGGACAAGGTCTGGAGGTAGGATGTCTTCAGGATTGAGCTCCATGTCTTCAGCTGTTGGTGGCCATGGTTGGTCTTTACACTCTCTGAAAGCCTGTAGAATACCCTGGCGAAGTTGGAGGGCAACATTTTGGTTCTTGTTTGTGCTTCCGAGTGTGAATGCTCGTGCGAGAGCATTGGAAACTGTTATGTTTGAGCTGTGCACAAGCCAGAAAGAAATGACATCACATTTGTCATGATCAACCTTCGTGAAGTGGATATGCTCCTTGATTGGGTCATTCTGTAGGCGTTTCAGTAGTTTCTCTGACCGATAATTTGAGTTCTCATATCCATTCAGTTTCAGTTCCTCGACATAGAGCAAGCGCAAGGAAGAAAGCTGTAGAACTTTATTCTGCTGGATGACCTGGGTTTGAATGTGTTCCAGTACTGAGTTGAATGCCTTTTCATGGGCGGCTGACATGCAAGCCTGCTCCTTTGGTGCTTCGGCTCTGTGAATCGCACGCTCATAGTTGTAGAATGCTGTGCGGAAAGCTTTAAAACATGACGGATGGTGTTTGGCCTCACATGCAAAGAGGTCTTTGTTTTTCACCTTTCGATGGAGTCGATAGAGACCCATTTTCTCAGCCCGTGTTTCGATTTGCTCCCATGCATTTTCTTTGTTTTTAAAGGATGGGAAGGTTGTAGGCCTCTCAGTATTGCGATGAGCATCTTTGGTCTCAACTTTCTCACAAAATATACACTCTGGCGGGAAGATGGGTTCAGCAGAACCTCCTGGTTTACGAGGAGAGTGATGCCATGATGAGGTTGATGGCCCTGGTTCTGTATCATCTCCCAGACGATGAAAGTGGCGGACAAAGTGCTTATAACACTTGCTGTGATATCCTACTCTTTCTAGGTCATCAGGAAGAGTTGCCGGGATCTGATCACATACTGATTGCATACGACATGGGGAGTCATGCGGTTGGTTGAGACGTCTATCCCGGATCTTTTGAAGCAGTTGCAGTTTTTCTGAAGCAGATCCTTTAATTTTACGGAGGGGCGTGAAATCCCCATGATCAGACATGGATGGTACATGAAGGATGCATGTAGGAGGAGAGCTTTGGGCTGCAGGTTCTACACTCCGTTTTCTTTTGGGCATGCTTGCTGTCGATGTCTACCATCACTGTTAAATGACAAATAAGAAATCACGAATGATGTTAAAAGTGCCTGTGAAAGGAGGCTCTGAGTTTTCAGTGAGGTAACAGAGGTTCTGAGTCATGTTCTACACTAGGGTACTTTTTAGCTGACTAAACCATGTTTAGTGGCATCAAAAGTGCTAATAGCTAAAACATCTAAATTCTTCCACACTAACGTTAGCTATCTAGGCCAATGAAACATTGTGCTAAGTTACTGTAGCTAGCTCAGCTGTCGTGCCTCTTTCTGGTTCAATTCATATACAGAAGTCAACAGATATGTCTCATGTTTGGCATTAACAAAAGTTTAAGTTACACCGACATTAGGAACATACTGTACATAGATGAGGCTAGCTTTAACGTTAGCTAACATGGTGCTAGCTGGCTCAGCTGTTATTCTGCCTGTTTATGATTTCATGCAGAAACTGAAGTCAAGAGTGTGAGTAACATTATAGTTAGCATCTTACCTGGCTAGATTGGAGGATGAATACCAAGAACAACACACAGATGGAATGGAAGACTGAACTTTCAACTGAGGTATTCAATAACATCAACGTTACCAATTGATACGAGCGCGCGACATTACCAATTGATACGAGCGCGCGAGCGCGCATGTTACATGGATGGAAATGTAAAATGGCAGCTATAGCAGCACTAATTTGGATCTCTAGTCTGTCATTTCTGCACTGTGATTGGATAACATAAAAAAATATGTTTGGGAGTTAACAGCAGGAGTTGGTAGATTTTACGTGGGCTGGGTGAGAAACCTTTAAATAAGCAAGTGAAAATCTCTCGCAATACAAAGTCAATGGTGGGAAGAAAAGTTGAGTGGTACCAATGTTACTGCCAATGTCCCGCCCCTATGCAAGACTCAGGAGCATCTTGTTGACATTTAACCTTGAAAATACCTGGGTTTAGACCCCTTATGTACCATGTTAAGTTATCTGCAGTATTAACGTATCCTTATCATTTGTAAAACTGATTATTTTGTAATTACAGCATTAATATGCATACTAGTATACCATAGACACATGTAATCATGTTATGAATAGTTCTATCATGATCTATGCCCTTCAAAACATGGGTCTAGACACCTTCATTTTTCAATTATCTGCAATATTGGCTGAGATATGTCAAAAATCGTTTTTTTGATAATGGCAGCAGTAATTTGCATAAAAATGGTATGTGGGACATTTTTTCAGCTTGGGGCCATAGCTAGTCATTTTCTACACATTTTTTCCAATCTAGAAACACTGATTAGAAGTATATCTCTGGGGGGTGCAGGGGGACCTAGTCTTCCTACTAGACTAATATATATATATATATATATATATATATATACAGTGGAACCTTGACTTACGAGTGCCCCAACTTACGAGTTTTTCGAGATACGAGCCGTCGCTCGGGCGGTTTATTGCTTTGAGATGCGAGCCGAGATCTGAGTTACGAGCTTTCGCCATCCGGTCACGTGGTTATCTTGCCGTGCAAGTACAGTATCTCTGCCGTATATCGCTGCATTTTTGTTTATAACGGCAGATATATTTTGTTTATAACATTTACGTATATAACGGCAGAGGAGAAGAGCATGCCAGGCCACAACTTGTTCAGAGTGCCGGCGATAGCTCGCCTTCTCTTTGTGGAAAACACGGTACTGAGAAGAAGAAGAGGATGATGTGCTTGGATATAAAACACGCAATCGTCGAAAAACATGAGCGAGGTGTGCGTGTTGTCGACTTGGTGAGGCGGATGTGAAGGCAGCTGAAGATTTTATTATAACTTTTGCCGAACTGATAGAAGCCGAACGATACATCCCCCAGCAAATCTTCAACTGTGACGAGACAGGGCTCTTCTGGAAAAAGATGCCGAGGAGGACGTATATAACGGCAGAGGAGAAGAGCATGCCAGGCCACAACTTGTTCAGAGTGCCGGCGATAGCTCGCCTTCTCTTTGTGGAAAACACGGTGAGATCCTTAACATCCAACAACTAATGGGACGCAAACGGGGCGCCCAGTTTAGCGGTACACCCATTGATGAATCACCCTGCCTGTGATTCACCCATGACAGGTTATAGCTGGGTCGGGATTCAAACCCAGGCTGGACAGTTTAGACTTTAGAGTCAAGTGTGCGTACCTCCAGTCCAGGCCATCCTGCCAACTTGTATGCTGCATACTGGTGAAATATAAAGCGCGAGATATTTTTATATATACTGTATATTTAAAAAAAAATTGGTGTGGTTTTTGGCGGGCTGGAACGGATTAATAGCATTTCAATGCATTTTAATGGGGAAATTTGATTTGAGAAACGAGCAATTTGAGTTACGAGCTCGGTCACAGAACGAATTAAACTCGTAAGTCAAGGTTCCACTGTATATATATATATATATATATATATATATATAAATATATATATATATATAAATATATATATATATATATATATACGTATATAAAAAAAAAAAAAAAAAAAAAAAAAAAAAAAAAAAAAAAAATATATATATATATATATATATATATATATGTATATATATATACAGTTGCGGTTGTGCCATAAAGGCAAACCTCCCTATAATTCATTGCACGACAACATGTAGCCTGCATTAGTTAGTTATGTCTTATTGAATGTAAAGATTAGCCCTTCCTATTGTGTAGTAAAAAAAGACCAAATATGCGTTGAGTTAGGCAGGTTGTCAAGCCTTCGTGGCTGGGAGGAGCCATGTGCAGGAAGGCGTGGCCAGAAGCACAGGCCCATGTGACCAGTGACGAGCCGGGACCCCGTCGCCATGATGCGGCAAACCTCAGCCAATGGGAGGCTGTGGAACATTTTGAGGGGCGTGGGCGGATCTGGTAAAAGCCCACGCGGATCGCAAATCGCAATTCATTCTCTTTTGCCTGGGATTTTGTCACGCCACGGCCACGTCCTCCTGGTCTGTTCTCTTTTTGCCGAGGATATTGCCACGCCACGACCTCTTGTTATTACGCCGCACACACGAGGATAGTGCTTTTGCCTGGGAGTTCGCCACGCCACAACCTCCTGCTCAGGATTCTCTCTTTTGCCTGGAATTTCGCCACGTCGATGACCTCCTGCTCTGTTTTCTCTTTGCCTCGTGGACGACATGACGCTTACACCCGGGACTTCATCGAGGACACACCTGAGCTCTCTTGCCCCGCCCACGACGAGACCTCGCTTGCCTTTTCGGTTCTTCCACGACACGTGTTTGGCCTTTGTCTTCCACGCCTGACACCCAAGCATCTGTGCCGATCTTTTGAGCCATCTGGCTGACCTGCAAGCGTTGGCAATTTCTACTCGTCCCACCCGCGCTGAATTTACCTCGTCCAGGCTGCACATGAGGACCGAACTGCGTACACCAGACCACGTGGTCACCAGCGAGGAATCCCAGCACATACATCGGTACGCCCCTTAACCAGAGTGTGTGTAAGTGTGTGTGTCAGAGAGTGAAGGTGCCAGTGGGGTTTATTATATTAGGTAATATTTGGTAAGCTGTATCTTCGTCTCTTTCTCTGTGCCTTCAGAATAAAAGGCTGTACATTTTGTTCGTTACTTCCAACCTGGCCGTCATTGTCCTTTCCCATCAATTGACCTAGCATCGCCCGAATTAAAACCGCTCGATCGGGTCCGATAGTGTAACGGCACGGGTCACACGACGCACAACCGCTCGGGCGTCAGGAATCAGTGTGACTTGTGCGAGGTTCAGCCCCAGTTCTCACGGCTGCGTGTGTCCGAAGGTATTCGGGTTGTGACCGTTAACCCTTCCATGCATGGCTGTGGGCTCGGCGGCTGGAGTTGTCAAGCAATCCGTTGACCACGAGTTTAGTAGTTGTGGTTGGCGGCCTCCGTGGACTCAGAGTTCGAAGGGGAGCAGGGCCTAAACCCCCTTAGTACGTCGACGAACCCAGGATCCACAACAATATATATATATACATACACACACACATGTATATACAGTGTGCCAGGGGGGGGAGGGAGGAGAGGGGGAGGTAGGGATTTGGAGGAGTGGGGAGAGAGAGGAGTGGAGGAGAGAAGAGGGGAGACAGAGAGAGGGGGGGGGGGGGGGGAGGTGGGGGGAGCGAAGCCTCACCACAAGTGGATATGGTGTACACTCTGGGAGGGAGGAGTGGTGCAAAGAGGGGAGTGGGAACGAGGCAGAGGGAGATGAGGGAGGTGGAGAGGAGCAAGAGGGAGGGGTAGGGGAGAGAGAGAGGGGGATAGAGAGAGAGGTAGAGGAGAGAGGAGTAGAGGAAATAGGGGTAGGGGAATACGATATGGGAGGGAGGAAACGGGAGAGGGTGGAGAGAGAGGGGAGGGAGAAAGGAGGAGAGAGAGCGAAGCCTCACCACATGTCGCTGTACTGTAGTCAAACCTCAACCAATTCTCACCAAATTTGTTTTACCAGGGCTTTTATTGACCTCAGTGACTATGAAAACAAAAATCAAATCCGAGTTAAAATGAGTGTGAGGTCCTGAAGAACATTTGGTGCCATTGCGATGACAATGACAAAAAGAGAAAACCATGCAGCTCTTAAATGCCTCACGTTGTCATTAAAGGTTGTAAGTTAGTCAAAATTAATCTGATGGCCACAAAATTTGTTGTAGGCGAGTGTTAAACCGCTCCAGCGACCACCGGCACCGAACACAAAAATCGAATTGAAGTTAAAATAAACCCATGAGGCCGCTCGAAGCAAAGAGTGCATTTTCTCCAAAGGAATTATTTTACAAAGTTATAATGGTGGCTTTAGGTCCCAGTGATGTGACAGTGGGTTGATCAAGCCGGCGTACCGCCATTTTGTTAAAGTTTTTATGTTTTTTTTGTTATGAGCACCTCGTTAATTATCTTTAAAAAGGGTCTATTAACACACCCAAACACCCAGTTTTCATTCAGGCACTCTCTTGGAGGTCGAGAAGTATGCAAGCAAAGTTTAGGGCCACTGGGTTTCATGATTTTTAAGTTATGGAGGAGATGCACATACTTTGCCTTTTATTATTGTTATAGATAACTCAATATTATGTCGTCGGTTATATCGAAGTGTTATGGAAAGTTTTTGGTGCTACTATGAAATTTATAAAGAAAAGAAGAGGCAGAGCAGCAAGCAGACAACCAGTGATGCTTTTTTCAGGAGGTAGGAAAATGGTCATGGTCAGCCGGCAGAAGGCTTCACGTCTTCACGATTGTTTTATTGTACTAAACATAGTTTATTGTACACTGCTCCTTTCCTATGCCATCCCCAGGCGCTGCATGACGTCATTGCCAGGCACCGAAGAGGGCCCGGCAATGACGCTCGCAGAAAGGGAGTACTGTTTTCACTCGATTTTTCAAGTATATTGGTCGGTTGCGTTTGTGGTTCTGTCTGGCTGTGTCTGTCTTACTTGGCAAAAAAAAAAAAAAAAAAATTTTTTTGCAAGTATGTTGATCACTCCGGTTTGTAAGTGTGTGTGTTTGTTTGTTACTTGGCCAAATTTTTTTTTTTTTTTTTGCAAGTATGCTGATCACTCCGGTTTGTGTGTGTTTGTTTGTCTGTCCGTTCACTTATACTTGCCTACAGGTCACAATTTTAAACCGATCTTCACGAAACTTCACCAAATGGTAGAGTTTGTGGTCCGACAAAATCCTATATATTTTTGAGATCAAAAGGTCAAAAGGTCAACACAGGCCAAAGGTCAACCACTTTTTTCGAATTCTAAAATCCTCAATTTTCATCCGATTGACTTGGAATTTGAATCGTATTTTCATATCAGCGAAGTGAATTCAACCACCAACTATTTTTGAGATCAACATAGGCCAAAAGGTCAACATAGGCCAAAGGTCAACCACCTTTTTGAAATTTCGAAAATCCTCAATTTTCATCCGATTGACTTGAAATTTGAATAGGATTTTCATATCAGCTAACTGAATTCAACCACCAACTATTTTTGAGGTCAACATAGGCCAAAAGGTCAACATAGACCAAATTTCAATAATTGTCAATTTTCATCCGATTAACTTAAACTTTGAAGACGATTTGCACATCAGGTCACTGAATTCAATCACGAATTATTTTTGAGGTCAAAAGGATGCTCTACAGATGTGCCATGCTACTTTGTTCTGTTTTGCCAAGTGTCACTCTATGAGTGATTTTTCATTTGTTTGTCTGTCCGCTCACTTATACTTGCCTACAGGACACAATTTTAAACCGATCTTCACGAAACTTTACCAAATGGTAGAGTTCGTGGTCCGATAAAATCCTGTATATTTTGGGGTGAAAAGGTCAACATAGGCCAAAGGTCAGCCACTTTTTTCAAATTTCTAAAATCCTCAATTTTAATCCGATTGACTCGAAATTTGAATAGGATTTACATATCGGCACACTGAATTCAACCACCAACTATTGATGAGATCAACATAGGCCAAAAGGTCAACATAGGCCAAAGGTCAACAACTATTTCAAATTTCTAAAATCCTCAATTTTCATCCGATTGACTTGAAATTTGAAGAGGATCTACATATCGGCAAACTGAATTCAACCACCAACTATTGATGAGATCAACATAGGCCAAAAGGTCAACATAGACCAAAGGTCAACAACAATTTCAGATTTCTAAAATCCTCAATTTTCATCCGATTCACTTGAAATTTGAATGGGATTTACATATCAGCAAACTAAATTCAACCACCAACTATTTTTGGGATCACCATAGGTCAAAGGTCAACAACAATTTCGAATTTCTAAAATCATCAATTTTCATCCGATTGGTTTGAAATTTGAAAAGGATTTTCATATCACCTTACTGAAAGCAACCACCAACTATTTTTGAGATCAGCATAGGCCAAAATGTCAATATAGGCCAAAGGTCAACAACCATTTCAAATTTCTAAAATCCTCAATTTTCATCCGATTGACTTGAAATTTGAAGAGGATCTACATATCGGCAAACTGAATTCAACCACCAACTATTGATGAGATCAACATAGGCCAAAAGGTCAACATAGACCAAAGGTCAACAACAATTTCAGATTTCTAAAATCCTCAATTTTCATCCGATTCACTTGAAATTTGAATGGGATTTACATATCAGCAAACTAAATTCAACCACCAACTATTTTTGGGATCACCATAGGTCAAAGGTCAACAACAATTTCGAATTTCTAAAATCATCAATTTTCATCCGATTGGTTTGAAATTTGAAAAGGATTTTCATATCACCTTACTGAAAGCAACCACCAACTATTTTTGAGATCAGCATAGGCCAAAATGTCAATATAGGCCAAAGGTCAACAACAATTTCAAATTTCTAAAATTCTCAATTTTCATCCGATTGACTTGAAATTTGAAGAGGATTTACATTTCGGCAAACTGAATTCAACCACCAACTATTGATGAGATCAACATAGGTGAAAAGGTCAACATAGGCCATGGGTCAACAACAATTTCAAATTTCTAAAATCGGCAATTTTCATCCAATTGGCTTGAAATTTAAAAAGAATTTTCATATCACCTTACTGAAAGCAACCACCAACAATTATTGAGGTCAACATAGGCCAAATTTCAAAAATTGTCAATTTTCATCCGATTAACTTAAACTTTGAAGACGGTTTGCATATCAGGTCACTGAATTCAACCACTAATTATTTTTGAGGTCAAAAGGATGGCCCACTGAATGCCATGCTACTTTGTTCTGTTTTGCCAAGTGTCACTCTATGAGTGATTTTTCATTTGTGTATTTGTCTGTCCGCTCACTTATAATTGCCTACAGGTCACAATTTTAAACCGATCTTCACAAAACTTCACCAAAGGGTAAAGTTCGTGGTCCGACAAAATCCTATATATTTTTGGGGACAAAAGGTTAACATCAGCCAAAGGTCAACTACTTTTTTCAAATTTCTAAAATCCTCAATTTTCATCCGATTGAATTGAAATTTGAACAGGATATACATGACGGCAAACTGAATTCAACCACCAACTATTTTTGAGACTCGCATAGGCCAAAAGGTCAACATAGGCAAAAGGTCAACAACCATTTCAAATTTCTAAAATCCTCAATTTTCATCCGATTGACTTGAAATTTGAAGAGGATTTACATATCGGCTAACTGAATTCAACCACCAACTATTTTTGAGATCAGCGTAGGCCAAAAGGTCAACGTAGGCCAAAGGTCAACCACCTTTTTCAAATTTCTAAAATCCTCAATTTTCATCCGATTGACTTGAAATTTGAATAGGATTTAAATGTCGGCGAAGTGAATTCAACCACAAACTATTGTTGCGGTTTTGAGAACCCACACTTGTAAATATGACATTATTAAAGGGTTAAAGGTTGCACCCCATAGGTAGGCCACAAGCAACATGTAGGTCACCCTAGGACTTCAGTTATTTCATTAGTATGTGTATAGATAAGGCCAGGTTTCCAATAGTTGAATCTGCGTTGTGTCAATCAAATAAGGAGTAGGCCCCATCCATTCATTTTTCCAGCCTCCCTCTCCAAGCGACGCCATTAAGTGCTAGCCATCGCCCTCGCCCTTTAGGGCCAGCGGCATGTGCAACCTCGCTGGACTTCCGCCCAAACCAGCAGCCTTCGCTGCCCTTGAGCTCGCCCAAACGCCGCCATAAGCCACGGGGTGAGGCCCGAGAAAGGGGGCGGAGCGCCAGGAAGAAGGTGTGGCCACGTCACCCAGCTGTCAAAGGCGGAGCCGGTAAGACCTGACCAGCCAACCAGGGCTGAGGTAACCGCCTGATAGGCGTGGCTTTTGGGCTGGCGGAGCGATCGCTGCTTGAGTTATAAAAGCGCGAACGCAAAGCCCTTTCAAGGGACTGTCCAGAACTTATTGAGAGAGAGCGCAATTCATGAGGACTCATGTTGGAGAGAGGGCGCAATTCACAGGACTCGTGCTGGAGAAAGGGATTGACTGCCATTGAGCATTGATTGCAAAAGGACTTGTGTGAAAGGCGCTTTGTATAACCGCCACCTTACCGACCTTTCCCTGTATAATTGTCCGCCCGCGCCAACGCCACGCGGAGAGCTGCTTCCGTTTTCCATCTGCTGCACGGTACGAGTCGGGGACCGGATGAGGTGGACGCCATCGCCGGACCCTCATCCTGTTCCACCCTACCATTTACAATCCCCGTGTGAGTGTCTGAGACGGGCCCGTTTTTCTGGGGAATGGAGTAAGACTGTTTAAGGCTGCCTTGTGTGCTTCTTCTCCCTCTTCCTATCCTGTACAGTTCTTTCGTTTCCTCTTCTCCTTCTTGTAAATTGTTAATAAATTGCTTTGTTATTCCTATTTTCTTGGTTTCCTCTCCATCCGATCGCATCAGTCTTTTCTCCATTGGGTAAACGTGGCACGATCGGAACCGCCATAATCGGGTTTAGTCCTTGTTAACGGCCCGAATCGCGGCTCGCTTCGCTCGGCGTGTCCACTAACGCCGTGGTTCGGGCGGGAGTTATTTCCCTGCTTCGCGGTCGGTGTTAGTAATTAGGTAGTAGGACTAAGTTGACCAATAACCCTACCTAATACCGACCAGAAGGAGCGTATAACTTCCAGGACTCGTGTCGGCCAGATAAAAGGACAAGAGGATTAACCCCTCCCACCCCCTTGATAAGGGCAGAGCCGACGTCCGAGATCCGTAACACTATTTTTGAGATCAGCGTGGGCCAAAAGGTCAACAACAATTTCAAATTTTAAAAATTCTCAATTTTCATCCGATTGACTTGAAATTTGAATGGGATTTTAATAGTGAACTGAATTCAACCACAAACTATTTTTAAGATCAACATAGGCCAAAAGGTCAACATAGGCCAAAGGTCAACCACTTTTTTTTTGAATCTCTAAAATCCTCAATTTTCATCCAATTGACTTGAAATCTGAATAGGACTTACATATCGGGTTACTGAATTCAACCACCAACTATTTTTGAGGTCAACATAGGCCAAATTTCTAAAATTGTCAATTTTCTCAGATTAACTTAAACTTTGAAGACGATTTGCATATCAGGTCACTGAATTCCACCACAAATTGTTTTTGAGGTCAAAAGTATTCCCTACTGAGTGGCATTCTACTTTGTACTGTTTTGCCAAGTGTCACTCTATGAGTGATTTTTCATTTGTTTGTTTGTCACCGGCCTACAGGTCACAATTTTCAACCAATCTTCACGAAACTTCACCAAATGGTAGAGTTGGTCAAAACCAATAAGTCTATTGTTTTTGGGGTCAAAAGGTCAACATAGGCCAAAGGTCACCAACTTTGCTATATTTCTAAAATCCTCAATTTTCATCCAATTGACTTGAAATTTGAAGAGGACTTGCATATCTCGTCACTGAATTCAACCACCAAGTATTTTTGAGGTCAACATCGGCCAAAAGGTCAACATAGGCCAAATTTCTAAAATCCTCAATTTTCATCTGATTGACTTGAAATTTGAAATGGACTTGCATATCTGGTCACTCAATTCAACCACCAAGTATATTTGAAGTCAACATAGGCCAAAAGGTCAACATAGGCCAAGTTTCTAAAATCCTCAATTTTCATCCAATTGACTTGAAATTTGAAGAGGACTTGCATATCTGGTCACTGAATTCAACCACCAAGTATTTTTGAGGTCAACATAGGCCCCATTTCTAAAATTCTCAATTTTCATCCAATTTTTCGTACATGTATACACAATCGTCGGTTAATGGTATCGAGTATTCTGCGGCCTAGTACTCGTAGGCTTGGACTACCGTACCGTCTCCGACCTTGTGGTTTGTTTTTCTCTCAGCGATTCGTCGAATGCGCTGAAATTATTTTCGTTCACTGTTTCGTCCCATTCGTTCACCCCGTACCTCCTTGTTTAATATTATCTGTACTCACAAAAAAAAAAAAAAAAAAACCCCCCCAAAAAAACTATTTCCTTCCCAGGTCTTATTCGTTTATTTGTTCTTTTTGTTCGTTCGTTCTTCGTTCGTGATCACGCGGTTAGAAATGTATAATCTCTCCCCTGAACAACTATTTTCTCTCATATATTATAACACCATTTTCTTCTTTTCCTACAAAAGGATGCTTTCGTCTTGCTCACCAAATCTATTCATTCCAAAAAATATATATAATACCATCTCTTACAGTTCCTCCTTTCTACATTCCCTAAACTATCCAGAACTCCATCCCTCCTCCAGTGTCCTCAAACGTATTTTTGTCTCGAAGGTCTCAAACTCATTTTGCAAAAAATGTTCGTTTCCCATGAATCGTACACTTTTCAAAATCCAATCTCACCCCTCCCCTCCAAATCCTCCCCATCACCCATCCCTTTCAAATCTCCCCCCTTGCCCCTTCCCTCCCCTCCCTCCTAAACTCCCCCCACACCCCTCCTCTCCGAGACTCTCCCTCGCTCCTCCCCTCCTAGACTCCCCTCTCACCCCTCCTCCTCAAAGCATCCTCCCTGCTTCTTCCTCCTTCCAACTTTCACCTTCATCTCCCCAAACCTTCTGCCTTGCTCTTCCCCTTCCTCAAATAACACCTCATTGTGCCTCACCCAATCTCCATCAAACCTTTTGTCCGCCCCATTCTTCCCTTTCTCCAAGCTATTCTGAAATCGCTGACACACCTTCAACAGCTCTCCCTACCTCTTCCTCCTCTTCCACATCTTACCCTACCCCTCCCCCCCCCCCTGTTCTGGACCCGATGCTCCCCCTTCCTCTTCATTAACGGTATGGACCTCAAACATCCGGGGCCTTCGCTCAAACTTGACGGACCTCTCCATACAGATTGCTTCTGACAAACCAGATGTGATCTGCTTAACAGAAACTTTCCTCCTCAATGATGTCTCTGATGCCTTGGTATCTCTCCCAGGTTACTCCCTCCTCTGGTATGATAGACCTGAGCCTCGTCCTGGAGGTGGGGTTGCTATCTTTATAAAAAACTCTCTTCCTCACTCGCCCTCCACTGCCCTCTCTCCACCTCACCCCCAGGAATACCTTTGGCTACGGCTTCCCCTTCGCTCCCACCTTTTGTTCATATGTGTGTTGTACCGTCCACCAATCAGCGATGACTCCATCTACATCTCACTGTCTGATAATATGGACCAACTTCTATCTACCCATCCCAACTCTCTCTTCCTCATATGTGGTGATTTCAATTGTCACCATGCCAGTTGGCTGGGTGTGGGTACCTCTCTCACCAGCCATGGCTCTTCAGCAAAGGACTTCTGCGACTCACTGGGACTGACAAAATCTGTCAATTTCCCGACCCGGATCTCAGTCAACGGAGCATCTTCTCTTCTGGATTTGGTTATGACAAACTTCCCTGAAAATGTCTGCTGCTCTTCTTCTGCTCCAATCGGCTCATCTGATCATGTGCTTGTCAAAGTGGACATCTCTCTGACCATTCTCAGAGAGCCTCCTCAGCGTCGACGAGTCTGGCATTTCACTCAGGCCAACTGGCACGGTCTTCAAGCAGCCATCAATCATCTGGACTGGTCTCCCATCTCTACCGCCTCTGACATCAACTCATCCTGGGAATTCTTTCAAAGTAAATTGCTCTCTCTCATGCACAGATTTATACCATCTCGTCTTCAGTTGTCATACCCTTCCTCCCGTCCATCGTACACGGAATCTTGTGGTGAGGCTGTTGCCCTGAAACAACTTGCTTTCGTCTCCTGGAAAGCAAATCCAACGGAAGGAAATCTCATTTCCTTTCACAAAGCCCGAAACAAGTGTGTGTCCACCCTCAGGAGAGCCAGGAAACAATATCTCACCATTCTCAAGACCGAACTCTCTTATCTGTCTCCCTCTTCCAAATCCTGGTGGCGTCTGGTCAAATCTGTTTCTGGTGTTTGTTCCCCCTCCATCCCCTCCCTCACCTCAAACGGCTTAACGGCTGACTCCGCACGTGAAAAAGCTGAATGCCTCAACTCTGTGTTTGCCTCTAAATCTTGTGTCCCAAACCCATCCCTCTCTGTACCCACCGTACCCAGTCGTACCCAGCTGCTCCTGGACTCTGTGTCCTTTCCTCCTGACAAGGTGGAAAAGTTTCTGGCAACCCTCGACTCTGATTCTGCAACTGGTCCTGACGGCATCAGCCCACGGGTCCTAAAATCATGTTCTTCTGCACTTTCACTCCCTCTTTCTGTTCTCTTCACCCTCTCTTTTGCTCAAGGTCATCTGCCATCTGCTTGGAAATCAGCCAACATCACCGCTTTGCACAAAAAAGGTGCAAAAACAGATCCCAGCAACTACAGACCAATCAGCCTTCTCCCAATTATCAGCAAAGTCATGGAATCCATCATTGCTTCAGATATTAAATCTTTCCTCTTCTCCAATGGCTTGATCTCTGATCATCAATTTGGTTTCAGACCTGGTCACTCTACTCTGGACATGCTGCTTCTGCTTTCTCAACAATGGATGGAGGTCCTCAGCGCCAAACAGGAAATTAGAGCTGTCTCCCTTGACATTTCACGTGCCTTCGATACGGTCTGGCACCCTGCTCTGCTCTCCAAACTCTCCTCCTTTGGTATCCATGGAAATCTCCACGCATGGCTGGCGGACTTCCTCTCTGGTCGTAGTCAACGTGTGGCCCTGAATGGGTTTCTCTCATCTCCTCTTCCTGTTCAGGCTGGAGTTCCCCAAGGTAGTGTTCTGGGCCCTGTGCTTTTTCTGGTCTTCATCAATGATCTCTCTGACTCTCTTGAAAATCCTCTCTATCTCTTTGCTGACGACTCTACTCTCTGTCGCTCCATTCCTCATCCCTCAGATCGGCAGTCTGCAGCCTCCTCACTCTCTGCAGACCTGGACAAAATCACAGACTGGTCAAACAAGTGGAACATGTCTTTCAATCCTGACAAATCTCACACTCTTACAATGTCTCTCCGAAAGGACCGACTGGACAACCCTCCCATCTACTTTCTCAACAATCCTCTCCAAGAAGTTCTGTCGCTCAAGCTTTTGGGTCTCACTATCTGCCATGATCTTTCTTGGGAAAACCACATTTCCAAGCTGGCCTCCAAAGCCAGTCGCCGACTGGGCATCCTCCGTCGTGCGAAGTCCTTCCTTGGCACACCTGAGCTCCTCACCACATACAAGGCTTTCATCCGCAGCTCAATGGAATACTGTTCCCCCCTCTGGGCTGGTGCTCCTGCCTCACACCTTGCTCGGCTTCACGCTGTTGAGGCCAAAGCTTTCAGAATCATTGGAATCTCCTGCGATGTAGTCAACGCCGAGGGCCTTTCACTCACTCACCGTAGGCAGGTTGGTGGTCTTTCTGTCTTCTACCGACTCCTCTCCGGCCTTGCTCCCCCAGCTCTCTCTGTGCTCTGTCCCCCCAATATTCCTTCAGGTCGCACAAGATCTGCCTGCAACCCTCTTCTGGTTAAACTGCCAAAGTCTAGGCTCTCTGCTCACCTTCACTCTTTCATTCCCCTTTTCTCCCGCCTCTGGAACAAACTCCCCCACTCCCTTCAATCCCACCCCTCCCTCCAGGTCTTTAAAACAGCTGTTCACCACCATCTCTTATCTTCCCCCATCGAAAACCTTGATCTTTTCTACCCCCGGTAATTCACCCCAGAGTCCTTGCAGTGTTCATATGTTTTAATCCTCTCCCACCTCCCCCCAAGTCCTCCCGATGTCCCTGCTCTCAAATGTTGTGTTTGTGTCCTTCCCCCTCTCTTTTGTGTCCTTCCCCCTCTCTCCCCATCTTGTCTACCGCTCCCCTTGTTTTTTGTGTTTTGTGTGTCGGTTTGTCTTTTTGTGTGATTAATGTTAGCTCTTTCACGAGCCTCGATCTTGTATACAAAAAAAAAATAAAAAAATAAATAAAAATATTGACTTGAAAGTTGAAGCAGACTTGCACATCTGGTCACTGAATTTTAACCACCAAGTGTTTTTGAGGTCAACATAGGCCAAAAGGTCAACATAGGCCCAATTTCTAAAATCCTCAATTTTCATCCGATTGACTTGAAATTTGAAGAGGACTTGCATATCTGGTCACTGAATCCAACCACGTATTATATTTTTGGTAAACATAGGCGAAAAGGTCAACATAGGCCGAATTTCTAAAATCACCAATTTTCATTTGATTGACTTGAACTTCTAAGAGGATTTACATATATGGTCACTGAATTCAACCACCAACTGTTTTTGAGGTCAACATATGCCAAAAGGTCAACATAGGTCAATTTTTAAAAATCCTCAATTTTCGTCCGATTGACTTGAAAATTGAACAGCATTTGCACATCGTCATTAAGTAGGGAAACTAACTATTTTTGAGGTCAAAAGGTCAAGGTCAACTCAAGGTCAACCTTCCAAAATCGTCATTTTTCATCTGAAAAATCGTCACTTTTCTTCCTATTGACCCGAGCTTTGATCAAGATTGTCAATTTTAATCGTGACGAAATGGACAATTTGCTGTATCAATGGATTTTTTATTTCTTGGGGGTGGGGGGCGGATTTTGCAAGTATCGTGCTCCGCATGACGTCTTCTTGTTTGTTTGTTTGTCCGGGCGATATCTCAGTCATCTTTTGAGCTAGGAAGGTGAAATTGCAGCACAATAGTGTGCATGTACTTTGGCAAAAACGCTATTTTTTGTTTTTTGATGAATCAATTAATTGATTAGTTACTTAATTATTATCGATTAATAAGTACTTATTTATTTTCTTTCTCTTCTGGGCATTATCTCAGGCACATTTTGAGCTAGGAAGCTGATATTTGGACACGATAATGACCAAGTGATTTGGCTGTAAATTATATTTTTGATTTATTGATTAATCAATTAATCAATTAATTATTCAATTAATGACCATTATTTTTTTAAAGTTAGTTTCGGATGAAACGATCGGTGGTGGTTTAGGTATTCTGTTAGCCAATTGATTATTTGTTTAATTCTTTTATAATTTTTATTTATTTATTTTCATTATTAATCATTTAATTATTTTCTTTCTCATCTGGGCAATATCTCAGGCACATTTTGATCTAAGAAGCTAATATTTGGACATGACAGTAACCAAGTGATGTGGCTATAAATGATATTTTTGATTTATTGATTAATCAATCGATTAATTATTTATTGATTAATCAATTAATTTTTTCGATTAATGACTTATTTAATTAATTTTCAAAAAGTTACAGCTTTGGATGAAGCACTCACTGGTGGTTTAGGTATGCTATCAGCCAATTGATTAAGAAAATATTTTATGATTATTATTGATTGATTTTAATTATGCAATTAATGAATCAATTTTTGTACACCCTTCCCTCCCAATACAGTCTCTATGCGCTGCATGGCGGTATTGCCGAGCGCTGAAGGCACCCTGGCAATGCCGTGCTCGAGGATGTTATTTATTTATTTGGCATAGGGCGGTGTACTTTGAATGTATCTGGACTTGTTTTGCATTTATTTACAGGATTGTATTACAATGTACAATACAAAATATATAAACAACAAAAGTATGTGAATTCATGAAAAATGTGATGCATTTCATCTGCTGCGAAGGAACCTAACTCCCCCACCCCCACCCCCCCCCCCCCCTCTATTTACATTAATTCTGATGAGATAAGTTGATCCATTTAATCTATTCATTACTTTGTTTTCAGGAACGTGACCAAAACGTTAACCCAAAACCAAATGTGTGTACATACTGCTTACTTACTTACATACTGCTTACCTACTTACCTATATACTGCTTACTTACATACTGCTTACTTACTTACTGCTTACATACTTACATACTGCTTACTTACATACTGCTTCCATACATATATGTACATACTGCTTCGGGACACACACAAAGTGTATATAGCCATATACGCATTAGCTCCATCATCCTAAAATATGTAAATTAGTGTCTGTCTGTCTGTCTATGCATGATACATTTGGTCCGATCTCAGCTAAACTTGACAGGAAGACTAAGGGTCACACGATGGAGGTCGTAGCGATTTAACCCCCCCCCCCCCCCCGACCCAAGGGCGTTGTCTGCCTTGGGTGAAAACTGTGTTGAAATGTTACAATCGTCTGCCTTGGGTGAAAACTGTGTTGAAATAGCTTTTCGTGACGTTTTTCCAAGGTCGTTTCTCATAATAAAAGTAATACCAACACTCGTGATAACAGCATAATATTAATGTTATTACAAAACAATATTAATACCCTCTCCCCAAGGGGTTTTCCCTCTTTGAACAAATGATGTGTTAAGGTGTATCAATAACTTATTGTGCACACACCAGAAGTAAAAACTATTATAAACCACAAACATGTATAATTATCTTTTTGAAATCGTCACGCCTGCTGGTTAACAGTAAACTGAAAGGGAGGAAACTTAGGGTGTGTTCAGTTACTAAGCAGCTATATACTGCTTGCCAAGTCAGCCATTCCTTTACCTTTTTGAATGGAGTGCTTGGCTTGAATACTTAAGCCACTTGGTGAGGACTGTACAAAAAACTTGAAAACTGAACACACCCCTGACGTTCTTTAGGCCCGAGCTTAGATCTACTGTAATCTAAATGCTCCAGAAAGGACAATAACATGACCCTTCCTGCCGCTCCCATTAGGAGAGGGTGTACTAGCTATATTTAAAAGAGAGAAGATACTGGCAGGATAAACGAGAGTTATGCTCACGTGCCTCTGAGTTGTCAGTGCCCTGAACAAATTCCAAATTCCTGCCCTGAAGGAGAGCTGATAACTCAATGGCAAACCACCCAGGATAGCCCTTGCCAAAAAACTGCTTTGACAGCACCAATCATGCTCTGTAGAGAGTATGGTGCATCTCATCTCATCTCCATCAGTACATGATAACTTCTCATAAGCAATTATGCCTGATTTCAATTGTGATAACATAATTGATTGTGTTCCATGTGTCTATTGCATGAAGTAAAATGACAATATGTTTTTGACCAACCACCCTATCGTTTGCTCCATAAATGCCATTTCTCTGCTCCCCTACCATTCATCATATTCTGTGCGAACCTTATTTTCCTTCTCTATATATCCCTTGCAAAACCCCCACTATCCTTATTTCACCATATAATTGCCCCTTATAATATATTTCTCAATTTTAATTGTCCCAATTTATCAACAACCCCCATGAGCTCCCTTTGTATTATTTTACAGGAAGTAGATGACCCTGTCTTTTGTTTTGCTATTTCTTTGGACACTGGAAAATGGTGTAAAGCCATGCATATCCCAACCTTTTACAGTGGACTAGGCCCATAAAAAAGTGCTTTTCTCAAAACTTTCAAACTACTGCGTTGACTGGTCGCAGTGTGAAAAGTTAGCTGCAGCGCAATTCTGAAGTGTCTCCAATCAGATTACAATAAATGGTACTACAGCACAATGTGCAGGAGACATTGTGTCCCATGAAAATGCTTTGTGCAGAAGTGGATCACTTGAATAAATATTGGAGTGTAGAGCTATGTCACTGTGATAGAAAATGACAATTGGCAGCGCTTCGAAAAACTTGCATCACGCATGATCATGCAGGAGCTGTGGCATCACATCAGTGGCACCTTTGAACCAATGTCCCGGAATCAAGAGGCCACTCTTGTGGCAGATTTGATCAAGCGGTTTCAAGTTAACCCCCTCGTTTCAGGTCCCACAGGTGAAAAAGAGATCGAGCTGTGAGATCTAGGTGTGTGGGGGAAAGTTTTACGTTGTGAGGTGCTTACAGAGTGTCTGAACCTTTTAACTGGGCTTCACACATCTTTCCTCCCGGCACTCGCCAAGCGCCAAAACCGGGACGCGCAGTAACAGCGGGTGAAAGCAATAGCACTCTGAAGCTCCCATTATAATGCGTCACTGCGGGGATGTGGAACCAGCACGTGTTAACAAAGAGGGGAACACGTACATGTGTCAGGGGCTGCGATGTCAGGCAGGAATCGATAGCCAAACAGCCTACGATCTGAGCAAGGAGCGCGAACCGAGGAGGAAGAAGA
>NC_136265.1:184911394-185251394 GCF_964187855.1 Myxine glutinosa
GAGTTTGGTGATGGAGCTGATTTATTGATTTGTAATACTCAGTTCCAGAAAGAGGATAATAAGCTTGTTTCATACACGTCAGGTGGGTCGACGACAACCGTTGACTACCTGATGGTGCGCAGGCGAGATAGGGGGTACCTCTGGGACACAAAGGTGATCCTGGGGGAGGAGGCTTTTTCACAGCACCACTTGGTTGTCTGCGACATAAGGGTGAAAGGTGCGAGGAGAGCTCGGCGGGTGAAGTACCAACCGAGAATGAAGGCGTGGAGGTTGAAAGAGGTGACAGTGAGAGAGGCATCAAAAGGGAGGCTGAGTATGGTAGAGGATGATGTGGTTGAGCTTGAAAGTGGTTGGATGTCAATGAAAGATAGTCTGTTGGGAGCCATTGGTGAGGTATGTGCATGGACAAAAGGACTGCCGAGGCACTCGGAAACATGGTGGTGGGATGATGAAGTTGGAAAGAAGATTGACGAGAGGAGGAAGAAGTTCAAGGAGTGGCAGAAGGCGAAGGGTACGGGGGCAGAAAAGGCAGAGCATGAAAGGTAAAAGGCAGCCAAGAAGGCTGCAAAGAAAGAGGTAGCAAATGCGCAGGAGGCATGTAGGAAAATGTTCGGAGAACGCTTGCATTTGGAAGAGGGTTAGAGAGCGGTATTCAGGATTGCAAAGCAGATAGCGATAGAGAGGTGTGATGTGATGGGGGTGAGTTGCTTGAAGGATTAAGTGGGACAAATCGTTGTGGACCCAGATGGAATTAAAGGAAGATGGAAGAGATACATGGAAATACTGTTGAATGCAGAGAATGAATGGGATGGCAACATAGAGAGTAACCCAGTTTTAGGACCGGCAGAGAAGATAACCGAGAAGGAAGTTGAGGAAGCGATAAAAGCAATGAAGAGTAGAAAAGCAGGAGGGCCGACGGGAGTTGTGGGAGATCTGTTGAAGGCAGTGGGAAATTGGGGTGTGAAGAGAATGACAGAGATCTGCAATCTGGTGGTGAAAGAAGGCCGCATTCCAGTGGCTTGGGAACTGAGTACCCTCGTCCCTCTATACAAGGGGAAAGGTGACCCTCTGGACTGTGGCTCATATCGAGCGATAAAGTTATTGGAGCATGGAAAGAAGGTATTGGAAAGAGTGTTGGAGAAAAGGATAAGGAAGAAAGTGAAGATCAAGGAAATGCAGTTTGGATTTATGCCAGGAAGAGGCACGACAGGCGTGCTTTTTATTGTAAGGCAGTTGCAGGAGAAGTACATGGAGAAGAGGAAGAAGTTGTTTCTTGGGTTTGTTGATCTGCAGAAAGCATTCCATAGGGTTCCACGTGAAGTTGTGACTTGGGCATTGAGGATGTTAGTAGTGGAGGAATGGTTGATCAGAGGAGCGATGGCAATGTACAAAAGAGCGTGCACAGCTGTAAGGACGAAGGGTGGGAACAGTGGTGAGTTTGAGGTGAAGGTGGGAGTGCATCAGGGGCCTGTACAAAGTCCACTACTATTTGTAGCTGTGATGGAGGTGCTGGCTCGGAACGTAAAGGAGGGTTTACCGTGGGAGTTGTTGTATGCAGATGATCTGGTGTTGATTGCGGAAAGTATGGATGGACTGAAGGAAAAGATGAACAAGTGGAAGGAATGTATGGAGATAAAAGGTCTGAAGGTGAATATCGGAAAAAAGAAGGTGATGGCAAGTGGTAAAGCATGTGTTGAGGTGGAAAGAACTGGGAAGTGGCCGTGTGCTGTGTGCAGGAAAGGTGTCGGAGTGAACATTGAAAGGTGTCCATTCAATGTACAATGTGCGCTGAGTGGGTTCATCAAAAATGTAGTGGTTTGAGAGGGTCATTAACCAGTGTGGCAGCTACATTCAAGTGTAAGGTGTGCACAGAGGGAGCTGCAGATGGAGGAAATGTTGAGTTGGATCTTGGAGATGGCGTGAAGCTGGAAGGTGTGAAAACATTTTGTTACCTCGGAGACATGCTGAAGGGAGAAGGTGGATCAGACTCGGCAACGGTTGCCAGAGTGAGATGTGCATGGAAGAAGTTTCGGGAACTGAGTGGCGTGCTGATGAGGAGGGGAGTGTTGTTGAAGCTGAAGGGAAAGGTGTATGCTGCATGTGTGAGAAGTGTTATGATTGATGGGAGCGAGACATGGGTAATGAACGTAGAGCAGCAACGAAGGCAGGAAAGGGTGGAAATGCAAATGGTTCGGTGGATGTGTGGAGTATCATTGAGAGAGAGGAAGACAAATGATGAATTGCGAAAGATGATGGGAATAGAGCCTGTGATGGATGCTGTGAAGAGAAACAGTTTGAAATGGTTTGGTCATGTGTTGAGGAAGGATGAAAGTGACTGGTTGAGAAGACTGATGGAAATGAATGTAGAAGGAAGTAGAGGACGGGGAAGACCGAGAAAGACTTGGCTAAAGATGGTCGAAGAAGAAATGGGGGCAAGGGGGTTAACGAGGGGAGATGCAGAAAATAGGGCAAAATGAAGAAGATCGTCATGGGGACCGCAAGGCTAACCCCCGCTCTTGCAAGGAAAATGGCCTTAAAATGCCTGTTGTTTTGTTGTTGTAGTCTCTGACATCGACTGGGAGAAATTTTTGCCCACTCCTCCATGCAGAATTCTTTCAGCTGTACAATGTTTGAGGGGTTTCTTGCATGCACAGCTCCCCCACAACATCTCAATGGGATTTAGATCCAGGCTTTGACTTGGCCATTCCAGAACCCTCCATTTCTTTCTTTTCAGCCTTTCCTTGGTGGATTTACTGGTATGTTTCGGGTCATTGTCATGTTGCAAGTTCCACTTTCAGTTGAGCTTCAACTTTTCGACAGATGGCCTCACATTATCCTCAAGCACCCTCTGGTACAATGAAGAATTCATAGGGGATTATATGATGGTGAGCTGCCCAGGCCCTGATGCAGCAAAGCTGCCCCAAACCATAATATTTCCACCACCATGCTTTGCAGTTGGTATCAGGTTCTTGTGGTCAAATGCTGTCTTTGGTTTTTGCCAAACATGTCTTCTGGTACTGTGGCCAACTAGCTCTACCTTTGACTCATCTGTCCAGAGCATAGTGTTCCAGAAGTGCTGGTCTATGCTGAGGTGTTCATTGGCAAACTTTGGTCTTGCCCTGATGTTCTTTCTGGACAGCAAAGGTTTCCTCCTGGCACGCCTCCCATATAGATCAAATTTGTGCAGCCTCTTTATAATGGTAGACTTGTGCATTTTGACATCAACAGTGGCAAGAGCTACCAGTAGGTAGCTACCTGGAGGTCCCGTGATGACATTCTGGGGGTTCTTAGAGACTTCTTTCAGCATCTTGCGGTCTGCTCTCAGGCTGAACTTGCTGGGGCGGCCTGGCCTGAACAAGTTGGCAGTTGTTTGGATTCTTCTCCACTTGTAGATGATCTTCCGGACAGTCGAATGATTGATTTCAAATTGTTTGGAGGTTTTTTAAAAATCCCTTCCCACACTCTTAGGCTTCTGTGACCTTCTTTCTGAAGGTCTCAGAGAGCTCTTTTGATCTAGGCATGATGACGCCGCACACTTCAACAACAAAGAGCAAACCAAACTAAATGTCTGAGGTTTAAATAAGACAGGTTCCTCCAAGATCCTCTCTAACGATGTTCTAATCATTTGCACCTGAGCTTGTGCACCTGATTCTAATTTTAGGTATTTGAAGTTGTGTTAAATGTCGCGGTGTACTTACTTTTTCCACATGCGAAATTTGCATTTATGTTTATTTAAATTAAACAATGGACTACAAAATGTAAATGTTTCATGATATTTGTTATATTATATCACCTTTATCTATCATTATTGTTGAAATGAAGATCAAATAGCTGTATGTTGAAATATGTTGAAAAAGTCAAAACTTGGGGTGTACTTACTTTTTCACGTGACTGTATATGTGTGTGTGTGTGTATATATATATATATATATATATAGCAAAGATTTGCGGTTGGGAGTAAATCCAAATGACTCCATGGTAAGATCTCCAACCTTTAATTGAACAAACAATGACTGAACGTTTCGATTAACAACATGTGACAAAACCACACGCCTCCGTTAATCTTCCTCAAGAGTGATAAAATCATCTCAACATCCCCTTATATGCAAAGTGGGCGGGGTATATGCAAAGTGGGGTGGGCAAAGCTGGACAGCCAATGAAACCGTATCACACCGCTCTCGTGAACGGAGACGTTACTGACCAAATAAAAAAATCAACCGCATATTAACGGCTCAAAACAATCGTGAAAGCAATGCTGGATTATAACTCAAGTGTTTAGAAAATCATGAACAATCATTACATTTAATTAAAAGTTAAACTTGTAAACAATTAAATTGTAAATTAAATTAAAACTGTAAATATATTAAAGCAAAAATTTTTAAGATAAAATAAAATTGCCATAATATCAAGATCATCACATGTGGCCCTATGCGGGAAAGGGGAATGCGGGAAGAAGGAAGGTTATAGGGGGGGATAAAATGGGGGGGGGGGGGGAACCAGAGAGGGGGAGTGGAAGCGGAGGGGGGGGGGGGGATTGGGAGAGGGGTGGTTTGGAGGGAGGGAGGGAGGGGGCAAATTGTCCGAATAAAAACCTTTTTTTTTTTTTTTTTTTTTTGTATACAGAGTCGAGGGTCGTAAAAGAGCTAACATTTATCAAACAAACAAACAAATCAAACAAACAAGCAAACAAAGTATATAAAAAGGGGAGCGGTCGACAAGATGGGGAGAGAAGGGGAGGAAGCACACAAACACAACATTTGAGAGTGGGGACATCGGGAGATGTGAGGGAGGGACAGGGCCTGGGGGGAGGCAGGATAGGTATAAAACGCAAGGACACCAAGGACTTCCAGGAAAGAAGTCAGTACCTCAAAAAAGTGGATTTGGGGTGAAATTAGCGGGGGTAGAAAAGATCAAGGTTTTGGATTGGGGAAGATAAGAGATGGTGGTGAACAGCTGTTTTAAAGACCTGGAGGGAGGAGTGGGATTGAAGAGAGTGAGGGAGTTTATTCCAGAGGTGGGAGAAAAGAGGAATGAAGGAGTGAAGGTGAGCAGAGAGTCTTGATTTTGGCAGTTTAACCATAAGAGGGTTGCAGGCAGATCTTGTGCGACCTGTAGGAATATTTGGGGGACAGAGCCCAGGGAGAGCTGGGGGAGCAAGGCCGGAGAGGAGTCGGTAGAAGACGGAAAGACCACCAACCTGCCTGTGGTGAGGAAGTGAAAGGCCCTCGGAGATAGCGTCATCGCGGGAGATTCCAATGTGATTCTGAACGCTTTGGTTTCAACAGCGTGAAGACAAGCTAGGTGTGAGGCAGGAGCACCAGCCCAGAGGGGAGAGCAGTACTCCATTGAGCTGCGGATGAAAGCCTTGTATGTGGTGAGGAGCTCAGGTGTGCCAAGGAAGGACTTCGCACGATGGAGGATGCCCAGTCGGCGACTGGCTTTGGAGGCCAGCTTGGAAATGTGGTTTTCCCAGGAAAGATCATGGCAGATAGTGAGACCCAAAAGCTTGAGTGACAGAACTTCTTGGAGAGGATTATTCAGAAAGTGGATGGGAGGGTTGTCCAGTCGGTCTTTTCGGAGAGACATCGTAAGAGTGTGAGATGGACATATTATGTGTGTGACACCTTGTGTGACATATTATGTGGACTCATTATTATGTGGACACTTTGCATATACCTCACCCACTTTGCATATAAGGGGATGTTGAGATGATTTTATCACTCTTGAGGAAGATTAACGGATGCGTGTGGTTTTGTCACATGTTGTTAATCGAAACGTTGAGTCATTGTTTGTTCAATTAAAGGTTGGGGATCTTACCATGGAGATATATATATATATATATATATATATATATATATGTATATATATATATATATATATATATATATATATGTATATATATATATATATATATATATATATATATGTATATATATATATATATATATATATATATGTATATATATGTATATATATGTATATATATATATATATATATATGTATATATATATATATATATGTATATATATGTATATATATATATGTATATATATATATATATATATGTATATATATATATATGTATATATATATATATGTATATATGTATATATATATATATGTATATATGTATATATATATATATGTATATATATATATGTATATATGTATATATATATATATGTATATATATATATGTATATATATATATATATATATGTATATATATATATATATATATATGTATATATATATATATATATATATATATGTTCAAAACACACCTGGTCACACGTGTGCCGCACTGACCGGGTCCTCAGTCGAGGTCCTCAGCATCATCCCGTTTCGGCCCTTCAACCTCGATACGGTCAGCTAAGGTGGGCCAGCAGGGGCACATACACATCCACATGCAGCAAATACACCTGGATGCGTACATACCCCCACCCACAGCCAGTGTGAACAACAACAACAACAACAACAACAACAACAACAACAACAACAACAACACCTCCACATCCAGAATCCACAGCACCAAACAAACATGGTGGAACACTCAAACACCCACCTTGATCCCGTTCACCACTCACCACCAAAACACACCAGATCATTCATACACATTCATACATTCATACACATTCATACACACACATACAACACCAACCAACCAACCACCTACCCTTACATCATACACCACTCAACACACAAAAGCACACACTCATGCAAAAACACACACCCTCACCCCACTCACTCATGTAGATGATCTTTGTATATGTGTGTGTATATATGTGTGTGTATGTGTGTGTGTATATATATATATATATACATATATATATATATATATATATATATACATATATATATATATATATATATATATATGTGTGTGTGTGTGTGTGTGTGTGTGTGTGTGTGTGTGTGTGTGTGTGTGTGTGTGTGTGTGTGTGTGTGTGTGTGTGTGTGTGTGTGTGTGTGTGTGTGTGTGTGTGTGTGTGTAACTCTATCTCTGTCTGAAATCCGAGATCACACAGTTACAGCAAGGTGTGTTTTGTAACACGTAACCTCGATAAGCAAACGTAACTAAACAAACACCCGATAGTTGTTGCATTAACTTTCGTTTCACCTGTATTAATCACTGAAAATTGTGGTGGTGAATATTGAAATTGTCAACTGCTATAACAACTCGGTTTTGTTATTCGACACTGTCTCACACACGTGATCGTGACCGAACAGAAAGCACCTGCTCATGGCCCATCATGAAAACATATATATAACACATGTGTTGATTGCGGAATATCGGTGAATGTTTTTCATTTCTCCCAAGGATTTATTTATTTATTTATTTTTGCACACAGTATCCATAAGTTGTCCATGTTCTCTTTAACGTGTTCCTCGTAAAGCGTGAATGTCTGGAGTAGCGTCAGATCGGTACAAAATGTGAGGGACATTGATACACACGGACAGCGAGCGCTTCGGTGTTCGCAATCATCATGTGTCGTTGTCGCTTTTTGTCCCTTCACCCCCCACAGAGCGACACCATTAATTTCCTCATCGCTCCGAATCTACCGTCGCGGAAAATTGCCCTGGAAAGTGGCGGCTCCTCGTGAATATTAAGCAGCAACAGCTGTGGCCGGAGAACTGACAAGGACACCTTGTGGCGTCGGATCCGGATAAGAGGAGGAATCGAGGACGCGGGAATCCTCGGCCCTAGACGTGCTCCCACCGTATTATGGATACTTCGTTACCTCACCGAGTGTCAGATTCCCTCGGATTTAAACACATTTTGCTCCAACGAGTAGCCGGCCCCTGGTGATCCGAGTCCGGGTATACCCCCTCCCCTTCCCCACTTCCCCCGTCACTTTCTTCCCGGACCTGAAGAGTGTCGGCATTCCAGCATCACGCACCATGTTCCCGCTCAAGGTTCCGCTGTGTGCCGTCGTCACCTTCCTTTACGCGTCCCAATGCATGGAGCTCCGATTTCCCGGAGCGGCGGATCAGTGGGCCCGGTTCGCGCCCTGGGATTCGAGCACCGCCGGGAATCTCAGCTTCTGGCTGCGGACGAACGCCACGGAGGGTTTGCTCGTGTACACGGACGACGGTGGCACCTGCGACTACGTGAGCGTGCTGTTAGCCGAGGGCCGAGTGCAGCTGCACGTCAAGAACCACTGCGCCAACCCGCTCAAGGTTCGTGCGGCGCGCTGGGTGAGCGACGGCACGTGGCATCCCGTGCTCGTGAGCCTGGGCGGGCGGCACGCGAGCCTGTCCGTGCGGGGCGACGTCAAGTTCGCCGAGACCAAGACCAAAGGCCAGGAGAGACCCCTCACGTCGAGCGACGTCTTCGTGGGGGGAATCCCGCCCGAGGAGCGCGCGCGCTTGTTGTCCTCGCGACACGCGGCGCGCGTGCTTCCCCTCGCGGGTTCCGTGCAGGGACTGCATTACGGAGGCGTCGCCGCCAAGCTCCTCGGGAGTTTGCGTGTGTGGAGGGACGCGCGGAGGACGTGTGGACACGCGAATCCGTGCGATTTTGGCGCCATGTGTCTGGCCCGCGGGCCCGGGGATTTAGTTTGTGACTGCGCGAGTTCCGGACGCTTGGGAAGCAGCTGTGACGCCGGTGAGTCCAACACAACTCGATGATCTCTTCCTTCATTACGCTGCATTTTATCCTCACGTTCTCTTCAGGGAAATTATCCTCAGATTTCTCATTTTCTTCTTTGCTGTGGACTTTTTTCATTTAATTAATGCCGTTCCTTCCTTTCTTTCTTCTTTTTATCCTCATCTTAATTCATCTCAGCTGCTTAGAATCATCATATGAGTCCTATATCTGTTACACTCTTCCTCTTCACTCCAAGCGTTTCCTTTTTATAATTTTTTTTCCCAACTTTTACTCTTCCTCTTCACTCCCATCGTTTTCTTTTTATAGTTATTTAATTTTTTTCCCAACTTTTACTCTTCCTCTTCACTCCTATCGTTTCCTTTTTAGAATTTTTTTTCCCAACCTTTACTCTTCCTCTTCACTCCCATCGTTTTCTTTTTATAGTTATTTAATTTTTTTCCCAACTTTTACTCTTCCTCTTCACTCCCATCGTTTTCTTTTTATAGTTATTTAATTTTTTTCCCAACTTTTACTCTTCCTCTTTACTCCCATCGTTTTCTTTTTATAGCTATTTAATTTTTTCCCAACTGACCACAACAACTTCCATGATTTTCTCTTCTAATTCAATGTGTTTGAAATTTCGCACCTTGTCATTATGTTGAATGTTGATGTTGGAAAAACGAGGTATTCACTCGTCACGACTCGAGTACAAAAGTCTGTGTTTTGAATTTAATTAATTATCAGGCTTCTTCCTCCTCTCCCCAACCCAAACACATGCTGTGCCACAGCCACTTCCGGTCCAACTTTTATATCCCACTATAGTCAAGTCAAATTAGTCAATTTAGAAGCCTAACCCACCACTAATTGGAAAAGATTGTTTCTCTGTTGGATTCTCTCAGGAATACCATATCAAAAATAGAGATGAATGGGAGGGGCGGAAGGGGTCTAAATATGCTAATTTATGTTAATTAGGTCCGAACATCAAAGGAACAAGCTAAACAAGAAGAAATCTTGCATTTGTCTCAAGAATAATCAATTTATTGCTACCCAACATCATCAATAGTGTTGTTAGAAATGATAGAAACTCAAATTAGGTACTTACTTGGATTATTACCTGATTATGTAATCATAATTATGCTAATTAAGTGTCGCCATTAATGAAAAACCTTCTTTTGAAATAGTGAACCGAAAATTATAAGAATGGTGTCAAAACCTGGGTTTTCATGGTCAAGGTGTTCAATGGTATGGGCCAGAACTTCATGAAGTTATTATTATTATGCAAGTTATCCAAATTATGCAAATAAGGCCCTCACCAAGAAACGTATTACAATAAAAAGTAATTGTTCATACCAGGTAAGACAAATAGAGGAGACAAACCTACATGTAAGTCTCGAAAACACTTGTTTAGCTGTGCGGTCGTTCAGTCATCAATTTCAGCCTCAATAACTTGTGGGTCCATTGAATTAGTGCAACTTGTACCTTTGCACTCGCCACAAGCAAATGTGCATTCAAGACCGTGTCTCCGACAGGTGCATTTCTGAGTGTTGCAGCCAGTTTTACAGTTACAGTGAATAACTTCAAGTAGGTAGTCAGGAGCCGGAGGCAGGTCTGTTTGTTCTGGAATGAATTTGCCATCCTTCGCTTTCCATCCCCAGTCAGTGGTATTTAGTCTGGAACTTTCTCCTGTCCATTCATTGATTTGGTAGAAAACACGTAGGGAGTGGTACTTCATAAACATTTTGAGTGAGAAACTGGAGAGAGCAGGATGTGTCATCCAACAGGCAAAGGGAGATGCTGATACGCTGATTGCGATGACTGCAGTAAAATCTGCAGAGTATGTCGACACTGTTCCAGTAGGAGAGGACGCAGACTTACTTGTGCTTCTTTGCTATCACGCAAAGAAACTTCCAAACACAATCTATTTCAGACCAGAACCAAAGTCAAATTCAAATAGCTGCAGAGTATGGGACATAAAAAAGACGAGGGATATCCTAAAGGAAACTGCATGCGAAAACATTCTATTTGCACATGCCATTTCAGGTTGCGACACAACTTCTAGACTGTTTGGGGTTGGAAAACCACTTGCGTTCAAAAAGCTGCTTAACAATTCTAAGTTCAGGAAGCATGCAGAAATCTTTTTGGCTGGTCCAGATAACCCGCATAATCAAATTATTGAAGCTGGTGAGAATGCACTTGTGTGCCTCTATAATGGAGGGGAAAATGATATATTTCTACAATGGACGTGAAAAAGTAAGTACACCCCATGTAAAGTTTTGACTTTTTCAACCTATTTCAACATACAGCTATTTGATCTTCATTTCAACAATATTGATAGATAAAGGTGATATAATATAACAAATATCATGAAACATTTACATTTTGTAGTCCATTGTATAATTTAAATAAACATAAATGCAAATTTCACATGTGGAAAAAGTAAGTACACCCTTGGCTCCAATAGGTGTTATTGCCCCCTTTGGCAGAAACAACCTCAAGTAGGCATTTCTTATAACCTTCTACCAGTCTCTGACATCGACTGGGAGAAATTTTTGCCCACTCCTCCATGCAGAATTCTTTCAGCCGTGCGATGTTTGAGGGGTTTCTTGCATGCACAGCTCGTTTCAAATCCCCCCACAACATCTCGATGGAATTTAGATCCGGGCTTTGACTTGGCCATTCCAGAACCCTCCATTTCTTTCTTTTCAGGCATTCCTTTGTGGATTTACTAGTATGTTTAGGGTCATTGTCATGTTGCAAGGTCCAACTTCGGTTGAGCTTCAACTTTCCGACAGATGGCGTCACATTATCCTGAAGCACCCTCTGGTACAATGAAGAATTCATAGTGGATTCTATGATGGTGAGCTGCCAGGGCCCTGATGCAGCAAAGCTGCCCCAAACCATAATAGTTCCACCACCATGCTTACAGTTGGTATCAGGTTCTTGTGGTCAAATGCTGTCTTTGGTTTTCGCCAAACATGTCTTCTGGTACTGTGGCCAAATAGCTTGACCTTTGACTCATCTGTCCAGAGCACATTGTTCCAGAAGTGCTGGTCTTTGCCTACGTGTTCATTTGCAAACTTTAGTCTTGCCCTGATGTTCTTTCTGGACAGCAAAGGTTTCCTCCTGGCACACCTCCCATGTAGATCAACCTTGTGCAGCCTCTTTCTCATGGTAGACTCATGCACTTTGGCATCAACAGTGGCAAGAGCTACCTGCAGGTCCCGTGATGACATTCTGGGGTTCTTAGAGACTTCTTTTAGCATCTTGCGGTCTACTCTCAGGCTGAACTTGCTGGGCGGCCTGGCCTGAACAAGTTGGCACTTGTTTGGAATCTTCTCCACTTGTAGATGATCTTCCGGACAGTCGAATGATTGATTTCAAATTGTGTGGAGATCTTTTTAAATCCCTTCCCAGACCCATTGGCATCTATAACCTTCTTTCTGAAGGCCTCAGAGAGCTCTTTTGATCTAGGCATGGTGACGCCGCACACTTCAACAACAAAGAGCAAACCAAACTAAATGTCTGAGGTTTAAATAAAACAGATCCCTCCAAGATCCTCTCTAACGATGTTCTAATCATTTGCACCTGAGCTGGTGGACCTGATTTTAATTTTAGGTATTTGAAGTAGTGATAAATGTAGGGGTGTACTTACTTTTTCCACATGCGAAATTTGCATTTATGTTTATTTAACATATACAATGGACTACAAAATGTAAATGTTTCATGATATTTGTTATATTATATCACCGTTATCTATCAATATTGTTGAAATTAAGATCAAATAGCTGTATGTTGAAATATGTTGAAAAATTCAAAACTTTACATGGGGTGTACTTACTTTTCACGTGACTGTGGATGCCAGCGGTTTGAAGAAAAAGTTGTCAGGTGTTCAAAGGCGGTTCAGGCACAGGTTTTGCCTCCAATCTCAGCTGCGGCAAAGTACGACTCCCGGCAAAGTACCACTCCCTACGTGTTTTCTACCAAATCAATGAATGGAAAGGAGAAAGTTCCAGACTAAATGCCACTGACTGGGGATGGGAAGCGAAGGATGGCAAATTCATTCCAGAACAAACAGACCTGCCTCCGGCTCCTGACTACCTACTTGAAGTTATTCACTGTAACTGTAATACTGGCTGCAACACTCTGAAATGCACCTGTCGGAGAAACGGTCTTGAATGCACATTTGCTTGTGGCGAGTGCAAAGGTACAAGTTGCACTAATTCAATGGACCCACAAGTTATTGAGGCTGAAATTGATGACTGAACGACCGCACAGCTAAACAAGTGTTTTCGAGACTTACATGTAGGTTTGTCTCCTCTATTTGTCTTACCTGGTATGAACAATTACTTTTTATTGTAATATATTTCTTGGTAAGGGCCTTATTTGCATAATTTGGATAACTTGCACAATAATAATAACTTCATGAAGTTCTGGCCCGTACCATTGAACACCTTGACCATGAAAACCCAGATTTTGACACCATTCTTATAATTTTTGGTTCACTATTTCAAAAGAAGGTTTTTCATTAATGGCGACACTTAATTAGCATAATTATGATTACATAATCGGGTAATAATCCAAGTAGGTACCTAATTTGAGTTTCTATCATTTCTAACAACACTATTGATGAAGTTGGGTAGCAATAAATTGATTATTCTTGAGACAAATGCAAGATTTCTTGTTTAGCTTGTTCCTTTGATGTTTGGACCTAATTAACATAAATTAGCATATTTAGACCCCTTCCACCCCTCCCATTCATCTCTATTTTTGCTATGGTATTCCTGGGGTATATCAGAAGAGAATCCAACGGAGAAACAATCTTTTCCAATTAGTGGTGGGTCAAGGCACCATTTGACTGGACTACTCGTGCCAAGTCCGTCAAAAATGACAATAAATAAATAAATAAAAATGGGGCCAAAAACATTTTCCCCATCACCACCATCACAGCACAGTTGTTAAATAATACAACTCACAGACTTGTGGATTTACTTTTGTTTCATATAAAGAATTATAAAAATTATTTATTTATTTATTTTAAAATTAAAACGAAATCTTTTCTGACACCCCCAGGTCTGATCTGTCTCCATAGAGGAGGTCTAAGTACGTACCCCTCTTCCAGGGTGGCGAGTTCCCCCTTGGGGCCTTCTTTTTTTTTTTTGGCCAAATGTCCTCCCCCCCCCCCCCCCCGTTCATTAAAACCTTTCAGATGTATTGTCGTCATGTAGGTGTTGTGTTGTGGAGAAACGTTTGACAAACTCTGAAAATGGCTTAAAAGATGGGTAAAAGTGCCCTCCTCCAAAAGAGAGGGTGAACCCCTGGGAAAATACAGTGTCGCATCAATGTTCCTCATCCGAGACACTTCCATAGAAGTATTGCACGTATCTCACTATCTGTCAAAATGGTTTCCGAGTTGATTACACACACACACACACACATTTTTCTCCAAGCGTCATGGAAAAGCTGAATGACGAAGGCCAGCAGGTTCACAAACTACCAAAGGGTAAGGGACAGGGAGAGGGGAGAGTTGGACTTTCACAATGAAAATAGGAATAACTAGAACGGCACTCAGAAGAGAGGATACCTCCACCTGGTTGGCCATATCACTCAATGGGGAAGAATCACTGAAAACATTCTACTCGCTGGATCCGGATCCGGATCTTCACCAAAGTTGAAACGATTCTTCCTTGTCACACACACAACCTCTCCACCAAGTTTCGTCCAAATCCATCCATAACGTTTTGAGATATCCTGCTCACAGACAAACAGACAGACAAACAGGGGTGAAAGCATAACCTCCATCCACCTTTGGTGGCGTATTGGCTTAGCGGTTAGGGTGCCGACTTGGGATCCTAGGATCGTGGGTTCAAATCCCGGTCGAACGCTGAATTAACACCGGGGGGTTGACTTGGCCTGTCATCCTTCTGAGGTCGGCAAGTTGAGTACCAGTTCACTGGTAATTCCCTGTGTGTCGCAAGAGGCTACGAACAGGGTTGGTGGCAGGAAGGGCATCCAGCCATAAAACATTGCTTCAAAAAGGGGACCAAGGTGCCCAAAAATGCCAACCACTGCTCTGCGGGGGAAAATGGCCTCCAAAGGTGGTTCTTCTTCTTCACCTTTTGTGGCGGAGGTCATAAGATCTCCAAATCATAAGGTCATAAGATCGGAGGTCATAAGCTGGGGAAAATATATCAGATTTACAGTGCCTTTGGAAAGTATTCACTCCCCTTGAATTTTTCACATTTTGTTGTGTTACAGCCTTGATTTAAAATGGATTCAAATGAGATTTTTTTTTTGTCACTGATCTACACATAATACCCCATAATATCAAAATGGAATTTTGTTTTTGGAATTTTTTGCAAAATGATGAAAAACAAGCATTCTGAGTATTGCGCTGCAATACATGTCCCCTACCAAAGTTCAAAGTGCCATAACTTTGTCAAAAATGATCGAATATGCAAATTTATGCACGGTTGATGCTGGTTTTCAAACTTAATCTGAGGTATGCTGAGACAGTATGTGTGTCATGCCTCGCCTCATTGATAAGCCCGCAAGGTCGCTCCGTGGAGCAGCATGCACGTATTGCACTGTGTGAATTATATAATTACCAACTCACGGTCTGAGGTAACTCGGCTAAAAAGTATCCGATTTGCACCAAATAAAGTTCATGAATGGTTGCACAGACCCCTACTTCTCACTAAAAGTGGAAACAGAATGTACATTGGAGTTAAAATAAGCCCGCAGGTCGCTCCATGGAGCAGCATGCACGTATTGCACTGTGAATTATATAATTACCAACTCATGGTCTGAGGTAACTCGGCTATAAATTATCCGATTTGCACCAAATAAAGTTTATGAATGGTTGCACAGACCCCTACTTCTCACTAAAAGTGGAAACAGAATGTAAATTGGAGTTAAAACAAGGAATATTAACAGCTTTGACTTACCGCACTCCAAATTATAGTCCGGAAAACTGTTGGGGAAATTACCAAAGTTAAAAGTGCCATAACTTTGTCAAAAATGATCGAAGCGTCGTGAATTTCGAACTTGATCTGTAACTTATCATGAGGAAACCATGTACCAAGTTTGAAATCATTAGCATTAAGAGTTTAGAAAAAAAGTCCGGAAAGCTGTTCTTTGCGTGATGGACTGACGGACTGACAGACTGACAGACGGACAGACTGACAGACTGACAGACGGACAGACTGACAGACAGAGGGACGGAGTGCAAACCTATAGTCCCCTCTGGTGTACACCGGTAGGGGACTAATAAAACACAGAAACATCTAATTTACACAAGTATTCAAACACCTAAGTAAATTATTTGTATAAGTGCCTTTGGCAGTGACAACAGCTTCGAGTCGTCTTGGGTATGTTTATATCAGCTTTGCACATCTGGATTTGGGGAGTTTCTCCAATTCTTCTTTGCAGATTTGCTCAAGCTCTGTTAAGTTGGATGGGGAGCATCGGAGAACAGCAATATTCAAGTCTTTCCACAGAATCTCAATGGGATTTGAGTCTGGGCTTTGGCTGTTCCACTCAAGGACTTTCACGTTCTTGTTCTGAAGCCATTACAGTGTTGCTTTGGCTGTATGCTCGTCATTCTCCTGTTGGAACATTAATAAACCTTTGCCGCAGTCTAATGTCATTTGCACTTTGAAGCAGGTTCTCCTCAAGGATTTACCTGTACTGTATTTGGCTCCATTCATTGTTCCCTCTATCCTTACAAGTCTCTCAATCCCTTCCACTGAAAGCTTCATCATAGCATGATGCTGCCACTACCATGCTTCATAGCAGGGATGGTGTTAGATAGGTGATGAGATGTGCTTGGTTTCCGACTGATGTAGCACTTTGCATTCCGCCAGATCCTCAGTTTCCGCCAGATCTAGCGCCTTGTATTCAGGCCAAAGAGTTAAATTTTCAGCTCATCAGACCACATAATCTTTTGCCTCATGCTCTCCGTATCTTTTACGTGCCTTTTTGCAAACTCCAGGCATGTTGTCATGTGCCTTTTTTCTCAGGAGTGTCTTCTGTCTGGCTACTCCCCCATAAAGCTTAGATTTGTGAAGTTCGGTAGAGACCGTTGTCCTTCCGGCGGGTTCTCCCATCTCATCCAAGGATCTGTAGTTCGGTCAGAGTGGTCATTGGGTTCTTGGTCACCTCCCTGACCAAGGTCGTTCTTGCCCGGTTGCTCAGTTTGTTTGGACAACCTGCTCTTGCAAGAGTCTGGGTCATTCCATATCCTTCCCATTTCCTAATGATGGAGGTCACTGTGCTCTTGGGAACTTTCAACATTCTAGAAATTGTTTTTACCCTTCCCCAGATCTATGTCACCTCACAATTCTATCTCGGAGTTATACGGACAGTTCCTTGGACTTCATGGTTGTGTTTCTGCTCTGACATGCACCGTCAACTGTGGGACCTTAGATAGAAAGACGTGTTTCTTTCTAAATCATGTCCAATCAATTTACTTGGCCACAGGTGGACTCCAATCAAGTTGTGGAGACATCTCAAGGATGATCAAAGGAAGTTGGATGCACATGATATCAATTTGGAGTATCATAGCAAAGGAGTTGAATACTTATGGACTCGAGACATTTCAGCTTTTAATTTTTAATCATTTTGTAAAACTTTCTATAAAAACGACTCCACTTTGATATTATGGGGTACTATGTGTTGATCAGTGACAAGAAATGTCAATTTAATCCATTTTAAATTCAGATTGTAACACACCAAAATGTTTAAAAAAGTCAAGGGGTGTGAATACTTTCTGAAGGCACTGTATATTCGCATTCTGGCTCAGTTGCATTCTGAGAGTGTAAGAAAAAGAGAACCTCCCAATGAATAAACCAGTGTCAATTGCTACAATACTAACAACACCATCATTCGGCCTACCGAGACTTTAAATGCCTTTTAATGTGAGATCGCCATCCCTGGGGAAGGAATCAATCCATGGATGCATTTCTGGCTCCTTGGCCATCATCAGTGTTAAGTGGATTCCCCCTAGGATATAAGCTGGCAGATATATTTTCTTTTCAGAAGGTGCTCAGATCTGTAAATGTGATAAATTAATTTGACATAAATTTATCCTTTGAGTATGCATTAATTTTAGTGCACACCCAACCCACTTCTTTTTTTGTTCAAATTTTCTCCTTCATGGAGCTTTTCTGATTTTGACGTGATTGTCTCATCTTGTATACAACGTTGCACATTCATTGGCAGATTTATTCCACATTTTGTGTAATTCATCTTCTCAATTCCTGCAAAATTTCTGTAGAATGCTCTACTATTTTAACTACAAATACTGTAATTAATTTAAATTTAAAATATAGGTTATGGCTATTTTTTGCCTTTCTTTTCACCCTGTGCAAAATGAATTGTGTTTTCCCCATGCCGTGGACAATTTAGTTCACGTGTTAATTGCACACATGTATGACAAATAATTTTCTCTGTGTTTTGCTTACATGTATAATTCATGACATATCAAAATTAACACTCTTAATGTGTTTTGTTAGGTTTTAAATCACAACCCAATTGCATGAATTTGTTTGTATTTATTTACTTGCCATGTAAATACATGCATTAGCTAGAACGACCTTTAGAGGCCATTTTTCCCTGCAGAGCAGGGGTTGGCCTTTTTCGGGCACCATGGTCCCCTTTTTGAAGCAATGTTTTATGGCCGGATGCCCTTCCTGCCGCCAACCTTGTTAGTCGCTTCCTGCGACACACAGGGAATTACCAGTGTACTGGTACTCAATTTGCCGACCTCGGAAGGATGACAGGCCGAGTCAACCCCCCTGGCGTTAATTCAGCGATCGACCGGGATTCGAACCCAGGATCCTAGGATCCCAGGATCCCAAGCCGGCACCCTAACCGCTAAGCCAACACTAGGCTGGCTAAGCCAACACCAGCTAGAAGGGCATTATTAGAGCACAAACTTCCACCACACACAATGCCTGATCCAGTGGAACATATCGGGCCCAAAATTTATTTTGAAATGTCATGCTTTATATTGTTTTTAACCCCATCTCTCAATGGTGAAGAATCGCTCTTAAAATCCTCGTATCTGGATCCGGCCGGATCCCAAAGACCCTAACCCGAACCCTAACCCGAACAACTAACACTACCCTAACCCTAATCCTAACCACCCGAACAACTTTTTGATATATCCTGCACACAAGCAAACAGACAAGGTTGAAAACATAACTTCTGCCAACCGCCCACCGGTACAATGTGTAGACGACTTTGCCATTTGGAGGTGGGGATGGTTTTAAAATACAGTAGTTAAAAAATCCGAAAAAATGAACTCCACAAAGGTCATTTTCATTATTTTTATTTGTTCATTCACGATGTGTACCCCGGTTTAGAATAGGTACACCGTATCCATGCGCATCGTAAGAGGCGACCAAGGGTTGGCGTCAGGAAGGGCATCCGGCCATAAAAACATTGCCTCAAACAGGGAACCATGATTGTCATGGGGCCCGCAAGGCTAACCCCCGCTCTAGCGGGGAAAATGGCCTTAAAAACGATCATTCATTCATTCATATTCATTCATTCATTCACTTATTGGTTTATTATTTTATGCAATCACTTCTTGATTCACTAATTTAGTGTAGCAGTCACTTCTACTGTATAGTGTACGACAATTAAAATCTATTTACATTAGCTGATGCTACTCAACTGTACAACAGGCTATGCTCGGAACATGGCAAATATGACATGACAAACAAGCAAAACAATTAGCACAATGAAATGAAAGATTTGTTTACTTGCCAATATTATGCTGATTAACGTAATGGAGATGGAGATCAAGCTGTTATGGAACATGATGATGGATCATCGACATCTCCACAGGACATTTACACGGTGTTAGCCTAGGTTCTTCTTCTTTGTCTTCTTTTTCTTATTTTGGATGCAGCACATGGTTGTGAGTAGCATCAATGGCTGAGGGGCGTGCAGCTGTGCCACCAATGCAAGACCTCCTGTAGATTAGGGCAGGTATTTGGAATTTGGTATTGGTGCCACGATAGCTCATCTAGTCTTCGTGAAGGACACAATGGGACCTTTAAAAACCACCAACTAATGATGGAAGACAAGACACCAAATTGAACTCCCATCTCAGAGCAACGACACGCATTCATGAATCACTCTGTCGATGAGACACCAGGATGACAGTTTGTAGCTGGACCAAGATTCAAACCCAGGCTAGTTGCTCGGAGGTGAGTGTGGTTGGAGGCCTGCAACAAACTTGATTCCGACCCATAAAACCAGATTCATCTTAGTTTTTTGCCCTTTCAGCACACTTCATTGTTTAAGACAGCAGCCAAATGGAATCTGCTAATGAAAATAAAGTAAATCTGGGTGAATATGCAGGAAGTTTTGAGCAGCTTGTATATAATTGGGTGCCCGTATATTATGGTGCAGTCAGATTATGGGGTGATTTTGAAAACTTGTGAGTTATATGAACTATTTTTTCTTTGCAGGTATTAATGGAAAAGCAAAACAGGTGTGCTGCACATATATATATATTTCCGTCCTATACATACATCTATCTATATATATAAAAGAAAGTTTTTGTTTGTTTGTCTGTGCGTGCTAATCTCCTGAACGGTGAAAGATAGGAGGAAACCTCTAATGCAAAAAATGTCGGGACGGGTCCCGGGAAGGTTATAGGCAAGGTGGCGAGGCCGGTCGAGGCTGCCTCGGCCGGTCTGGGCCCATTTCGCAATTAAAAGCTGAGCTGAATTATAGGCGTCAATCTTCTACAGCCGCGAGTAAAAGCTGAATTATAGTAGTAAATTCATTCAAAAAGAACCAAAAATGTCGGGACGGGCCCTGAGAAGATTATAGGCTAGGTGGTGAGGCCGGTCGAGGCCGCCTCGGCCGGGCTGGGCCCATTTCGCAATCAAAAGCTGAGCTGAATTATAGAAGTCAATCTTCTATGGCCGCGAGTAAAACCTGAATTATAGTAGTAAATTCATTCAAAAAGAACCCGAGCAATGCCGGGTGCATTCAGCTAGTATATATATATATATATATATATATATATATATATATATATATATATATATATATATTGTTTCGGATCTCTGAGACGGCACTCCCCTTAGCAAGGGTGGGGGGGGGGGGGGGGGGGTTAATCCCCTTGGCCTGTTAAGCTGGCCGTCTCTCATCCTTGTACTTGTAACGCTCTTTTGCGGGGTGGAATTTATCAGGGTTATTGGTCAAGGTGTTCTCCCGAATACTTTTACCAATCCCTCCGCAAAATAGGGAGACAAGTACCGCTCGAACCACGGACAAGATGGTATTTGCCGAGCGGTTTAGCAATCCGCGGCTCGAGCCGTTAGCAATTGACCAACCCGATCCCGAGCCTTGGCCAAATCGTGCCACGGGTATTCAATCAGGGAAAAGACTAAAGCGATCGGGGAAGAATGAAACCAAAAGGGTAAGAAATAACAGACATTTATTAATTATTTACAAAACCAAAGAAGAGGAGGAACGAAAGTAATATACGGAAGAAGAAGAAGAAGAAGAAGACACAGGGCAAACCTTAAAACAATCTTATATTATAACCCAGACAATAATCCCCTTGCCCTGTTAAGCTGGCCGTCTCTCGTCCTTGTACTTGTAACGCTCTTTTGCGGGGTGGAATTTATCAGGGTTATTGGTCAAGGTGTTCTCCCGAATACTTTTACCAATCCCTCCGCAAAACAGGGAGACAAGTACCGCTCGAACCACGGACAAGATGGTATTTGCCGAGCGGTTTAGCAATCCGCGGCTCGAGCCGTTAGCAATTGACCAACCCGATCCCGAGCCTTGGCGAAATCGTGCCACAGGTATTCAATCAGGGAAAAGACTAAAGCGATCGGGGAAGAATGAAACCAAAAGGGTAAGAAATAACAGACATTTATTAATTATTTACAAAACCAAAGAAGAGGAGGAACGAAAGTAATATACGGAAGAAGAAGAAGAAGAAGACACAGGGCAAACCTTAAAACAATCTTATATTATTTCCCAGACAACAAACAGGACGGACAAACAGACTTACACGACATGGGAATAGCAGGCAGGAATGGCTGGAAGAAGGGATGAGAAGGCCCAGGCAGACGGTGGCGTCGAGGGCCGGCTCCAGGAGTCGACTCGCGTTGTGGCGGGAAACCCTGGCAGGCAGCGAGCGCGTCTCGTTCACCGCTGGCGAACGTTGCATACAGCGTTGGGATTGGGATGCTCCGTCTTCTTACGCGTCTCTCCCTTGTTCATTCCTCGTTCATCTCCCAACCGTGCCTTCTCATCGACTCTGGATCACGTCTCTCTCTGCCTTCTTCCTCCAACTCTCCAAAAGGCTTCGTGCTGGCGCTTATATTACGCGTGTTGCAAATCAATGCGCGCTTCATGGAGCCACGCCTGCGATGGTCTTTCGTCAGCCCTGGTTGGCTGGTGGGGGCTCGCTCGCCCCGCCTCGGTTGGTGCGTCGGCGTGCCACGCCCGTGATCTGGCGGCTCCTCCCCCTTCTTCTCTGAGATGAAGCACATGGGCAATGGCGTCTTGTGGGGAGGTAGAAAACCACTCGCACTGCTTTTGAAGGGAACTTTGGGGCCTACTCTTATTTCATTAATGCAACGCAGATTCAACTACTGGGAACAGATCCTTAACTGAAACACATCATAATGAAATAACTATGAAGAGGTCCTATGGTTCGCTACGTGTTATTCATGGACTAACTAGGGTGCGATCTTTAACAAACCAATTGATGGGGGTATTTACAGGGGAACATTTATAAGGGAAACATTTACTAAAATTTACTAGTGAAGGTTCTAAAAACCGTAACAATATTTAAATATATATATATATCTTATATAAGGTTCGCATTGATATTTGCAACAACAAAAAAATCATGACTCACAAGTGTTGTCACCTTGGTATTCAGTCATTCCATCGAACAGTATGGTCAGATGCATTCTCAGAAAGGTTGTTTCACATAATATCTCACAGGCCCTTGCAATATAAATCCAAGTGCCAAGCCCCGAGTGGTCACGCAAGGTCGGCCAAGATGTACAAAAGGGATTGGGGAAGCTTGGGTGGTTCACTATTGAACTTGATTTTAAAAAGTAGTAACTAGAATGGCACTCGGGACAGCACACACCACCTGCCAGGCTGTACAGTTTACGTTTTTTATCCCTCTGATAAGCCGGATCTGGATCTTCACCAAAATCAAATCAATTTGTCCTTGTCACACACCCAACCTGTCCACCATAACTTTTTTGAGATATCCTGCTCACAGACAAACAGATACGGTACACAGACAGAGAGATAGATGTTCGTCTCCTGATGCATCTGCAAGCAGCATTTTGCTATTTGCCAACTTCAATGTAAACACTGAATGCGGCTGTCATTTCATCTGCAGGATCAAACAGGATGACCAATAAGCAAACAGCAGTGTAGTACTGTACTGTATTTACCCTCATACATGGTGACTCAGATCACTTCTGCTTGTAGACCACTGAGTAGCAATTGTGCCAAAGTTTGGGGGTGGAAGAAAAATATAGATTATAGCTTCGTTATTTTACAAATAACCCCAAAGTCAGAAATAAATGGTTTTATAATCCACATATCCCTTGATTTGCAACAACAACAAAACTTGCCTTGAAGCAAAAAAGCAAACAAATTGAAACCCCCTTTAAAGTTTTGCTATCAGTTATTTTTAATCTGTCAGGTGATGCCAACCAAGCTGGTTTCAACCAAATTTTCGAAATCATATTTTATATGCAATAGATGTGAACAAATCTACAAGGCACAACAAAACTTGTGATCTGGTGTTTATTGCTGTAAGGAAAAATAAACAAATGAAAAATAACTACAAAACTATGAAGGATCAAAGTTCTGGTTTCTGGCTCTTGCTTTTATCATTTTGTGTTAAAATACTGCATTCTTGCAATTTTAAGTTATACTGTCAAATAAATGGGTATGAAATAAATTAATAAAATAAATTATTGGGTATTCAATGCCCCCCATCAAGCAAGCGGTAACTTAATTTGTAGGAGATACGGACAAGATGATACAGGAGATTTTACCATCCAGTGCTGCGGCAGCAGAAATAATACTCACGTCAAGCCTGAGAGCGAACAATGGAAAACTGAAAAAGCATTCATCATCAACTGACTTAATTTGATGATGTATGTGTGTTAATAATATATTGTCATCATTATTTTATAATTGATTTACTAAGATGGTTTTCAACATCATCAGCAGTATGAACAACATCTATCCCACCTTTTCTTGAGTACCTTGTACTCCATTACCTTTATTCAACAGAGGTCATTTGATGAATTTACCCTAGAGTATGAATATCATTGGAATAACCTAAAACCTCTGCACAGTACTGCACATATGCAGCGCCTTCGGAAAGTATTCACACCGCTTGACTTTTTAAACATTTTCGTGTGTTACAATCTGAATTTAAAATGGATTAAATTGACTTTTTGTCACTGATCTACACATAATACCCCACAATGGCAAAGTGGAATTTATAATTTTGGAAAATTATATATATATATATATATAATAAATATTATATATCTTGTATATATATTTAAATATTATATATTTTATATATATCTATATATCTATATATCTATATATCTATATATATATATATATATATATATATATATATATATATATATATATATATATATATATATATATATATTGTCGCGGATACGGAGTACGGCTCTTCCCCTTAGCAAGAGGTTAATCCCCCTTCTATTTGTACTGGCCGTCTCCGCTCCTGAAGCTACCCCGCTCCTCCGTGGGGTGGGATTGGCCGAGGCGATCGGTCAAAGGATTCCCGTACGCCCCCGCCGAGCCCTCCACAAAGCAGGTGGGCAACCCCGTTCGAGACCGCGGACAAGATGTTATTTGCCGAGCGGGTTAGCAGCCCGCGGTTCGAACCATTAACAAAAACTAAACCCGATTCTGAGCGTTGGCCAAATCGTGCCACAGGTACTCAATGGGGAAATCACAAAGACGATCGGACGAGCATGAAGAAGAAGACGAAGGTAGGAAATAACAGGATTTTATTATTAATTATGTACAAGTCAAAGAAACCAAGGAGAAGGAAAGAAAACGAAAGCAATTTATAGAAGAAGAAGACACAGTGCAATTCTACTTATCTATACAGGCTTACTTAAACCCCAGGACAACACAGACAGACGACAATCAGACTTACACGAATGGGGAATGAAGGCAGGAACGAATGGCTGGAAGGGGAGGAAGGTTCAGGTGGTCCACAGAGCTGGAAGGATGCGGGTCCGGTTCGTGTAAACGACAAGGCTCGAGGTGAGCGGCCGCCGACCCTCCTCAATCTCGTTCGCACGGCGGCATTTCTTCGTAGCAGCGGGTCGAAACTGCCATCAAAGCTCAACTCAACTGCGGTGGACTCAGCTGCAGTGGACTCAGCTGCGGTGGACTCAGCTGTGGTGGACTCGGCTGTGGTGGACTCAGCTGCGGTGGACTCAGCTGCGGTGGACTCCTTACTCATCTCCTCAAGCAGTCCCTCCCAACTTCCTTTTATGAGGCGCGTGGCGATCAAGCCGCCGGCCTTTTGGAAACGCCCATCGGTGAGCTCGCCTCAGCCTTGATTTGTCGCGAGGGCTCACCGATCCCGCCCCTTGATGAGGCGTTGGCAAAGCCACGCCTTGTTCCTGGCACTTGGCTGACTCCTCCCACCTTCCGCTCCGAGATGACCTCGTGTTCAATGGAGTCTGAGGCGCTGACAATAAGCCAAAGCAGTAAGGGCGAACGCCACCGTACTGGTGCTTTTTAGGAGGCCATGGGGGTGTCTGAGGGATCCTATCTTATTCGATTCGGTGCAATGCAGTCAACTAATGGGCAACAGAGCCTTAAACTGGAACATAATAAGGAAATAACTATTTAGAAGGGTATATGATTTTCTACGTGCATGCGATGGACTAACTAAGGGGACAACCTTTGACCTTTACACAAATGGAGGTATTTACAAAGATCATGACATTACTTACAGAGGGTGATATTTACAAACACAGGATTCGCAAATCCTGTGTTTAAACAGTTTTTTAAACTAAGGAAGCACACTAACCCTATGACATGATAGTGGGGCGGCTTAGCCCAAATATTCAAAAGAATTGTGCATTTTGTGATACAAGCACCAAATTTGGCACAAATGTACATTAATATGTTGCGAACATTTTCAGATATTGGGCCACTTGAAATTCCGTAATTTTTTTTTTCAAATTTTTTCAAATTTCGTAATTTCAAATTTTTCGGGTGACACCGTCACAATTTCGGTCTTCGAGGCCGGCCGATAGGCAAAGTGTGACCGGAAGGGACGAGGTTCTCCTGACCACGTGGCCCTCGATCTGGGAAGCGAGAGGCGTTCCATTAGTGGACGCGCCCCTCACGCCCGACTTTTGGGCGGCCCCGGCAGGCCGTTTGTTTTGACGTTCCGTGACAGGCCCCGCACCCCCACCTCCGGGCCGACCGGAAGCTTGTGCTGAGTACATCATACCTGAACAACTCAGTGAGGCAGAACACAGCAGTGCACACCAGGGTGACCCCTTCAGTGCATAAACCAATTAACCTGTCCACTGCAGGGCATATAGAAATGAAGTTATTTTCTGCATATAATAATAATATAAGTTCAGTTCTATATAACAATTTCTGTTATCACCAGTACCACTACAACTACCACTACTACAAGCTTTGTCTGGAATTTTGTGGACTAACAGACAAACAGACATACAGACAAGCTGGGATCAAAACATTACCTCCTTCCACCATTGAGTGTAGAGGTAAACATCATGGAAATTATATCATGCCCTAGATTTAATTCATGCTTACCCGTGTATTTGCTTCACTGGTTCACAAGGTCTTTTGCATACATGTAATTCAGACTCTCGTCTTCATTGCTGACCACACAATGTTCGCAACATATTAATGTACATTTGTGCCAAATTTGGTGCTTGTATCACAAAATGCACAATTCTTTTGAATATTTGGGCTAAGCCGCCCCACTATATCGGCCGGCCTCGAAGACCGAAATTGTGACGGTGTCACCCGAAAAATTTGAAAAAATTTGAAAAAAAAAATTACGGAATTTCAAGTGGCCCAATATCTGAAAATGTTCGCAACATATTAATGTACATTTGTGCCAAATTTGGTGCTTGTATCACAAAATGCACAACAGGTTTGCTATGCTGCTACACTAGATGCTGACATCATGTGCATAAATTATACCAATACATCATCTCCAAACTAGGAGGCATCCGTGTGGTACTCAAGTCTTTGCAAACCGAGATTAAAGCTCTATGGTCACAAATAGACAAAGGCAGAGATGTCGATCTGGATTTCGCTCTCATTATGGGCTCACATGATGTCAGCGTCATGTCATCGTGTTAGTGTGCTTCCTTAGTTAAATTTAATATTCCTGACTGCAAACCTCCTAATTGTTGATGAGCAGGGCATTGATGAGAATGTGTATTATTTGCAGGGCAGAGAGAATGCAGAGCCTATTATTTAATTTAAAAGTAACTTTTTCCTAATTTTGTTCCAATTTCACTGAATATTTCGACATAATTATTCAGAACATGGGTCCCGTCAGATTTTTTCAGATTTTGAATCGAATCAGATTTTGAATATCATCTTTTAATAAGCCTATGCGATACATTATTCAATCTTGCCAAGAGTGAATGACATTGCACCTAACCTCATACCAGCCAATCAGCATAACCGAGAACAGCCGAACTGACAGCCATATCTGTTATATATATATATATTGTTACAGACGCGGTTGTGGATGTTGGTTTACCGAGCGGTTTGGTATGACCGCGTCTGCACAGTTTACCCGATTATACTCGAACGTTGGCCGAGTCGCGCTACGCTAAATCAATTGAGGAAAGGACACAACGGCTGGGTTAAAATGACACGACACCAGGGGTACAGTTCTCAAGACCTCCGGAGGAGGTTATAATATTGCGGAACGTTAGATTACAAGGACAAGAGAGACAGCATAGTAAGGTAGGCACTTAATCACGGTCTTATAGTAACCCCGACAGACGACAGATAAACGGGACAAGACTGACTCACACGGGGATTGATGGCAAGGAAGGGCAGGTAGTCGAGGCTCAAGGTGCACTCTTGGCTCAGGGACAGAATCGACCCGGTCTGGTCCAGAGATGCGGGAGGTCTCGTCGCGCTGGAGGTGGCGTCTGTTTCTCCTTCGTGGCTGAGGCGCATCTCTCGTCACGTCCGGTAAGTGGCTGCGTATATCCGGCGGGGAGTGACACGCCCTCGGCTCGTTAGCTCCGCCCCAGATGGAATCGGCCCGTTGCTTCTTATTGGGTGCGGGGGTTACCGGGCTCCGCCCTTGACGAGGAGCTGACAGCCAGCCCCTTCGTGGTAACCCCGTGGGCGCACATGGCAATGGCGGCTAACCAAGCCGGTGTGAGGACGCACACTCCCCGCACCGCGGCCGCGCCGCCCCCGCTGTGGTTGTAGTTGTTGTTGTTGTTATTGTTTCATGAGGAAGATGGGAGGAGGTATGGGGAGGTCCTAAACTCACTACTGGTGCCATACAATCACATTCTGGTGCAACGAAGAGTCAGAATTAATGGAAACGAGTCCTTAACTGACATAGACTAAGAATAACTAGCAAGAGGTCCTATAGTTGTCTACGTGAGATGCGGTGGACCTGGGCACGACATTTAATGGGGGAAGAAGGGGAAGGTCGGTTCTACAGAGTGTTGTTTACAGACAATGGGACTAGGGGATGGGGGATTGGGGATAGTTGGGGAGTATTGGGGAAATAGGGGAATATTTACAAGCGGATATGGAGGCCAAATCCCATATCCGCAACATTGCACCCTTCTCTACCCTCGGGGCGTCCCGACCCGATACATTTTTACCTATTTTAGTGTGGCACTCAGATGTAGTTCCCTCTACTATTAACTCTACCCTGAGTGCGACAGTTTTACAGATATTCACAAATGAGTAATTATGTCCCCCTGCGACGTTGCACCCTTCTCCTCACAGAAACACACCCACAGGATAACCGAATCGCGGAAAGAATTCGCAAACTAAACATACAGCCGGTAGGGAGCATTATTTACAAGACTACGCTGATATTTACACTACGATCCAGGACCTGTTTTTGGAGGAACACATGCAGATGTTATGCATAGAGAGAGCACGCATGCCAGCATCGATACACCAACCCACGAGTGCTCTGTGGCCTTACGGCCTTTAATAATGTGCAGAGCACCCCTTCCAAGCACCAAAAGCACCACCCCATCACACAGTCAGCACCATCCGGTGCACCAATAAAATGTTTAATAATCATGGTGTGGTGTCGCAGCCGGCCGATGTTCTGCCGCTGGTCTTGCCTTCGTGTGGTGCACTTGGCCTTCTTACTTCTTTCAAAAATAAAGAAAGGCGCCAACCGCGTCCATTTCTTTATTGTGGCCGTCAGGGGGCCAACTATAAGTGGTTCACCTGTATGGCATAGGTGCCACGTTGACCCATAGGTCCATCCACGGGTGGTGCTTGGCCGCAAAAGAACTGCGGTCCATTGTGGGTGGCCACCAAAATTGCGGTCCATATGGTGTATCGATCCAGGCAGCAAGCAGCGAAAGTGCAGGCCCACAACTGCGGAGCCAGCACCTCTCTCTCCTCTCTCTCTGCCCCAAAGCCAGATCCTCGGAGGTGGGAGACAAAAGAAGCAGACAAGTGAGTAAGGTGGTAAGGGCGCAAAAGTGCACGCAATGTAAGGTAATGCACACTGGGGGCACATGGGAACCAGGTGAGACAGGTACGTTCCTACCGTACGCCCCCCCCCCCACCAGGTAACCTACATGGCCCCTCCCTTACCCCTTACTGTATCCACAAAACACAACACTACCCATAAACATCTACTTTACAAATCAACAAACGTCCCTACTGTCTTCCCCGTTCCTCCCATAAACCAAATTCGTCTTCTCTCCCTCCTAACCAATCAAATTTGCCATTTTCAACTTTCATCAAAATTTGCCATCTCCAACTCAACATCATAATTTGTCATCACCAATTCATCATCAGTCCCTCCTAAGGAGGGAGAGATGGAATCACCCCAATGTCTCATCCACGTCGTGATGCGTCTCACAAATCCAAACATCTGCACAATAAAATAACAAAACATGGCATGGTGTGGAGGTACGTCATCTCAGGTGAGTGCATGTAGATGGTGCGAGGAGACTTCAATCCTAACTATCCTCTAAATGACATTAACAACTTTACATTACCCGGGGTCTTTCTCCTGCCAAACCATTGGCCCTCTTACACTATGGGTTCTAAAAACCAATTCCCATTGACCAAACTGTGGTGCTTTTCAATTTGGGGCCTCACTCCCCCGATTCATCTCTCGGTGCCCTCGCACAATTTCTGGGCTGTGACGTGTAGCTCTCCCAGCCGGTCTACCCACCTGCACACCTCCACCACTGCAGTTGCCTCCGAGCTTACCTGCTCCTCACCCTAACCTATCTACCTGGGGAAGGCCCTCTGGCGCTCTCCCCACTCGGTGCCCTCTCTGGCACTGGGCTACCCGGGTCCGTCCTCCGGATCCTCGGGCCCCATCCACAACTCTACCGGCTCCCAGAGCCCACCTGCGGCCTCACCTGGCCGACATCCTCACAGTGGTGGAGTGCCCAACCAACTACACACACTAACAGGCTACACGCCCAGCCATTTCCACAACACTAATGCACCCATCCACAATACCATTCTGCAACCGCACCACAAATGCCAATATCCAACCACAATTTACCTATACCGTCTACCTAACACTTACACTACCCGCCCCGGGTACTCGTGAAAGGGGTCCACTCTTCCCCCATCCACACCTTCGCACCATGCACACCACTCCGTACCACTTACTCCAACTCTCTCCACACCACTCATTCTCTGCTCCATTTATTCCACACACCTGTACTTGCACACCTGTGCTCTCACACCTGGTGCCACCTGCACCCTTCTCTCCCCAAGCGCATTCGCGCTGATCCACAACACTCACGACTCACACACTGCTCCACACACCTGTCCAGTTGCACACCTGTGCAATCACACCTGTTCAATTCTCAACCACACGGCATCATCTCATCGAACTACTCCCCTCTGAAACTTGCGCTTCCCAGTCGTCCCTTTAAACTATTGCGCTCCCACGTCATTATAATCCACACTAATCTACCTGCGTCCCCACTACAGGTATCAGTCACTAACTAAACTTAACGTTACCTAATGTCATCTTCGCTAGGGCCCTATCAATATCCTAACCCACCCGGGCTAGTTTTCACTGCCATACACCCCATAGACTATAGCTCCTTTGCCCCACCTTCTGTGAGGGATGGTGGATTTGCCATCCCACCACATCGGGGATCTCTCACTATCAATTTTGTTCGTCCAGATTCCAACCAATTCAAAAATTTTCCATTTACTGCCAATTCTATTCACTTTTCTAAATTTCGGATCAAAACACTATCACTATCACGATCACCATCATCACAGTCCGCTATATCCTAGCCTCGGTGCGTCATGACATCATTAAACTCGGCTTCGTAAAGCCGAGCAATGAATTCGGGTGGTTTGGTTGCCTGCAGGTTGAATCCATCCGGCTTTCGGTTCAAGGGAGGTGGTTTGGTTGGACCGAGGCTCCACGCACCATCTCGGCACGGCACCTTGCGGTCCCGGGCCCGATGGCTCAATCTCCCCCGGTCGGAACCCCATCCCCACGAGGGGGCACCGTTCCGCCTCCTCCCACTCGCCCTTGAACCGGACCGGTCGCCTCGCCCGGCAAAGCCCGGACTCGACCGTGCGGGGCGGGGCCAAGCCCGAATCGGCAACGACGCTTCGAAGAGAAGCGACGCAGCATCGATCCGCGCCGGGCCTCGCACCCGACCAAGCACCCCTCGCACCGAGTGCTCGCATCGGCTATCCGTCGCTCTAACCACTAAACCGGTTACCATCGGTGCTTTACTTGCATGCTTACAAGCATACGCTACCCCTTTCACCCTCACAAAACCTGGCGTTCCAACGCCGTCCGTACATTCCACCAACGCTCTCCCTGTTACACACCACACCTCTCGCGCACACTTTGGTCCACACCTCTCCTCCGTTACGTCCTCCGTAACACTCACCATGGGCGTGCACTCTTGCATCCACCCACTAACGCGATCACATGGGCTCTCCCACACCCGCGCCATGACCAACTCAGGTGTGCTTCCTCGCACACGTTCCACCACCACCTTACTCTCCGTGTCACACTTCGTACACCCCGACGTGCATTCTCGCTCGCACTCGGTTTCACACTCGCGCTCCGATGTGCCCTCTCGCACCTGCGCCATCACCAACTCACTATTCGTGTCACACTCCGTACACCCCGACGTGCATTCTCGCTCGCACTCGGTTTCACACTCGCGCTCCGATGTGCCCTCTCGCACCTGCGCCATCACCAACTCACTATTCGTGTCACACTCCGTACACCCCGACGTGCATTCTCGCTCGCACTCGGTTTCACACTCGCGCTCCGATGTGCCCTCTCGCACCTGCGCCATCACCAACTCACTATTCGTGTCACTCTCCGTACACCCCGACGTGCATTCTCGCTCGCACTCGGTTTCACACTCGCGCTCCGATGTGCCCTCTCGCACCTGCGCCATCACCAACTCACTATTCGTGTCACTCTCCGTACACCCCGACGTGCATTCTCGCTCGCACTCGGTTTCACACTCGCGCTCCGATGTGCCCTCTCGCACCTGCGCCATCACCAACTCACTATTCGTGTCACTCTCTGTACACCCCGACGTGCATTCTCGCTCGCACTCGGTTTCACACTCGCGCTCCGATGTGCCCTCTCGCACCTGCGCCATCACCAACTCACTATTCGTGTCACACTCCGTACACCCCGACGTGCATTCTCGCTCGCACTCGGTTTCACTCCCACACTTTATAACACACCCACTCGCCGACGCACACTTTTTCCTCCCACGCGTGCCATTTCCACTCACACGGGACCCTTCACCAACGCCCGGATGCTTCCTCGATCCCAGGCGCGTGAAAATTCTTTTGTCGCCAAACATCCTCTTACAAAATCTCCCCGCACAATACACAACAGCACGACTCACCTGGGGGATCCTTTTCTCCACGCGAACCTGCAAACTTCCATTCGGGTTAAGCACAGCATCGTGATGTGAGCAGGGACTTTGTACATTTTCCATTTCTCCCTGCAATTCCCGGGCTACCTCCGTCATCTATCTATAATTCCACTAATCTCTGTGTGTATGTGTGTGTGTATGTATGCGACAACGATTTCTCGACAACTACCGGTCCGATATACTTGAAACTTGCCAGGTATATTGCTGGGGACCCGAGGATGTGCCTTTTCAAGGTTTGAAATTAATCGGACAAGTACTTACCGAGCTATGGCGATTTAGCCGTTCGCCGTTCGCTTTGGCGTTGCGAATGGACCAAACCATTCCATGTAAATAGAGGGGGGGGGGGGTTCTGTGGTCGTTGCGAATGGACGAAACCATTTCATGTAAATAGAGGGGGGGGATTGTCACTGTACTCGCAAGCCGTTCGCCGTTCGCTTTGGCGTTGCGAATGGACCAAACCATTTCATGTAAATAGAGGGGGGGGATATAATTTTAGATAGATATATAGTACGGGCATATATATAGTACGGGCATGCCCTAGTCTCTTCAATTTTAATTATTCCCGCTACTGCTTTTTCTTTATTAACCTCGGCGACCGCTGGCTTTTCCAAACCCCGTGTCGCGATTTCTACCCCCGTCATTGTACCCGTGCTTTCCTCCGCTTCGCTCAACCAGCGCTTTTCGACCCGCTTTACCTCGTCGTGCACCCGTGGGACCCTTTCGCCCAACTTGCGGTCTCTGTCCCTCTGCTCCCTTTTCTCCATATCGGCCCTCATTTCGTTCGTTATTACCCCTATTTTGCCCTCCAATCGCTCACCCTGAGCTTCTATACTGTTTTTCAAACCTCCAATTTGGTCTCCCATTTGTTCCATAAAGGCCCTCATTTGCAGGAGGAAAAGGTTCGAATCCACCAGGGGCGCTACCACGGTCGCGGGCGCGGTCGCCGTGGCCATGTGCGAGGCGCCATTTTGTGCGTCTGCTACCCTCGCTGCTTCGCTCTCCTCATGTCCCTCAATTTGGTCCTGGATCGACCCTGCCTCACTCTCCTCTATCGGAACCCAGCCGTCTTGGTCTGCCATAGCGCGACTTTCAAAATTCGGGTTTTTATTTTCGTAAAACAAAATCAAATTTCGCCGTTATAATTTCGAGCGCGTGAAACGCGCTCCGGATCGAATTCCACTTCCCGACACCAAAATGTTACCCTAATGGTACAATTGGTGTTCCAAAATTTGGGCTTAACTGAATTTAGTCCCAGGTCCGAATCCAACTCCTCGACACCAAATGTTACAGACGCGGTTGTGGATGTTGGTTTACCGAGCGGTTTGGTATGACCGCGTCTGCACAGTTTACCCGATTATACTCGAACGTTGGCCGAGTCGCGCTACGCTAAATCAATTGAGGAAAGGACACAACGGCTGGGTTAAAATGACACGACACCAGGGGTACAGTTCTCAAGACCTCCGGAGGAGGTTATAATATTGCGGAACGTTAGATTACAAGGACAAGAGAGACAGCATAGTAAGGTAGGCACTTAATCACGGTCTTATAGTAACCCCGACAGACGACAGATAAACGGGACAAGACTGACTCACACGGGGATTTATGGCAAGGAAGGGCAGGTAGTCGAGGCTCAAGGTGCACTCTTGGCTCAGGGACAGAATCGACCCGGTCTGGTCCAGAGATGCGGGAGGTCTCGTCGCGCTGGAGGTGGCGTCTGTTTCTCCTTCGTGGCTGAGGCGCATCTCTCGTCACGTCCGGTAAGTGGCTGCGTATATCCGGCGGGGAGTGACACGCCCTCGGCTCGTTAGCTCCGCCCCAGATGGAATCGGCCCGTTGCTTCTTATTGGGTGCGGGGGTTACCGGGCTCCGCCCTTGACGAGGAGCTGACAGCCAGCCCCTTCGTGGTAACCCCGTGGGCGCACATGGCAATGGCGGCTAACCAAGCCGGTGTGAGGACGCACACTCCCCGCACCGCGGCCGCGCCGCCCCCGCTGTGGTTGTAGTTGTTGTTGTTGTTATTGTTTCATGAGGAAGATGGGAGGAGGTATGGGGAGGTCCTAAACTCACTACTGGTGCCATACAATCACATTCTGGTGCAACGAAGAGTCAGAATTAATGGAAACGAGTCCTTAACTGACATAGACTAAGAATAACTAGCAAGAGGTCCTATAGTTGTCTACGTGAGATGCGGTGGACCTGGGCACGACATTTAATGGGGGAAGAAGGGGAAGGTCGGTTCTACAGAGTGTTGTTTACAGACAATGGGACTAGGGGATGGGGGATTGGGGATAGTTGGGGAGTATTGGGGAAATAGGGGAATATTTACAAGCGGATATGGAGGCCAAATCCCATATCCGCAACAATATATATATATATATATATATATATATATATATATATATATATATATATATATATATATATACTCAGAGGCAAAAGTTATTGTGACATGGAATTTTTTCATTGGTAATCTTGTGAATGAATTTTTGGATTTGAACCAGAGAAAGACTTTGTTAAAATGGCCGAAGAAACGCAACCAAGCAATTGTTGTTCGAATTGCACGAAATTTGCAAGAAGCATGACATATTCGAGAAAAATGGCCAGCAATGTTCACTTCAAAAGGCCAGACAACCAGACGCTTATCATTTCCACTCAATGCAGTCTTAAGAAGTGCAGAAGTCAGAAAAACACCTCTATTCATCGTTTTGGAATAAGTTCGACATGCCACGCCTCGGGGAAAATGACTGATGGAGAGCTATAGGTATGCTTCAGTCTGGTACCTCGCAGCGTGACGTTGCTCGTCGATTCAACGCCCATAGAAACACCATTTGGCACTTATGGCGACGTTTTCAGCAAAGCAATCAAGTTATAGACCGTCCCCGTAGTGGCCGCGCACCAGTAACGACCCCAGTCAAGACCGATGCATTCGAACCACGCACCTCCGAAACAGGTTCCAGCCAGCAACCCTTACAGCCCGTACCATACCTGGCAACAGAGGTGTATCTGCGAGAACAGTCCGACGACGTCCACGCGTCTACGGCATCCGTGCAAGACGCCCAGCCCGACGGCCAATTCTAACGCCAGAACATCGACGTCGACGTCTCCAGTGGAGCAGACCACACGTTGCTCGAGTTGTACAGCTGTATCTTAATCAGAACAATGTTAATGTGTTACCCTGGCCCGGAATATCCCCTGATTTGTCACCCATTGAACATGTCTGGTATGAAATGGAGCGACGTTTACGACGTCATCCGAATCCTCCAACAACGCTGCAGGAACTCCGCCAAATCCTTCCTCGGATATGGAATGATCTTCCCCAGGACTTTCATCGACGTTTAGTGGCCTCAATGAGGCGAAGGTGCCAGGCCTGCATCAATGCACAAGGTGGACACACTCGCTACTGACCGTGTGAACTTGCTTGTGAACCCCCTCTTGTGTTGTGGCTCATTTGCATATGCCAGGTGTGCTGTTCTTATGGACTGTTGATCGTTACCATACCTTGAAACATTTGTCTTTCCATGTAATAACATTTCATTCGCGGCAGTAAAAGTTTAACACTGATTCTGTTTGTTGTTTGTGTGTCACAATAACTTTTGCCTTTGAGTATATATATATATATATATATATATATATATATATATATATATATATATACATATACATATGGATATGTACATATTGTTGGGGTTTTGAGAACCCTGCACTTTGTAAATTGTTGTAAATATACCATTTGTAAATAATTCTCTTTGTAAATACCTCCATTTCATTGTTAAGATCAAAGGTCGTCCCCTAGTTAGTCCATGAACAACACGTAGCGAACCATAGGCCCTCTTCGTAGTTATTTAATTACTATGTGTTTCAGGTAAGGCTGTGTTTCCAATAGTTGAATCTACGTTGCATTAATCAAATAAGATAGGCCCCATTCCGTCCATTTGCTCTCCCTCTCCAAATTGTGGTACGTCGTTGCCAGCAGCCAGAACTCCATTACGCACGAGGCCAAGGGCAGGAAAAAGGGGGCGGAACGCGAGGAAGAGGCGTGGCCCTGTCATCAACCCGCCAGGGGCGTGGTCGGTAAGCCCTAACCAGCCAACCAGCACCGTGGTGAGCCAACCGGTATGCGTGTTCTCAGAGCTGGCGGCTTGATACGGCCGAGAGCAATAAAAGCAAGAAGGGGGACTGCTTGCACAGATGAGTGAGGGAGCACGAAGAGCAGATGAGAGAGAGAAGAGATTCGGCAGGAGCAGATACGAGAGAGCAGATACGGCAGAGCAAAACGAGGACAAAGAGAGGAGTGATCCAGCCGAACCGAGAGAGAGAGACGTGAGGGGGTGCTCGCATTGCGGCAATAGGCCGAGACCCTCGAGGCCCTATTGCCGGTCGGTGAGACGCGAAGCTGTTTGCCGGGTTTCGCCTCGAGCCCGGAGCGTGAACCGCGAGCGTGGACCTCAACGCCTGAACCATCTGCCCCGGACCTTCCTCCCGAACCATCTGCCCGGACTCTTCTCCTCCTGCCATCTTTACCATTGCCATTTCTCCCATTCGTGTAAGTGTGTTCGTTCTATCTGTATTGTCCTGGGGATAAGTTAAGCCTGTATAGTTAAGAATTGCCCTGTGTCCTGCTTTTTCTTCTTCTGTATGTTCTCGCCCTTTCGTTTTCCTCTTATAGATATAAATAAACCTGTGTTCTTCCTTTACCCTTGTTGGTTCTTTGGCTTCCTCTCATCCGATCGCTTTAGTCTTTTCTGTCGATTGAATACCTGTGGCACGATTTGGCCAATGCTCGGAATCGGGTTTAGTCTGCTGATAACGGCTCGAACCGCAGATTGCTAAACCGCTCGGCAAATACCATCTTGTCCGTGGTTCGAGCGGTACTTGTCTCCCTGTTTTGCGGAGGGATTGATAAAGGTATTCGGGATAACACCTGGACCAATAACCCTGATCAATCCCACCCCGCAAAAGAGCGTTACAAGTACCAGGACCGGTCAGACGGCCAGCTTAACAGGACAAGGGGATTAACCCCCCCTTGCTAACGGGAGTGCCGTCCCCCGGATCCGTAACAATATATATATATGGAGGGCAGTGTCCTCCTGCTTCCCGTTCTTTTGTTATTTAGCAGTCCTTTTGTTCTTGCTCCATAGATTAGCCATCGCAACTATGCCGAAGAAATGGAAAGCCCCAGGTTTTTTTTTTTTAGCAATTACGCAAAGGCAAAGACGAGGAAACGTCAAGGTTTGTTTAATGCTATGGCCTGTGCCTAATACATACCCCAGACAGTTTGATCAAAATAAAAAAGAGAGGGGGAAGGCGAGAACAATTTTTTTTTTGATAGATCTTCTTCTTTGTGTGTTGTTGCATATTATTCACAATTCAACATCCAAAAAGGCTGTGATGAATATCCCATTATATATCTCCTTGCTCCCTGAGTATATAGCTTGGCCGGTATCTATAAACTGCCTAATTTTATTTTTTGCCCATTAACAACAACCATTTTTTTTTTTTTAGCAATTACACAATGATTGGTATTCCCATCAGTGAGGCAAAGGGTCTTATAATGTAGCACATACTAGCAAAGGTACCCGACATTGCCAGGCAATGCAGAGTCACTTCCCTCTGGGAATATTAAGAGAGGAGGGAGGAGAGGAGAGAAGAGGGCCGGGGGAGACGGGAGGTGGAGGAGAGGGGAAGTGCACGAGGATGGTGAGGGGGAGCAGGAGGATGATGATGGGGCAGGGGGTGCAGGAAGGAGGAGGGTAAGCAGCAATCAGGAGGAGGGGTGAGCGAGGAGCAGGAGGAGGGTGAGAGGAGAGCAGGAGGTGGGGTGAAAGGGGAGCAGGAGAGGGAGAGGGGAGCAGCAGAGAGAGAGGGGAGCAGGGAGGGGGAGAAGAGCAGGGAGCAGGAGGAAAGTGAGAGGGGGGCAGGAAGAGGGGTGAGTGGGGATCAGGAGGAGGGGTGAACAGGAAGCAGGAGGAGAGGTGAGCGAGGAGCAGGAGTGAGTATGAAGCAGGAGGAGTGAGTGGGAAGCAGAATGTGAGGGAGAGCGGAGCAGGAGGAGGTGTGAGTGAGGAGCAGGAGAATGAGAAGGGAGCAGGAGGAGGAGTTAGTAGGGATGAGAGGTGTGAGCAGGGAACAGCAGGATGTGCTATCATTAAGATAAATACTTCTACCAGCAACAAACAACAACAGGCATTTTAAGGCCATTTTCCCTGCTAGAGCGGGGGTTAGCCTTGCGGGCCCCATGACAATCTTCTCCATTTTGCCCTATTTTCTGCATCTCCCCTTGTTAACCCCCCCCTTTTTTTTTTTTTTTTTTTTTTTTTGTATACAAGATCGAGGCTCGTGAAAGAGCTAACATTAATCACACAAAAAGACAAACCGACACACAAAACACAAAAAACAAGGGGAGCGGCAGACAAGATGGGGAGAGAGGGGGAAGGACACAAAAGAGAGGGGGAAGAGGGGGAAGGACACAAACACAACATTTGAGAGCAGGGACATCGGGAGGACTTGGGGGGAGGTGGGAGAGGATTAAAACATATGAACACTGCAAGGACTCTGGGGTGAATTACCGGGGGTAGAAAAGATCAAGGTTTTCGATGGGGGAAGATAAGAGATGGTGGTGAACAGCTGTTTTAAAGACCTGGAGGGAGGAGTGGGATTGAAGGGAGTGGGGGAGTTTGTTCCAGAGGCGGGAGAAAAGGGGAATGAAAGAGTGAAGGTGAGCAGAGAGCCTAGACTTTGGCAGTTTAACCATAAGAGGGTTGCAGGCAGATCTTGTGCGACCTGAAGGAATATTGGGGGGACAGAGCACAGAGAGAGCTGGGGGAGCAAGGCCGGAGAGGAGTCGGTAGAAGACAGAAAGACCACCAACCTGCCTGCGGTGAGTGAGTGAAAGGCCCTCGGCGTTGACTACATCGCAGGAGATTCCAATGATTCTGAAAGCTTTGGCCTCAACAGCGTGAAGCCGAGCAAGGTGTGAGGCAGGAGCACCAGCCCAGAGGGGGGAACAGTATTCCATTGAGCTGCGGATGAAAGCCTTGTATGTGGTGAGGAGCTCAGGTGTGCCAAGGAAGGACTTCGCACGACGGAGGATGCCCAGTTGGCGACTGGCTTTGGAGGCCAGCTTGGAAATGTGGTTTTCCCAAGAAAGATCATGGCAGATAGTGAGACCCAAAAGCTTGAGCGACAGAACTTCATGGAGAGGATTGTTGAGAAAGTAGATGGGAGGGTTGTCCAGTCAGTCCTTTCGGAGAGACATTGTAAGAGTGTGAGATTTGTCAGGATTGAAAGACATGTTCCACTTGTTTGACCAGTCTCTGATTTTGTCCAGGTCTGCAGAGAGTGAGGAGGCTGCAGACTGCCGATCTGAGGGATGAGGAATGGAGCGACAGAGAGTAGAGTCGTCAGCAAAGAGATAGAGAGGATTTTCAAGAGAGTCAGAGAGATCATTGATGAAGACCAGAAAAAGCACAGGGCCCAGAACACTACCTTGGGGAACTCCAGCCTGAACAGGAAGAGGAGATGAGAGAAACCCATTCAGGGCCACACGTTGACTACGACCAGAGAGGAAGTCCGCCAGCCATGCGTGGAGATTTCCATGGATACCAAAGGAGGAGAGTTTGGAGAGCAGAGCAGGGTGCCAGACCATATAGAAGGCACGTGAAATGTCAAGGGAGACAGCTCTAATTTCCTGTTTGGCGTTGAGGACCTCCATCCATTGTTGAGAAAGCAGAAGCAGCATGTCCAGAGTAGAGTGACCAGGTCTGAAACCAAATTGATGATCAGAGATCAAGCCATTGGAGAAGAGGAAAGATTTAATATCTGAAGCAATGATGGATTCCATGACTTTGCTGATAATTGGGAGAAGGCTGATTGGTCTGTAGTTGCTGGGATCTGTTTTTGCACCTTTTTTGTGCAAACTGGTGATGTTGGCTGATTTCCAAGCAGATGGCAGATGACCTTGAGCAAAAGAGAGGGTGAAGAGAACAGAAAGAGGGAGTGAAAGAGCAGAAGAACATGATTTTAGGACCCGTGGGCTGATGCCGTCAGGACCAGTTGCAGAATCAGAGTCGAGGGTTGACAGAAACTTTTCCACCTTGTCAGGAGGAAAGGACACAGAGTCCAGGAGCAGCTGGGTACGACTGGGTACGGTGGGTACAGAGAGGGATGGGTTTGGGACACAAGATTTAGAGGCAAACACAAAGTTGAAGCATTCAGCTTTTTCACGTGCGGAGTCAGCCGTTAAGCCGTTTGAGGTGAGGGAGGGGATGGAGGGGGAACAAACACCAGAAACAGATTTGACCAGACGCCACCAGGATTTGGAAGAGGGAGACAGATAAGAGAGTTCGGTCTTGAGAATGGTGAGATATTGTTTCCTGGCTCTCCTGAGGGTGGACACACACTTGTTTCGGGCTTTGTGAAAGGAAATGAGATTTCCTTCCGTTGGATTTGCTTTCCAGGAGACGAAAGCAAGTTGTTTCAGGGCAACAGCCTCACCACAAGATTCCGTGTACCATGGACGGGAGGAAGGGTATGACAACTGAAGACGAGATGGTATAAATCTGTGCTTGAGAGAGAGCAATTTACTTTGAAAGAATTCCCAGGATGAGTTGATGTCAGAGGCGGTAGAGATGGGAGACCAGTCCAGATGATTGATGGCTGCTTGAAGACCGTGCCAGTTGGCCTGAGTGAAATGCCAGACTCGTCGACGCTGAGGAGGCTCTCTGAGAATGGTCAGAGAGATGTCCACTTTGACAAGCACATGATCAGATGAGCCGATTGGAGCAGAAGAAGAGCAGCAGACATTTTCAGGGAAGTTTGTCATAACCAAATCCAGAAGAGAAGATGCTCCGTTGACTGAGATCCGGGTCGGGAAATTGACAGATTGTGTCAGTCCCAGTGAGTTGCAGAAGTCCTTTGCTGAAGAGCCATGGCTGGTGAGAGAGGTACCCACACCCAGCCAACTGGCATGGTGACAATTGAAATCACCACATATGAGGAAGAGAGAGTTGGGATGGGTAGATAGAAGTTGGTCCATATTATCAGACAGTGAGATGTAGATGGAGTCATCGCTGATTGGTGGACGGTACAACACACATATGAACAAAAGGTGGGAGCGAAGGGGAAGCCGTAGCCAAAGGTATTCCTGGGGGTGAGGTGGAGAGAGGGCAGTGGAGGGCGAGTGAGGAAGAGTTTTTTTATAAAGATAGCAACCCCACCGCCAGGACGAGGCTCAGGTCTATCATACCGGAGGAGGGAGTAACCTGGGAGAGATAGCAAGGCATCAGAGACATCATGAAGGAGGAAAGTTTCTGTTAAGCAGATCATATCTGGTTTGTCAGAAGCAACCTGTATGGAGAGGTCAGTCAAGTTTGAGCGAAGGCCCTGGATGTTTGAGGTCCATACCGTTAATGAAGAGGAAGGGGGAGCATCGGGTCCAGAACAGGGGGGGGGGGGGAGGGGTAGGGTAAGATGTGGAAGAGGAGGAAGAGGTAGGGAGAGCTGTTGAAGGTGTGTCAGAGATTTCAGAATAGCTTGGAGAAAGGGAAGAATGGGGCGGACAAAAGGTTTGATGGAGATTGGGTGAGGCACAGTGAGGTGTTATTTGAGGAGGGGGAAGAGCAAGGCAGAAGGTTTGGGGAGATGAAGGTGAAAGTTGGAAGGAGGAAGAAGCAGGGAGGATGCTTTGAGGAGGAGGGGTGAGAGGGGAGTCTAGGAGGGGAGGAGCGAGGGAGAGTCTCGGAGGGGAGGGGTGTGGGGGGAGTTTAGGAGGGAGGGGAGGGGAGGGAAGGGGCAAGGGGGGAGATTTGAAAGGGATGGGTGATGGGGAGGATTTGGAGGGGAGGGGTGAGATTGGATTTTGAAAAGTGTACGATTCATGGGAAACGAACATTTTTTGCAAAATGAGTTTGAGACCTTCGAGTCAAAAATACGTTTGAGGACACTGGAGGAGCAATGGAGTTCTGGATAGTTTAGGGAATGTAGAAAGGAGGAACTGTAAGAGATGGTATTATATATATTTTTTGGAATGAATAGATTTGGTGAGCAAGACGAAAGCATCCTTTTGTAGGAAAAGAAGAAAAGGGTGTTATAATATATGAGAGAAAATAGTTGTTCAGGGGAGAGATTATACATTTCTAACCGCGTGATCGCGAACGAAGAACGAACGAACAAAAAGAACAACAAATAAACGAATAAGACCTGGGAAGGAAATATTTTTTTGGGGGGTTTTTTTTTTTTTTGTGAGTACAGATATTAAACAAGGAGGTACGGGGTGAACGACTGGTACGAAACAGAGAACGAAAATAATTTCAGCGCATTCGACGAATTGCTGAGCGAAAAACAAACCACACGGTCAGAGTCGGTACGGTAGTCTAAGCCTACGAGTACTAGGCCGCAGAATACTCGATACGCATTCACCGACGATTGTGCATACATGTACAATGTATACACATATAGGGTTGGTTTTCTAAGGCTTATATCAAAATATTAACTTACATCAAATAAATCTTTTAAGGTGAAAGCGCGATGACGTCACCACGTCACGCGGCACGAATGCGCGCCTGTGTCGTCGGAGGTATTGACTTCTATAGGGTTGGTTTTCTAAGGCTTATATCAAAATATTAACATATATCAAATGGGTATTTTAAGGTGAAAGCGCGCTGACGTCATGCGGCCTTGCCTAGATGTAGGCCGCACCTCATTTTGTCGAATAAAGTGATATTCGGGTGGTTCCGGTATTTGGGACCGCAGGGACGGAAAGTGCAGGTACGGGGTGCCAGGCACTCCCCAGCCGGCCCGCTCTGAAGGTTCAGATCGGGACACCGGGATTCATTCCGGTCGCCCGGTCGGCCCGGAGGTGGGGGTGCGGGGCCTGTCACGGAACGTCAAAACAAACGGCCTGCCGGGGCCGCCCAAAAGTCGGGCGTGAGGGGCGCGTCCACTAATGGAACGCCTCTCGCTTCCCAGATCGAGGGCCACGTGGTCAGGAGAACCTCGTCCCTTCTGGTTGCCCTGCCGTCCCACCGTGAGCTCTGGCAGGGTGTACTTCAAACTAAGCTTAAGTGTCAAGTGTTAAGTTCCTCCTTGCCCTCGCAAGGGAAAGGCTAGGGTCAAGCTCTTCCAAATTTCCAAACACGAGAAATCGGACGTCTCAAATTAATTAATTATTTGTTAATACATCTCAGTCGCCCGCGACCTCTCTAGCGCGGGCGTCGAACCAGTTCATTTCCAGGCGACCGGGCCGAGTATCGGCCCGGCCGTGGCTGAAGCCGTTGATTCCGCCGTAGCACGCTAACGCGTAGGCTCGCGCGTCCCTGGTCCGCTGGGGCTCCGCGGGTGTCCTACCGTGCCCACGTCGCCATGTCTCACTGAATAAGAGAGTCAGACGTGGTGCCCAGGGACGGAGTTCGCTGTCTAAACATGGTAGCGCTAGGCCAGTGGGACCGCCGGGACCCACGTGCACTCACAAGTTGTTCTGCGCGTGGGCGGCAGTATCAGACCGGGGCGCCCAAACGCTCCCCGGCTAAAGTTCATCCTGAAAGCGCCCACATTGTGCGGACAAACCCCACCAAGTCGAGGGCCACGTGGTCAGGAGAACCTCGTCCCTTCCGGTCACACTGTGCCTATCGGCCGGCCTCGAAGACCGAAATTGTGACTATGTCACCCGAAAATGTGTATACAAACCCACCTTGCCCGCATTTCTTCTTCCACCACCTTCAGCCAAGTCTTTCTCGGTCTTCCCCGTCCTCTACTTCCTTCTACATTCATTTCCATCACCCTTCTCAACCAGTCACTTTCATCCTTCCTCAACACATGACCAATCCATCTCAACCTGTTTCTCTTCACAGCATCAATCAACAACAACAACAACATGCATTTTAAAGGCCATTTTCCCTGCTAGAGCGGGGGTTAGCCTTGCGGTCCCCACTTCACAGCATCAATCACAGGCTCTATTCCCATCATCTTTCTCAATTCATCATTTGTCTTCCTCTCTCTCAACGATACTCCACACATCCACCAAACCATTCATATTTCCACCCTTTCCAGCCTTTGTTGCTGCTCTACGTTCATTACACATGTCCCACTCCCATAAATCATAACACTTCTCACACATGCAGCATACACCTTTCCCTTCAGCTTCAACGACACTCCCCTCCTCGTCAGCACGCCACTCAGTTCCCGAAACTTCTTCCATGCACATCTCACTCTAGCAACCATTGCCGAGTCTGATCCACCTTCTCCATTCAGCATGTCTCCAAGGTAGCAAAATGTTTTCACACCTTCCAGCTTCATGCCATCAACAAGATCCAACTCAACATTTCCTCCATCTGCAGCTCCCTCTGTGCACACCTTACACTTGAATGTAGCTGCCACACTGGTTAATGACCCTCTCAGATCACTACATTTTCTGATGAACCCACTCAGCGCACATTGTACATTGAATGGAGGTCACTCCGACACCCTTCCTGCACACAGCACACGGCCACTTCCCAGTTCTTTCCACCTCACCACATGCTTTACTACTTGCGATCACCTTCGTCTTTCCGATATTCACTTTCAGACCTTTTGCCTCCATACATTCCTTCCACTTGTTCATCTTCTCATTCAGTCCATCCATACTCTCCCCAATCAACACCAGATCATCTGCATACAACTCCCATGGTATACCCTCCTTTACGTTCCGAGGCAGCACCTCCATCACAGCTACAAATAGTAGTGGAGTTAGTACCGACCCCTGATGCACTTCCACCGTTATCTCAAACTCACCACTGTTCCCGTCCTTCATCCTTACAGCTGTGCGCGCTCTTTTGTACATTGCCATCACTTCTCTGATCAGACATTCCTCCACTCCTAACTTCCTCAATGCCCATGTCACCACTTCACGTGGAACCCTGTCGAATGCTTTCTCCAGACCAACAAACCCAAGAAACAACTTCTTCCTCTTCTCCATGTACTTTTCCTGCACTGCCTTACAGTAAAAGGTGCGTCTGTCATTCCTCTTCCTGGCATAAATCCAAACTGCATTTTGTCGATCTTCACTTTCTTCCTTATCCTTTTCTCCAACACTTTTTCCAATACCTTCATTCCATGCTCTAATAACTTCATCACTCTATATGAGCCACAGTCCAGAGGGTCACCTTTCCCCTTGTATAGAGGGACGAGGGTACTCAGCTCCCAATCCACTGGAATGCGGCCTTCTTTCACCACCAGATTACAGATCCCTGTCTTTCTCTTCACACCCCAATTTCCCGCTGCCTTCAACATATCTCCCACAACTCCCGTCGGCCCTCCCGCTTTTCTACTCTTCATTGCTTTTATTGCTTCCTCAACTTCCTTCCCAGTTATCTTCTCTGCCGGTCCTAAAACTGGGTTACTCTCTATGTTGCCATCCCATTCATTCTCTGCATTCAACAGCATTTCCATATATCTCTTTCATTTTCCTTTATTTCCATCTGGGTCCACAACGATTTGTCCCTCTTCATCCTTCAAGCAACTCAGCCCTATCACATCGCACCTCTCTTTCGCTAACTGCTTTGCAATCCTGAATACTGCTCCTTGGCCCTCTTCCGAATCCAAGCATTCTGCGAACATTTTCTGATATGCCTCCTGCGCCTTTGCTACTTCTTTCGTTGCAGTCTTCTTGGCTGCCTTATAACTTTCATGTTATAATATAACCTTTTAATACTTCTACCAGCGAGGCCTCAAAATGCAAATTCTATGATATTGAGGTGTGTAATTCCTCAGATACCTCAAATTTCCTCCACACTTGTTTTACCGCAAGTGTAACAGCTGCAAGTGCATCCAGATAGAGCGTCAGCCTGCCTGCACATGTGTGCATGTATCCCGTCATTAATTTTGCCGACACTAAGCACATAACAATTTTGAATGCATGGAATGGTCTCCCTAGAAAGGTAGTGGCACCAGAAGTTGGTGGATTGGATTTATATAGGTATCAGGATGCATTGCAGATAGAGGAGTATGGGCATATTGCACCATCACTGCAACTACATTCATCACTGCATATCAGGATGCACCATCACTGCAACACTCCACCGATCTGGGCTTTATGGCAGAGTGGCCAGAGGGAAGCCAAACAGTTCAATCTTGGTTTCATCAGTCCACAGAATCTTGTTTCTCACAGTCTGAGAGTCCTTTAGGTGCTTTTTTGCAAACTCCAAGCAGGCTTTCATGTGTCTTTCACTGGGGAGAGACTTCCATCTGGCCACTCTGCCATAAAGCCCAGATCGTTGGAGTGTTGCAGTGATGGTTGTCCTTTTGGAAGTTTCTCCCATCTCCACACAGGATCTCTGGAGCTCAGCCAGAGTGACCATCGGGTTCTTGGTCACCTCTCTTACCAAGGCCCTTCTCCCCCGATTGCTCAGTTTGGCCGGGCGGCCAGCTCTAGGAAGAGTCCTGGTTGTTCCAAACCTCTTCCATTTAAGAATTATGGAGGCCACTGTGCTCTTGGGAACCTTCAATGCAGCAGAATTTGTTTTTGTCGGCTTCCCCAGATCTGTGCCTCGACACAATCCTGTCTCTGAGCTCTGCAGGCAGTTCCTTCCACCTCATGGCTTGGTTTTTGCTCTGATATGCATTGTCAGCTGTGAGACCTTATATAGACAAGTGTGTGCCTTTCCAAATCATGTCCAATCAATTGAATTTACCACAGGTGGACTCCAATTAAGGTGTAGAAACATCTCAAAGATGATCAAGAGAAATGGGAAGCACCTGAGCTAAATTTCAAGTGTCATAGCAAAGGGTATGAATACTTATGTCAATGTGATATTTCATTTTTTTCTTTTTAATAAATTTGCAAAAGTTTCTAAAATCCTGTTTTCTCTTTGTCATTATGGGGTATTGAGTGTAGATTGATGAGGGGAAAATATGAATTTAAACGATTTCAGCATAAGGCTGCAACATAACAAAATGTGAAGGGGTCTGAATACTTTCTGAATGCACTGTATATTTCAGCTACACTAATAAAAATACTTAAATGACCTCCAATCAAATACATAAGGCTATATTTGAGCTTTTTGAGCCCGTAAACCTGTATTTTGACACCAAAATTTACTTTCTAGATCCAACAGTTGCTGACATAGCAAGTGTGCATGGAGAGACATTTGCTATTTTGGAAAATGGTGGCTGCAAACCAAACGTCTGAGAGTTTAAATGTATAGCCAAGTTGTCTCTCGCTTATCTGGAATTTGAATTCCAGTTGAGGTCCTTGTCGGGGCGGTCACGGTTTTTCGAAGCTGTTCCACGATCGTCACGCACGCTCAAAGTTAAGTAATTGTCACATTTGTATTTTTGTCGAAACTGTATTTATCTTACGTGTGTGTACCTTTTGCGTATCCCTCGGCAGATTATCGGTGTTAATCTTTCATACCTGTAAAAAATGGTCGAGTATTTCGCGCCACGCGGCCTCGTTGTTGAAGCTTCCGACCTTGAGGCCTGGTTCTCTCCGGGCATCCAAAGCGGTTATTTTTTCATTCGTGTGTTTGTCAAATTTCAACTCGTTATTTTATCGTCCATGCGTTATTGTTTGTTTATAGTTACTTTTGGTTTGAATTTCCTGTAACTCGTAATTAAATAATTGTGTTCTGCTCCGCGTGTGCGGCCTTGTACCCCCATCGGTGTTTGGTTACTTAACTCCCCTACATCGTGTTTTGCTTGGCTCTTAGTTTTTTCCCTTCTACCCTGAACATAATACTCTTTGTCGAACGGTTTAAATACGTTTATTTAAAATACCCCCACCCCCCAAAAATAAAAAAAAAGAGAAAATAACCAAAAACATTTATTTTCCTTTCTCCACGTGTGCTGTTTGTCTCATCCTGTACTTTCTGTCCAGGTGTGCTGTTTGCCCCGCCCCCATTATCTCCTTGCCATCCACCTTTTGCCCTGTCCACGTGACTCGTGGTGGTCCCTCTCGGCTCTCCCCCCATTGGTACTTTGTGCATATAAGATTGTTTACGGTTCTGTTTTAATATTATTTAAATATGTATAAACTTTCCCCTTCAGTGTTTTATTCAGTGGTATATTACAACACGCTGTTTTTCTTCCTATTTAAAAGGCTTTTTTCAAATTCCTCTCCATCTCATTCCACGTCAAAAAAAAGAAATTCAATCTCTTATACGTCTCCCTCACTACATGGTCTAAATTCACATTCATTCCACCCCTCCTCCATCGTTCTGAATCGGATTGCTAACTTGAAAATCACAACAAACCCAATTTGTTATCAATGTTCATCTTTCATTAATCATCCACTTTCGAAACACCCCTCTTGCCCCTCCCCTCCAAATCCCCCCCCCCTGCACCTACACTCCTAAACTCCCCCCTTGCCCCTCCACTCCTGAACTCCCCCCTTGCCCTTCCCCTCCTAAACTCCCCCCTTGCCCCTCCCCTCCAAATCCCCCCTTGCCCCTACCTACACTCCTAAACTCCCCCCTTGCCCCTCCACTCCTAAACTCCCCCCTTGCCCCTCCCCTCCTAAACTCCCCCCTCACTCCTCCCCTTCAAAACTCCCCCCCAACCCCTCCCATTCAAATCTCCCCCCATACCATTCCTCTCCAATTCTCCCTCCTCCCCCCTCCTCCTCAAAGCTGCCTCCTCCCCACTTCGTATCCCTTCTATCTCATACCTACACCCTCCCCAACCTTCTACTTTCCTCTGCCCCCCCCTCAAACAACCACTCACTGTGCCTCATCCCTTCACCATCAAACCTTTCATCCTCCTCATCCTTCCCTTTCTTGGAACTCTTCTGTAATCTCTGACACACTATCAACTGCTGTTCCTACCTCCCCCTCTCATCCTTCATCTTACCCTACTCCTCCCCTCCCCTGTCCTGTACCCGATGCTCCCCCTCTCTCTTCTTTAACGGTATGGACCTCAAACATCTGGGGCCTTCGCTCAAACCTGACTGATCTCTCCATACAGGTTGCTTCTGACAATCCAGACTTGATCTGCTTAACAGAGACTTTCCTCCTTCAAGATGTCTCTGATTCCTTAATATCTCTTCCTGGTTACTCCCTCCTCCGGTATGATAGACCTGAGCCTCGTCTTGGTGGTGGGGTGACTATCTTTATCAAAAACTCTCTTCCTCACTCTCCTTGCACTGCCCTCTCTCCTCCTCACCACCAGGAGTACCTCTGGCTACGGCTTCCTCTCCGCTCCCACCTTTTGTTCATATGTGTTCTGGACTGTCCTCCAAACAGTGATGACTCCATTTACATTTCACTGTCTGACAACATGGACCAACTTCTATCCACTCATCCCAACTCTCTCTTCCTCATATGTGGTGACTTCAACTGTCATCATGCCAGCTGGTTGGGTGTGGGTTCCTCTCTCACCAGTCATGGCACCTCAGCAAAGGACTTCTGTGACTCACTGGGATTGACACAATCTGTCAATTTCCCGACCCGGATCTCAGCCAATGGAGTATCTTCTCTTCTAGACTTGGTTATGACAAACTTCCCTGCTAATGTCTGCTGCTCTTCTTCTGCTCCAATCGGTTCTTCTGATCATGTGTTTGTCAAAGTGGACATCTCTCTGGCCATTCTCAGAGAGCCTCCTCAGCGTCGACGAGTCTGGCATTTCACTCAGGCCGACTGGGACGGTCTACAAGCAGCCATCAATCGTCTGGATTGGTCTCCCATCTCCACTGCCTCTGACATCAATTCTTCCTGGCAATTCTTCCAAAGCAAACTGCGCTCTCTCATGCACAGATTTATCCCATCTCGTCTTCAGTTGTCTTACCCTTCCTCCTGTCCATGGTACACTGAATCTTGTGGTGAGGCAGTTGCTCTGAAACAACTTGCCTTTGCCTCTTGGAAGGCTAATCCAACTGAAGGCAATCTCAGTTCCTTCCACCAAGCTCGGAACAAGTGTGTGTCTACCCTCAGGAATGCCAGGAAGCACTATCTCTCCACACTCAAGAATGAACTCTCAAACCTGTCTCCTTCCTCCAAATCCTGGTGGCGTCTGGTCAAATCCGTTTCTGGTGTTTGTTCCCCCTCCATCCCCCCCCCCCCCCTACCTCTATTGGCCACACAGTTGACATCGCACGTGACAAAGCCGAATGCCTCAACTCTGTGTTTGCCTCAAAATCTTGTGTCCCAAACCCATCTCTCTCTGTTCCCACCTTTCCCAGTCGAACGCAACTGCTCTTGGACTCTGTGTCCTTCTCTCCTGACAAGGTGGAGGAGTTTTTGTCAAACCTCGACTCTGATTCTGCAACTGGACCAGACGGCATCAGCCCACGGGTCCTAAAATCCTGCTCTGCCGCTCTATCTCACCCTCTCTCTGTTCTTTTCACCCTCTCTTTTGCTCCAGGTCATCTGCCAGCATCCTGGAAATCAGCAAACATTACCGCTTCACACAAAAAGGTGCAAAAACAGATCCTTGCAACTACAGACCAATCAGCCTGCTCCCAATTTTCAGCAAAGTCATGGAATCCATCATTGCTTCGGATATGAAATCTTTCCTCTTCTCCAATGGCTTGATCTCTGATCATCAATTTGGTTTCAGACCAGGTCACTCTACTCTGGACATGCTGCTTCTGCTGTCTCAACAATGGATGGAGGTCCTCAATGCCAAACAGGAAATCAGAGCTGTCTCCCTTGACATATCACGTGCCTTCGATACGGTCTGGCACCCAGCTCTGCTCACCAAACTCTCCTCCTATGGTATCCATGGAAATCTCCATGCATGGCTTGCGGACTTCCTCTCTGGTCGTAGTCAACGTGTGGCCCTGAATGGATTTCTCTCATCTCCCCTTCCTGTTCAGGCTGGAGTTCCCCAAGGCAGTGTTCTGGGCCCTGTGCTTTTTCTGGTCTTTATCAATGATCTCTCCTCTGTCTGTTTATCGTAAAAAGGCGACAAACAGGGTTGGCGGCAGGAAGGGCATCCGGCCGTAAAACATTGCTTCAAAAAGGGGACCAAAAAACAACAACAACCACGGTCCCCGAAAAGGCCAACCCCCGCTTTGCGGGGAAAAATGGCCTCTAAACGGTGTTTTTTTTTATCAATGATCTCTCCGACTCTCTGGAAAATCCTCTCTATCTCTTTGCTGATGACTCCACTCTCTGCCGCTCCATTCCTCTTCCCTCAGATCGGCAGTCTGCAGCCTCTTCACTCTCTGAAGACTTGGACAAAATCACAGACTGGTCAAACAAGTGGAACATGTCTTTCAATCCTGACAAATCTCACACTCTTACTATGTCTCTCCAAAAAGATCGACTGGACAACCCTCCCATCTACTTTCTCAACAATCCTCTCCACGAAGTTCTGTCGCTCAAGCTTTTGGGTCTTACTATCTGCCATGATCTTTCTTGGGAAAACCACATTTCCAAGCTGGCCTCCAAAGCCAGTCGCCGACTAGGCATCCTCCGTCGTGCGAAGTCCTTCCTCGGCACACCTGAGCTCCTCACCACATACAAGGCTTTCATCCGCAGCTCAATGGAATACTGTTCTCCCCTATGGGCCGGTGCTCCTGCCTCACACCTAGCTCCGCTTCACACTGTTGAAACCAAAGCTTTCAGAATTATTGGAATCTCCCGCGATGAAGCTATCTCTGAGGGCCTTTCACTCACTCACCGCAGGCAGGTAGGTCGTCTTTCTGTCTTCTACCGACTCCTCTCCGGCCTTGCACCCACAGCTCTCTCTGTGCTCTGTCCCCCAAATATTCCTACAGGTCGCACAAGATCTGCCAGCAATCCTCTGATGGTTAAACTGCCGAAATCTCGGCTCTCTGCTCACGTTCACTCTTTCATTCCTCTTTTCTCCCGCCTCTGGAACAAACTCCCTCACTCCCTTCAATCCCACTCCTCCCTCCAGGTCTTTAAAACAGCTGTTCACCACCATCTCTTATCTTCCCCCATCCAAAACCTTGATCTTTTCTGCCCCCGCTAATTCACCCCAGATCCACCTTGTTTGAAATTCCAACTTCTTTCCTGGAAGTCCTGGCAGTGTCCATATGTTTTATACCTCTCCCACCACCCCCCTTCCCATGCCCCCCCCCCCCTAAAGCCCTCTCCCTCTCACAGATCTCTCGATGTCTCCATGTCTCTCGGTCCCTGCTCTCAAATGTTGTGTTCGTGTCCTTCCCCCTCTCTCCCCATCTTGTCTACCGCTCCCGATGTTATATGTTTTATGTGTCGGTTTGTCTTTCTGTGTGATTCATGTTCGCTCTTTCACGAGCCTCGATCTTGTATACAAAAAAAGAAAAAAAAAAAGGTATTGTCGTTCATCCGTCTGTTGCCTATTTCGACTTTTCCAGCCAAACCACTGGGCTTATCCAGCTTAAATTTGACAGCAAGGTTCCGCTCCTGACTGGTAATGGGGATTGCAAAGCTCCTGATCACGTGACCGGAAGTGGGTCAAAATGACTGACTTGGTAAATTCCTTCAAAAGAATGTCTCCAGACCCACTTGTCAGAATGCTACCAAATTTGGGTTACAACATTAGGTCAGTGTAGGAATGTTAAATTGTGGAAGTCATGCCGATTACATGACCGGAAGTGTGTCAAAATGGCTGACTTAGTCAATTTTTGGGAAAATCGCATAAATTCCTTCGAAAATCCTCTTCTCCAGACACACCGGTCTGAATGCTACCAAATTTGTGTTACAACATTAGGCCAAGGCCCAGATAAGCTACAGGTCAATTGGTCCTATTTTTTTGTATGGCGTGCAATCCGTGCATCCTATAACACATACAAACTAGAACGGCACTCAGTGGAAGCGCATCCGCCAGGCTGAACAGTGTATGTTTTGTATCCCACTGATAGGTCAGAGCTGGATCCAATATGAACCAAAATCTAATCGGCTTGTTCTTGTCATTTACCCAACTCTTCCACCAAGTTTTGTCATTAGTCGTCCACAACATTTTGAAATATTATGCTAGATATCGTTTTTGGCCCGGTCTCTCAATGGTGAAGAATCACTTGGGAATTTAAAATTTTCGTATCTGGATCCGTATTCGGATCTTCATCAAAAGTGAATCGATTTCGTCTTGTCACACACGCACAACCTGTCGACCAAGTTTCGTCCAAATCCGTCTAAGTTTTTGAGATATCTTGCTATATATCAGTTTTAGCTCTGTCACTCAATCCTGAAGAATCACTTTAAAATTCTCAAATGTAGATCCGGATCCCGATCTTCACCTAAATCGAATCATTTCGTCCTTGTCACATACCGAACCTCTCCACCAAAATGATTTGGAATCCGTCCACCACTTTGTGATATCCTGTTCACAAACAAACAAACAGACAGACAGGGGCGAAGACATAACCTCCATCCACTTTCGGTAGTGGATATAATTATACAGGTGATGCTGAAAAAACTGGCGATTAAGGTTCGTACGTGGCATAAAAATAAAGAGAATGCGTGCAAATAAAAGACCCTCTTGGGGGAAAGAACGGGAGCATTGGCACTCATAACTAACGGTTTAATGACATCTGCTTTACAGCCTGGATTGTGGCTATAGTAGAATATTTGCCAAATGGCCTGACAGTATATTTGTGCCGTCTATTTCTTCTCATTTAGTTTTATTTATTTTCCTTAAATTGTCATATGTACTGAACCACCTTAATGGCCATTTTTCCCCGCAGAGCAGGGGTTGGCCTTTTTTGGGCGCCGTGGCCCCCTTTTTGAAGCAATGTTTTATGGCCAGATGCTCTTCCTGCCACCAACCCTGTTCGTCGCCTCTTGCAACACAGGGAATAACAGTGAACTGGTACTCAATTTGCCGACATCAGAAGGATGACAGGCTGAGTCAACCTTCCTGGCGTTAATTCAGCGATCGACCGGGATTCAGACCCAGGATCCTAGGATCCCAAGCTGGCACCCTAACTGCTAAGCCAACACCAGGCTAGAAAATTGTCATATGTGCTGATCTAATTAATTCAAAAGCATTAAACTTGATCGATCTCATTTAGCACAGTTGTTTCAAACTCAAATTTCATCCTGTTCAAATGCAACGGAAAAATAAAAACATGCACCTTTGTGAAACAAGATGAGCTCAATAGGAGTTCAAATCTTTACTGTCGATAATCCTTCAGAATCTCTAACATCCAATATCATGTCGATAATCCTTTAAAATTATTAGTTTGATCATGTCCTCTAGCTATTGTTTTTCTCACTCTCTGCTACTCTGACTGCCTGTTTAGATATTAAGCAACTATGACAGACTTACAGACCAGGTTGAAATTAAAGTGACATCCTATCGGCCTATGCAATGTTAAGTCTTGGTTTGGTGTCTTATAGCAGATCAAACTCTAACCCATTGGAGTAATAAAATAATGTTAGTCTGTTAAGGTGCTGTAAAACAGCTCGATGGACTTGACTTCAAGACATTAGCTTTAAGCCAGATGCTACAGTCATGCCTATTTATTCGTCCCCTTCCCAGAGAGGACTATAGGTTGCTCTCCGTCTGCCTGTCCATTTGTCCTCTGTCTGTCTGACCATCCCACCTGTGGTTTTCTCGACTTTTCCCATACCATTTAACATATTCAACTGAAACTTGGTACATGGCTTTATTATGATAAGTTACAGAAAAAGTTCGAGTTTCAGGGTGTTTCATCTATTTTTTTAAATTGCTATGACTTTACTATGCAAAATAATGGGACTGGTAGGGAACATGTATTGCAAAGCAATTCTCCCTCTTTTTTATTTCAAACTATATGGGGTACCCGGCATTGCCCAGTGCTGTTCTAATCCTGTTGGCATTTTGAAGAAATAAAATTGTTTTTTAAAATATTTTGTGGGAGCCTAAAACACTTCCCTACACCCAATAAGGAATGGAATTGGGGATCATTTAATATTACCTTCTACATCACTACAAATGCTTAGAAACTATAGAGCAGGAAAAAAAATCCAAAAAAAATCCAACTTCAAAAATAATTCTAAGTTTTTTTGCTTAAAGCACTCCCTGGCACTCACTGATGAACCACTGAACGTTTGGTGAAGACCTGTTCATTCATCTCTGAGAAAAATGATAACACACCCAGACACAAACGGCTCTTATAGTATACTAGCAGGGGTACCCGGCGATGCCCGGTGTATTTTTTTGTGGGGGCCTAAAACACTTTCCTACACCCACTAAAGAATGGGGTCGGGGATGATTTAGTATTACCTTACACATAGCTGACAAAGTGTTAGGCACTTGAGAGGGATTTAGATTTTTTTTAAATCTAACTTTGTTTTTCCAAAATGTCAATTTTTTTCTTTGCCTAAAACAATCCCCGGCATTCACTGATAAACCTCTGAAAGTTTGACGAAAATCCATTTAGCCATCTCTGAGAAAAAATTGCTCTCCATTGTATAGACCAGTAAATGCAAGGAACCTTGATGCAAGAGGAGAAAATTTGCCTCACACTGGTCACAACCTTTGAGACAAAATATAATTATAATTTTCACAACTTTTTGTTATATAATTTGTGATCATGAAAATTTTGTTTCACAGGTTATGGCCACAGTGCAGTCAATCTCGTTCCTTCCTGAGAGTTTACTTCTGTATCCATATTGTCGCGCGAACCCTTCGGTTAAAACCAGGGCTCGCGGATGGACCAGAACGGAATTACTGGAGGCGACGCTCAAATACGGATTTTGCTTTTGTAGCGCGGGAAGGAGAAGGGAAGAGGAAGCTGCGGTAAAAGCGCGTACCTGTGGAAGGCGAACGAACTCAAACAAAACCAGATTTGTGGGGAATGAAAAATAATACAAGGGTTTATTGTAATATAAGGTAGGGACAGGAAAACGCGATACTCAATAAAAGTCCTAAGTTGGGATCCCACACACCTCACTTCAGAAACGAGACACAGGAATGAATTAATAAAATAACTGTCCGTCGTGTAATTGTGAAATGTGGTGTGAGCTTATCTGTCCGTCTGTAGTCCCCACTTGGCTCCAAACTCCGCTGCACACCACGGGGTCCCTCGCTCCAGCACCACAGCAGCGCGAAGGCCCGAGCCAACGCCCACTCCAGGCTCCTCGTCGACCGCCCACGAGGTCCGTGCACCACTCTAAGCACAAGCACCGAGCACCGCTCCAAGCACCATGCAGATGGCGAGCCAACGACCACCAGGACCTCTCAAGATCAAGAAGAAACGCAAGAGCTTCAAGCACGTCCAGACAGCCAGAGAGCACCAGGGCTAGAGCTGCGCAAGAGCGAAAATGTCGTTCGGCATGCCCTTATATAACCTGGGCGGTGATGTCAGCCTTGGCGCGCCACCAACCAGCGTCTTCCACCGAACCTCCCAGTGCCTTCCCTCCTATCACAGGCCTCCTGGACATGTTGCTGTGCAAGTTCGTGATGCGACCGGCGGCAGCCATCATCGGTGGTGTCCTGGCCTGGTTTCCTGTTCGTTTTCTTCCAAAGTCCTTGTCAGGGAAGGGAATTTAATTACTGTGTGCACTGCAGGGTCTGTCTACGTGTTTATATGGTTATGCATTGCCATAAAGCCCCAGTCACACCGGGCCTGCGACCAGGTTACGACCTAGCTGCGACCGAAAATTTTGTGAATCACGGGCAAATCGTAGAAAGAGCGCGTGACTGGTCGCAGAGGTCGTGGGTGATCGCCAGAGCAAAATCAGTCGCAGCAAGGTTGATGGTCATGTTCAAAACTTCTGACCTGCGATTCCAAATCGTAAGAGGTCGCAGACAGGTCTTACATGGTTGTACCACCAGTCGGGCATGGACGCATCACCAGTCGTGCATGATCGCGGGTCAGGTAGTCGCACGATTGGTCGTGCTACTGGTCCTGCCACCTGACGATTGGTGGTGCCACCTGTCGTTCAACCTCACGATCGGTAGTGCGACCAGTCACGATTGGTCGCTGATCACCACCACTATTCGCACGATTACCTACGATTGATCTTGCGATTGATCTTCTCCAATCGTTGGTGATCGCACAACCACGCGTACCACCAATCGTACGATGACCCCTTAGACCAATCGCTGTTTGCGATCGCAAATGGAGAGCGTAGCAAACATTGATGATTGGTCGTACCTCGGCCAGATTGCCATCAATCGCACGATCCAGAAATCGTACGATCCAGTGTGACTGAGGCCTAAGGGACAAAGGTTTGATTACCAGGTGTGACACACAGGTGTTTATCTTCATCCCTACACTATCTAACACCCGAACATCCTAGTATGTTCACAGGTATACTCTTACCCGACAAACCAGACTACAACACAGAACTTATTACAAGTAGATTCCCTATCGCGACAGACGAAGCATGTTATCTATTCAGTTCTACCTGACTCTAGATATTGCTCTACCCTACCGACATAACAATATTGTCCACCCCGTGCGTTCTGCCCTACCCCTCATTATTCCCTACATCTCTTATTTGGACAAGTCTACCTCTATTTTGTCTCTCGTCCATCCCTGTTTTTGCTGCGTTTCCTCCCTCTCCTTCTACTGTTCCTTTTGTTTTGTTACGTCCTGATCTATTCTTTGTTCTTGCTCCTCCATGAACCTCAACTGTGTTAAAAATGTTTCTATGTGCCTCGTTAATTTCAGTTTAATTGTATCAACTCTTTCCGCTGCCACTACGTTTACAGCAGTGGTTCCCAACCTTTTTGTACTCGCGACCCCTTCTCAAAACCCCGAAACACACGCTTCAGTTTTACAAAAGTATCGCTGGAATTCCTTTTCTAGGGACTCAAGGTGTCCGGTAATCTCATCCTTCAGGAACTGATCTAGTTCGCCCTCAGACTCATCCATCACTCCGCAGAGTTTTTCAAACATGGCGATGTTCCCAAGATTGACTTTCCGATGCCAGTTCTGCAGTTTGGATATGAAGGTCCGTAGATTGTCTTGAAATAGGAGAACGTGTGTTTCCCTTCCCTGAAATTCCAAATTCAGCTTGTTCAGCTGGTCAAAAATGTCCGCCAAGTACGCAACCCGTTTATTCCACGTTTCATCATCGAAGTGAGCCAGAAGATCTCTCTTTTCTTGCACTTCCAGAAAGAACCTGATTTCGTCTTTCAGCTCGAAGACACAATTCACAACGTTCCCTCGTGACAACCAGCGTACAGCCATGTAGAAGAGAAGGACCTCATGGTCAGCATCCATGTCTTTGCAGAGTTCTTTGAATAGACGAGTGTTGAGTGCCCCAGCCTTCACGTAATTCACAATTTTGATCACAGAATCGAGCACTTCCCGCAGAGTGGCAGGAAGCGTCTTACTGGCGAGAGCATATCGGTGGATCATGCAGTGGATGCACCTTAGCTTGGGGAGCCAGCTCCTTCACTCTTGTCTGGAATTCCTGACTTCGATCCTAGCATAGCTGGTGCTCCGTCTGTACAAATCCCGCACACGTTTCCCCATTGCAGACCTTCGGTATGAAAAATGTAGAGACCTTTTCCATGACGTCAACAGCTTTTGTAGTGGTTTCAAGTGCACTACAGAAGAGGAATTCTTCTTTGATGTCATCTGAATGAATGTACCTCACGAAGACAAGCAACTGAGAACATGAATTCACATCCGTTGATTCGTCGAGTTGAAAGGAGAACAACGGAGAATCTTTGATTTCATCCAAAACCTGCTCTTTCACATCCATAGACATATGTGAAATACGCCTCTGAAGAGTATTATTCGACAAAGATACTTGCTGCATCTTCTTCGCACTGGCTTCCCCGAGAACGAGCTTCACCATCTTCAACATGCAGGGTTTGATAAGTGTCTCTCCAATGGTGTGAGGCTTTTTGTGTTTGGAAATTTCCAACGCAACTTTATATGAGGCCTCCACTGCTGCTGCACTATGTTGCTGAAAAGACCCACTACCATCGAGCTTTTGACGTTTGAGAAGAAGCTCATGGTGTTTGAAGAACTCCAAATCCTTCTCTGCGTGTTCCGGATGCTTCGTCTCTAGGTGACGCTTGAGTTTCGAAGGTTTCATCGACTCCGCACTCAGCACAACATGGCACAAGACGCATTGTGGTTTCTCGACGCCGTTGTTGGCGAGTACTGTGGTGAAGCCAATGTTGAGGTAGTCTTCTGAGTATTTGCGCCTTTTAGCCATTGCTTCAGATCTGTAAATACAAAAACCCGGAAATAGACTATGTTCATCTCATATCAGCAACACATCGAAAAGAGCGAGCGAAGACTATAGCCAACTCCACCGGCACAACATTATGTTGTGTGTTCTAGGTATCGGCGAAATGAAAGTTTTGGTAATGTTCCCTTCTCCCAAGGCTACCAGGTTCTCCCAAGGCTTCTCGACCCCCCAGCCCACCCTCTGCGACCCCCTGGGGGTCGTGACCCACAGGTTGGGAACCCCTGGTTTACAGGAATACCACTCCATGCATTTCACTCTGAGTGAAAGACTTGGAGAAACCTTACTACCATCCTAACTCTCCTCTTCTTCACTCTCAAACTGTGGCACCTTGTCCTATCAGTCAATTCTCCAGAAAACGTATTTTGCACTTGTATTGTCTACAACCTTCAGTATCTTAAAAGTCTCTTTCAGATGTACTTGTAATTACCTCCTTTTTAATGCATAAAGTTTTGTCTCCTTCAACCTCTCCTCATAGTTTAGCTTAGCTAACTCTGGAATCAATCTTGCCATTTTATGCTGAACCCTCTCTATTGCAGCTGTGTCGTTCCACAGATGTGTTGATGAAAACTGTGTAGAATATTCTCGGTAAGGTTTCACAAAATTAATGCGTAGTGTTAACACGACTTGTTTTGATTTGTAATTAATCCCCCTGTGATAGTACAACGCAAAACCCTATTAGCCTTACCTATAGCTGCCTGGCACTGTGCTGTCTGCTTACCTCACGTATCTATTACCACCACCAGATCCTTCTCCTGTTGGACGTGGTCCAAATTTGTCTGTTGCATCAATTATATACTCCCTATTTTCATGATTTTTACCCATCCCCAGCACATTACACTTCCATATACAACAACAACAACAGGCATTTTAAGGCCATTTTCCCTGCTAGAGCGGGGGAGGTTGGGGGGGGGGGGGTTGACGGGTTGATGTGCGGGGGGGGGGGGGGATATTATTATAGGGGGAATTTTGTGCGGGCGGGAGGAAAACGTCCTAATATTAAAGTGAATCTGGGCAGCTTTTGCCCAATCTTTGAATGTATCTATACTTTCCTGGTTCTGATCACCCGCACCCTCTTTTTCTATGGCACAGATCCTTCACATGTCTGGTAGGCGGTGTATTGATACAAAGTGAGGTTAATGCTTGTAATCCAGTAATCGACATGGAACATATTATCATATATGACTGCGTAATGTTTGTGGAGGTGAAATGTTTATTGAAAATCTTAATTGTGTAAAAGGGTAACAGATTATAATGTTTAAGTTTGTCTTTATCCTGTGTAGAATGGTTGCTAGGGTGTAAGAGATTTCCACTTCCTTACACAGATAGCATTGTCTCGCAAGTATGGGCATTCTGCAGAGGGAGGGACCTTCATGAATGTTCTCCCTCTGGAGATACATAAATCGGAAGAAGATGAGAAAAAAAGGGAAAATATGATTAGCCAGCCTTGAGTTGTTTTGTGTACCATGTCGTGTCGGGTTTTGCATTTTTACTTTTGTAATTGACCCAAGTTTAGAAAATACTAGCCTGTTGGTTCAGATCTGCCTTACCTCAAAGCTTTGTGTAATCTGAAAATATGGAATGTCTACTCGTCAATCCACTGGGGCCAATAACATTTCCCCTCCCCCCCGAACCCTCACCTCTACCCCATCACCACCATCACAGCACCATTGTTAAAGAATATAACTCAGGCCTGTAGATTTACTTTTTGCTTCATAAGGAAAAGTATGATTATTTGAGAAATATATTTATTATCAAAGTGATAATGGCATTTCAAATGACTGAGTGAAGTCACTCACCCGTATATATTTTTACTGCAAATTTAAATTCCCAATGTCTCACCTCTAGTGTTATACTTGTGAAAACAACTGAACAGTCATGCAATCAAGCCAAATTTAGAAAGTTTTGCATGGCATAAATTTACCTTTCCTGAGTGGAAACAGAGTGGTGAATGCGCTACAGAGTGGTAATACTGATATTGTGGGTGCTCCCTTTCAGTGACAAACGCGATGCCATGTCCATGAACATAAGGTCACTTCCTGTGTGACAGAGAAATAAATACACAGGGCTTTTACATATGTAGATAACAGTCCTTGTACTGTTCCCTAAGGTACCCCACTACTTATATCCTCCCAGATATTTTCCCATTCACAGACAATCTTTGCTTCCTATCATAAAGCCAGTTTCCAATCCAGTTTGCTACTCTGTCAAACCTTGTGCAATCCGAACCGTAGCCTTCTATGTGGTACTTTATCAAATACCTTCTGAAAGTGTAGATATTATAGTGTGAAATGAACGATGATGTAGTCTGGTGTTAGCTTGATGGTTAAGGTGGCTGGCTGAGGGTTTGAGCCCCCGTAAGCAGCAGGAAGGATCATGTTATTCTCCTCTCTGGGGTATATAGACTTCAGTAGATCTAGGCTCTGGTCTGTTAGTCTGTGGTGGACGTGATAAGCATATAATGCCTTAGAGACGTTGGGATTCCTCCAGGTTTCTTTCAGTTTAGTGTTAAACAGCAGTAGTGACTGTTTAAAAAGGTGATTATATGTTTGTGGTTTATAATACTTTTTACTTCTGGTATATTGGCTAACCCCCGCTCTAGCAGGGAAAATGGCCTTAAAATGCCTGTTGTGTTGTTGTTGTTGTTACTTCTGGTATATGCTTGCCCCCCGGGGTTATGGTGCTGGCTTGGGATCCTAGGATCCTGATTTTGAATCCCGGTCGATCATTGAATTAACGTCAGGGGGGTTGACGCAGCCTGTCATTCTTCCGAGGTCGGCAAATTGAGTAACAGCTTCCTGGGATGAATGTGCTAGTGTGTGCCCCGGTTTAGAATAGGTACACCGTATCCCTGCGTGTCGTAAGAGGCGACTAAGGGTTGGCATCAGGAAGGAAATCTGGCAATTAAAACATTGCCTCAAAAAGGGAAACATGATGATTGTCATGGTGTCCGCAAGGCTAACCCCCGCTCTAGCAGGGAAAATGGCCTTAAAAAGGGATTAAAAAAAAAATGCTTGCCCTGTGAAACAACACGATAAGGTATTTATGTTGACACGGTATTTGTCTATGGAGAAAAAAAAACTCATTGGAGAGAGGGGATATTATTAGTATTAATATTGTTTGGTAAAAACATTAATATTATGATATTATTATTCGTATTTTTTTCAATCATGCTGGGTATTCCTCTTTTGTTATTACACAGCCTTGGAAAAATGCCACGATGAGCTATCTTAACATGGATATACACCTTAAAATGGATTTTGCGCGAGGCAGAAAACCTTCTTTGGGAGGGTTGAAATGAAGTCGCTCCAACCTCCATCATGTGACCCTTCGTCCTATCAAGTTCGGTTGAGATTAGATAAGTAACGACTGAATGTATCGCAGTCAGACAGACAGACAGACACTGAATTGCGTATTTTAGTATGATTAGTTGGCCAATATTTACTCGAAGTGGGGGTTCAAACATAACTCATTTCAGAATACACACATTCCTTTTGGAAAATTCTGGAAATAACTCATACCGTATCATTAATCTATTTTTTTTTAATGCACAGTCAAGGCTTGTGGAAGAGCATAACACAGAATGGATCAGGACACAACAGAACAAATGGAATAGCAGAAAGAGAGGGGAGAAACACCAACAGCAGGGCTATGGGACAAAAGAGACGTAGATTGTCAAACAAGGGATGTGGGTAAGATTGAGGGGTAGAGGAAGATGCAAGGGGGAGGACAACATGGATAAAGGAGCAGTCATTCTTAGAAAAGAAAACACAGGAAATTCAGGGGAGGAGTTAACGGGTTTAACTGGGCTAGTTATCTAGTTCTATCAAGTTGTGGTTGACTACTGGTGACATCCCTGATCATATTTCTCCAAACATCCCTTTCCTGCACTGCTTTCCAAAGCTCTAGCAAAGACAGCTTGGTTTCAGCTTTTATCCCACACATCCAGCACCTACGAGGTTTGCCTCTTTCTCTTCCTCCCTCAATCATATCTAGCATGGTAGATTTCTCCGATCGTTTTCTGTGTTCAAGATGTGTCCAGAGTATGACAGTTTCTGCTTTAGTATCAGCACTTGTAATGTACATGGTTGTCTAATTTATTCAAGCAATGATTTGTTTGTTATCCCGACGCTTATTGAAAAAAGAACGGGAAACATTGTAATCAGCTCTGTCCCTCTGTCTGTCCATCTCGCTATCCCCTCCCAAACAGTTATGCAGCAATTCACCAAACCTGGCAGTTATTATCACCACATTGCAAGAAGGTGCGAGAGCAGTAACATTTTTTGCCTGGCCCCCTGGGTGGGGTTCAAAGGTCAAACACCATAAAATGCAATTACTGGAACATTTTAAAACATTTTCAATGAAACTTTGTAGATACGCAATCAACGTTGGGAGACGCATGAACTATGTAATTATTTTTCTGATTTAAACCCTGGTTCATTCCCCTGAGCATTTTGACCTTATCATCACATGGGTCAAAATGAGGGAAAATTTTAAACTCAAATTTTTATATTGGGTTAGGGTTAGAACGTTTTGCCATCTTTGGAATGTTACGGTGGAACGTTGGTGGAATGTTTTGCCATCATTCCACTTCGCTTTAAGTGGGAAACGTGGGTATTTGTGGGTGAAACGCACACAGTTGGAGATGGGGTTTTGCAATCACTTCTGTCAATGATATTATTCACTTTACTTCTACATTATTTTTGTAAAAAAACTCAGGAAGTGCGAGGAAGGCTTTTGTGGTAAATTCTTGTGTATGGGAAAGCCGGGCAATAACTGCTTGTTTGACTTCGGTTTGACTGGCACCACAAAGTAGACTATTGGCGATAAACTCATAAAATAAAAAAGTAAGACAGTCTATGATTTAAATTATTATTGATTTGTAATTACAGGGCTAGAAAAGCAGAATAAAACAAATTTAAACTTTTAAGTGAATTTTCCCCAGGGAGCCCAGGGTGGGGGTGGGGGAGCCAAAAGTCCAAAGAGCTCAGGGTAGAAAAGGTTAATGAGTAATATTGGAATTTAATCAGTGCCTGGGGCCTTTCCATTTTCTAGGTCTTTCAGCTCACTATGTACTATTCTATCACTATTAGTTCTTGCTCATATTCTCTCTTTGTTCGAAGGTTGCCATCAAATTGTTATCTTATTTGTAGAAAGTTTCGGAATAGTCTTTCCATCTTTCTTTAACCTGTGTTTCTTCTGTCAGATATTTTTCTGTTCTACTCTTAAGAACTTCAATCCTAGACCTTTAAAAAATAATCTCGTTTTTCAGACTTTGTTGTCACTTTACATCCCTATACATGCCTCTTTGGAATATTTATCTTTGTCTTTCCCTGGTTCTCGTTGGTTCCGTTCTCTTCTGACAGCCATTTAACCTTCTCCTTTCTGCTTGCCTTTGGGATATTGTTTTTGGCCTCTTCTTTTACAGTGTTCAACCTCTTCACACAGTTCGTCTGACATTACGTCAACCATGTCTTGCTCTGCAGAACAGTTTGCATATTGTTTAGATATGTTGTGAAGGTCATATGTGGTTGCAGTTTTTTTGTACACCGCACCTTTCCTATGCCATCTCCAGGCATTGCAAGTCGTCATTGCCGGGCACCGAAGGGGGCTCGGCAGTGACGCACGCTGAAAGGGAGTACTCAGTTTTCACTCTGGTTGTTTTCTTTCTTGTTTTCTTGTTTTCTTGTTTGTTTGTTTGTTCGTCCGGGCGATATCTCAGCCATCCTTTGAGCTAGGAAGCTTAAATTTCGGCACAGTAGTGAGCAAGTGCTTTGTCAAAAACGTTATTTTTTGTTTTTTGATTAGTCAATTAATTGAGGAGTTATTTAATTATTAGCGATTAATTAAGTACTTTTTTTATTAATTAAATTTCCTTTCTCTTCTGACCATTAACTCAGGCACCTTTTGAGTTAGGAAGCTGATATTTGGACATGCCACTGACCAGGTGATTTGGCTGCAAAGCCTGTTTTTGATTTATTAATTAATCATTTAATCGATTAATTATTTATTGATTAATCAATTGATTATTTAATTTTTTATTAATGACTTATTTAATTAAATTTCTAAAAGATACATCTTCGGATGAAGCACTAGTGGTTTATTTATGCTATTAGCCAATTGATTAAGAAAATATTTTGTGATAATCTTTTATTGATTTTAATTATACAATTAATCAATCAATTAGTGTACACCTCTCCCTCCCAATGCAGCCTCAATGAGCTGCACTGCGGTATTGCCGGGCGCCCCGGCAATGCCTCGCTGTCGGATATTTAATTATTTGGCATGGGGGCGGTGTACTTTGAATGTATCTGTACTTGTTTAATCCTTTTTCAATTTGACTCATAGGTTTGCCACAAGGAGTTCATGATATATCCAACAGTCTGCCCCTGGCAGAATATTGGCAGATTGTACAGCACTTCTCTGTCCTCTATTGATTATAATGTACTCGGTGTGATTTATATGTTTCTCATAAGGTGAAGCCCATGTGGAAGAGATCCTTGGAGATCTTCACATTCTGGAGATCTATTTGGCAAAATGAAGTTGATCAAGTGGTCTAGGGCAGGTGGGACCTCAAGCATTTTTGGCAGGGCCGGATTTACAATGGCTCCATTGCGCCTCGCCACCAGGCCCATAGTCAGAATGGGCCCATAATGACCAAGATCGATTTTTTTGGTAAACATTGCGATACGTTTCAATAAGGAATATGTACCGGTATCAAATTTAATGCTACCCGGTACTTTAAAAAAAAACGTACAATTTAAATTGGAAAAAAAATACTACCTTTTCCTGGCGCCTGTTAATGGCGTACAGTCCAGTTCCAGTTTGGTAAGATTGCGTATTATGCAAGTTATATTTGTGCGTTTTTGGAATAGTGCGCTCCTGTCATTTATACAATTTTTTAATTTACAATACTGAGTTATTGGAATTAAGTGACTCGAGTGCGTGAGTAATGCTGCGATAAAACTTTTGCACTGAACAACATGAAAACTTGTTTGCGATAACACCCGGATTCCGGCTCGATTGCCTTCCGTCTCCCTCGACCTTCCCTCTCCCTCTCCCTCAGTTTTGCCACTGTAATAAGCGTAACCCTTGCAATCATGATGGGAAAGCATTCGTGGAGTAGCAAGGTTGGTAGTGCGAGCAAAATACAGGAGGGCCATCACTATGAAAGTAAAAATGGATGTTTTAGGATGGTATGAAAGAGGTGATCGTACAGCTGATATGAGGACCAGGTAGTGATTGTTAATTCAAGGTGTATTACCTCCAAAGAACATTTGCAAACCTGGTTAAATCAACTGATAATGATCAGATGACTGTAAAGGAATTCTGGAAGGCCTTTATAATAAGGAATGCTCCATGTAATGTTGAGGGGTCTTGGAAAATGGGGGACCCATTTTGCACCCCATTTGTTCATGGCTTCAACGGTTTCGGTGTGAATAATGATGTGTCGAAAGCATGACGTAGCATCGTCGAAATGGCCAAGACTGTCAGCTTTGATGAGGTGGAGAAGAGTGATGTAGCGGAGTTGTTCAACTCGTGCCGGGAGGAGCTTTCAATTGAGGACCTTCTACTGCCGGAGAAGGAACGCCAGGTGGATCTTAAACATTATAATTTGAATAAAATATACCACTGCAATAGTAAAAATGGGACAATAAAAATGGGGATTCAGGCAGTACTAACCCTAACCTCCACCTCTTATAATGGGAAATTAGTTTTAATTTACACGTTTTTCATTTACATTAACTATCTTCAAGAACGCAACTATGGCGTAAATCAAGAGGTTGCTGGTCCACACACGCATAATTTTTTTGCAATGGTTCCCCAAATGTGAGCCCATAAAATTGTTTGGCGCCAGACCCACTAAAGATTAATCCAGTCTTGATTTGTGGGTGCCCATGTTCCACAATGCTGATCCAAAATCATACATTTCAAGAATACTGATCTTAAATAAACATGGCCACATCATGTTACCAACTCACATAAATTATAAAAAAAATTATACTCGATTGTAATTGGCACAGTCTTGAATGAGAGTTCTCTACAAAGCATGACATTTATCTAAAAGGTGCAGCGTGTAAAATTGCATGGACTTTAAATATTTTATATCAACACCCATGTTAGATTACCTTTTCTGCCTTAAGGTTTCACCTGAAGGTAAAAATATTTAATGCATTGTCAGGTTCTTGAAGCTGAAGACATGGTGTTTGTAAGGGTTCTGAAATGGTAAATCCTGACTAGGAAATACAGAGAGAAGCGGTGGTGGAAATAAACGTAGATGAGGTTTATCATGTGATGGCATGTCATCCTTGCAACTTATAAAGCCGTGAAAGCAGTACAATTGCAAGAAGTCAGTCATAAACAACGAAAGGCACAGATTTGAGAAGTAAAACCAATTACAGACATCATATTTGTAAGCATTGGTTCATACTTTCCCTTTCTCTTTCCAATATGGTGGGATACCTCCCAATTTCCGCTCCCGCTCCCCCATCCACATCAAATTAATGAAACCTCCTAATCCCCTGATGTTCAACATAAAGCTGCTCATTTTGATAGCTCTACCCTGTTTTAATGACTTTAAGCCTCACATTCATGCAAGATCACTGGTATAGCTTGTTTTTAGTGTTCTGCTACCGTTAGTACGTAGAACGACTCAGTTGAGCGCATACCTCTGCCAGGCTGAACAGTTTACATTTTGTATCCCACTGATAGGCCGGATTGGCAACATGAACCAAAATCTAATCAGCTTGTTCTTATCACCTTCCAAACTCATCCACCAAGTGTCGTCATAATCTGTCTACAACTTTTTGTAATATCGTGATATGTACCGTTTTTAGCCCCATCTCTCAATGGTAAATAATCACTTTAAAATAGTATCTGGATCCAGATTCAGATCTTCACCAAAATGTAATGAATACGGCCTTGTAACACACTCAAACTGGCCACCAAATTTTGTCAAATCTGTCCCCAACTTTTTAAGGTATCCTGCTAAAAAAAAAAGACAAACAAACAAACAAACAAACAGGCAGACAGACAAACAAGTACAGATACATCCAAAGTACACCGCCCCATGCCCAAAAAATTAACAACATCCTCTAGTGCAGCCTCGGTGCCCGGAAATACCGCCATGCAGCGCATAAGAGGTGTACAATAATTGATTGATTAATTGAATAATTCAAATCAATAAATTATAATCATAAAATATTTTCTTAATCAATTGGCTAATATCATACCTAAACCACTAGTGCTTCATCCGAAGCTGTAACTTTTTGAAAATAAATTAACTAAGTCATTAATCGAAAAAATTAAAAAATTAATTGGATTAATCAATAAATAATTAATCGATTAATTGTTTAATTAATAAATCAAAAATATCCTTTTTAGCCACATCGCTTGGTCACTGTCGTGTCCAAATATCAGCTTCCTAGCTAAAAATGTGCCTGGGATATTGCCCAGATGAGAAAGAAAATAAATAAATGATAAATAATGAAAATAAATAAATGATAATCATAAAAGAATGAAATAATTAATCAATTGGCTAATAGAATACCTAAACCACCACCGTTTCATCTGAATCTATATATTAAAAAAAATTAATTCATTAATCGAATAGCTAAATAATAAATCGATTAATTGATTGATCAATAAATCAAAAATAGCCTTTACAGCCAAATCACTTGGTTATTGTAGTGTCCAAATATCGGCTTCCTAACTCAAAAGGTGCCTGAGATAATGCACAGAAGAGAAAGGAAATAAATAAGTACTTAATTAGTTGATAATTAAGTAACCAATCGAATAAATGATAAATCAAAAAACAAAAAATACCGTTTTTGCCAAAGCAAAAAAAAAAGGATCCAGAATATGGAAGCAAAAAATACCTTGCTCACTATTGCACCGAAATTTCAGCCTGGCCACAGGCCACAGGCAACACAAGGACACCAAGGTGAGATATCACCTGGACAAACAAACAAAAAAAACAAACAAACAAACAAGCACAGATACATTCAAAGTACACCGCCAATATGCCAAATAAATAAATATCCTCCAGCGCGGCATTGCCAGGGAGCCTTTGGCTGTATTGGGAGGGAGAGGTGTACAATAATTGATTGATTAATTGCATTATTAAAATCAAAAAATAGTGATCATAAAAGATGTTCTTAATCAATTGGCTAATAGCATACCCAAACCACCAGTGCCATCCGAAGCTGTAACTTTTTGAAAATTAATTAAAGAAGTCTTTAATCGGAAAATTCAATAATTAATTAATCAATCGATTAATTGATGAACCAATAAATCAAAAACAAGTACAGATACATTCAATATCCTTCAGCACGGCACTGACAGGTGCCGAATGCAGCTCGTAGAGACTGTATTGGGAGGGAGAGGTGTACAATAATTGATTGATTAATTGCATAATTAAAATCAATATATAGTAAGAGATATCGCCCAGACAAACAAACAAACAAACAAGAAAACAAAAAAGAAATAAACCAGATTGAAAAATGAGTACTCCCTTTCAGCACGCGTTATTGCCGGGTCCCCTTTCAGTGCCGGGCAATGATGTCATGCAGCGCCTGGAGATGGCATAGGAAAGGAGCTGTGTACAACAGATACACAAACAGACAGGGGTGAAACATAACCTCTGTCCATCAAAGGACATGCTATTTCTGCTCTCCCAACAATGGATGGAGATCCTCAATTTCAGACTTGACATCAGGCCTTCTCTCTAGACAATTCTTGAGCATTCCATACAGTCTGGCAGCCAGCCCTGCTCTCCAAATGCCCTGCTTATGGCATCCAAAGCCAACTCCGCACATGTCTTACTGACTTCCTCTGCTCTTGTAAGTCATAGCCAATGTGTGGCTCTCAGTGGAATACTTTTATCACTTCTCCCTGTCAAGGTTGAAGCACCCCAAGGCAGTCTTCTGGGCCCCTTCCTATCCCTAATCTTCATCATTGATCTCTCTGACTGGAAAATCCTCTTTATCTCTTTGCTGATGACCACACTCTGTTGTAACACCCTCCTCCCCCCATCCTTGAGAGAGGCAGGCAGCAGTCTCTTCCCTCTCTGCACATCTTGATAGAATTATGAGCTGGTCAAACACTTGGAATATGTCTTTCGATTCTGAGAAATCACACACCCACTGTCTCTCTTTGAAATCCTTTTGAAGAAATTCAGTCACTAAAACATTTGGGCTTCACTATCGGCCATGATCTTTCATGGTCAAACCACAACTCCAAGTTGGCCTCCAAATCCAGTCGCTGACTGGGCATCCTTCATCATGCAAAGTCCTTCCTCGGCATACCTGAACTTCAGGCCTTCATCTGAAGCTTGGTGTAGTACTGGTCTCCCTTTTGGGCTGGCAACCATACTTCACACCTTGCTCAGCTTGACGCCTTGGAAAACAAGGTCTTCAAGATCGTTGGAATTTCTTGTGATGAAATGGGGTCCATGGGCCTCTCTCTTTCAAATCACAGACAGGTTGGTAGTCTCCTTGTCTTCTACTGCCTCATTTCTGGTCTTGCACCCTCTGCTATTTTGGTGTTCTGTTTTCCCCAGGTTTCTGTAGGTTGCATATGGTCTGCCAACAACCCCCTTCTGATGAAACTATTCATCATCCAGAATCTAGAATCACTATTCACCTTTACTCATTTGTTCCTGTATTCTTCTGCCAGTGGAAAGAACTTCTGCATTCTCTTCAATCTCATTATTGCCTTCATGTTTTCAAGCCCGCTGTTCACCACAATCTCAGATTATCCCCCATCCAATACCATAATTTTTTCTACTCCCGTTAACTCTCCCCAAAGCCCACCTCTTTCCAACATTCCTCTTTTTCTTGGTACCGTACGTAGTTCCAACATTCAAAGTCACCCACTGTGTTCTCCCCTACTCCTAATTTTTCGTCTATCTATTTTGTTCCTCAACCCTGTATTGTGTTTCCCTCTCTCCTTCTGCTGTTTGTTTTGTTATGTTGCTTACTGATCCATTCTATGTTCTAGAGCCTCCATGTGCCTCCACGCTCCTCGACTCTGTACATAAACAAGACCGAAAGTCTAACAGCGGCGTAGCCGGGCTTGTTTGATACTTTAGTTGAAGAGGATAGTATGACATGGGTGTGGATAGCAGTTAGTAAATAATGTAAGTATTAAATTATTTTTAAGTACTGTAACTCTCCAAGCTGTCTGTCACCATGAAAATGAAGAAATTGCATTGAGACGCTGGTTTTTTTCTCGATGTTTCGAGTCACCAATGAACCAACCATACACCACTTCAATCCAGTAATCCAGTCACTTTGCAGTCACAACAAAGGGATTCCAATGTTACGATTATATTTCGTATCAATATTATTATTATTATTATTATTATTATTATTAACGTTATTAGTATTATTATGAAAACGATACTACAGTATTAAAGAACCTTTGGGTTTTGTGACATCTGGAAGGAAAATACTCCATGCGGTTCTTTTGAACAGCAATAAGATAATGCATTTCTCCTCTGATATTCTTCTGCTGATAATAATATCCACAGTCGAATACACACAGCAACCCATTCACTCAAACAAAGTAATGTCACCACATTATTACAACCAGAGAATGTTTGGGAACTGGTGTGGTTGACTGATGTACATGGTTGCGTAATTAATTGCAGGTCCAGACAAAATGGTTGCATGCACAAAGAAAAATTATACAAATGATTGGTTGTGCAGTTACACAAACTAGTGAGATACTCGTGCTACGCATGGGTGGGAGGCCAGAAGCAAACAGACAATGCAGATACGGCGAATGCTAAAGCATGAAACAAATAAATTCCACATTCCTGTAGCACCCTCAGTCGCACGTCAGACATGGACAGCAAGTTCGTGAAGGACTTCCTTGAAAAACGTACCCGTTCGCAAACAAACGGGTACGTTCACATATAGAAACATCAATCGTGGGTCCGTGGCAAATCTGCATATGGCGATCCGCGAAGTTCACGTTTGGAAAGGAGAAACCATCACGGCATGTCGTCATTTACTTGAACTCGATATCTTTTTTCATTCCAAACAACGTAACTCCAATCACAAATGAATCACAGAATAAACTTTTAACAACATTGTTAATGTTTCCTTCATTGTAAAAACTACCAAGTCGACAGTTAAAAGGATTTTGAGCCAATAGGTGTTACGGCCTTGGCAAGATCGATGGAGACAGTGATCTGTTAGCGTATACACCGCCCAAATAGCTATGTGGAACTCTCTCATGTAGAGATTAAACTAACGTCGTTTGAACTTTGGCCGAGGTCATTATTTACTTTTAATGATGTTTATATACGAATCAAAAAGAAGATAATTGGTTTTGGGCCGTCCTTTCCGCATATCTCGTGGGATTGTGTGTTGGAGAGACGACCGTGATGGCGTGGAGGGGGTTGGTATTCTCTCAAGCTGGGATTCAACCCATGTCCTTATAAAAGGTCTTTGTCCGAGGTCACCGAGTCCGATTGGTGCAGCTGTGCAGCGCAGCTTTGCAGCGATCGGTGCAGCCGTTTGTGCGGCACCCGGGAAAATAACGTTATGCGGGAGTCCAAACCTGAAAATGCTGGAGGCCAAAGCTGAAATTGGAAAAACAATATACCCTATTTTACTCCAGGAGATCCCAGGATTACCCACCCAAAATATAGTTGCGATCGGTTCAGCCGTTTTTGCGGTACCTTCAAACGAACGAACGGACAGACAGACAGATGGACGGACATTTGGTGAATTCTAGTAAGATGACACTATACTGTGTAGTGTACATCAGCAACAACAGAAATACCATATAGCTTGATGGAGTTAAAGTATGGGCTGGAATTAAAACATCAACTGATATTGAAGCAGCTGTGAAATCGAAAAAAAGAGGAAAGAAAGTGTTTAATTTGAGAGTAATGAGAAATTGTTCGCTTTTTGGTGACTTGTATGATTTCAAATGTTGAAAGTGTAACACATGGGAAATGCTTTGAGAAAAATGAGATCCAAGTATATTGTTCTGATATCAGTCATTTGCTTCTATGAGTAGCTAAGGTAGAATGGCTCACAAAGTGATACACAGTTATTTTATTTGGCTCAGTGCTACAGAATGTTCGGAGGAAGAGGAGGAGGAGGAAGAAGAGAAGAAGGAGGAGGAGGCGGGAGTGCAAAAAATTGCTAAAATAATAAATATATACATTATGTAACGAAGCAGCTCTCGACTGAGAGGAATTTGGAGAAAATTCATGATTTTTGTGGATTTTCAACGTTTATTGCATTTTACTTGAGGTAACAAATGATTTTGTTGGCTTATTTCATGCCAGCCTATGGATTGCTTATCTATGGGTATTATTCGACATATGATTGTCTTTTAAGTGGTCGCTATATTTGCGGGGTTGCTCTCACTAACAGGTGTAGAGGCGAAAGGCTAATAACTGGTGCCTTAAAACTAGTTGCTTTGGGCAGATGGGGCTCATTAGACATAGTGGGCAGCTCATCTAGGAGAAGGAAACTCTGAATCCAAATCTGCTCCTGCCTTGTGGTTCGGGATTTTAAACCAAAGGCTAAGGGTTTAGCGGGTTAAATGCAACAATTCTTTTTAAAAGAGGTGGCCTTCGCATTCGTTAACCTGTGGGACACCTAAATGGGTAAGGTGTACTACCCCATTTTAGCTTCCTGATCAGTGTTACGTGAAGCCAAGGGAGCGGGTGGTGGATGGCCATGCAGGCATCTGGCACACATTGACAGTAATGGCTGGATGGCCTTGATGCTATACAGAGGATTAGCTTATGGAGAACAATTGCTAGGATCACCTGTCTGGTATAGACACTGCCTGGAAGAAGGCAATGCAAACACTTCCGTACGTGCAAAGAAAACGGCCATGAACAGAAATCTAAGAGATAAAGGTGTAGTGTCAGATGATTGGGCCACACTAAAACACCCAAATGGCTACTGGGGAAGAGCAAAGTGTGTCCAGAACTGAAAGTCAAACTCTGAACTTCTCAAACATTTGTAAAATTGGAACATGGAATGTAAGGTCAATTGATTCTGGAAAGTTAAATGATGTAAAGGGAGATATAGAAAGGACAATAACTGGAATTTTGTGGATCATTGAACTCAGATGGACTGGTTTGAGGAAGTTTCAATCAGACGATTACAAAGTGTTCTTATCTGGTAACAAAACCTGTGAAATAAATTCAGTGGCATTGATTTGCAATTAGAAAATGGCAGAGTCAGTACTGGGATAAACTCTTTCAATGATAGGTTAATATCAGTGAGGTCAAAAGGACATCCAGTGAACACCACTATCATTCGGATATATGTTCCAAACATCTGCAGCAGGTGAAGAAAATGTATGAGTTTTTTATGGAAAGTTTCAGGAACTATGTAGTAGAAATGAGATGTTTTAATTTTTATGGAAGTTTGGCATGCAAATATTGTAGAAGCAGGAGCACAAGGCAATAAATATTGCAGACAGAAGAAGAGAGATGAAAACCAAAGGCAAATCAAGAGAGGACATTAAGCGGATAAATGCCGACTTCCAATGGCATGCTAGGAAAGACAGATAAATATTTCAAAGACTCATGGAAAGAGATAGAAAGTGACAACAGAGTGGGAAAACCAAGATATATATTTTAAAAAGATCAGAGAGAGCACAGGAAAGTTTAGGCCCATTATTTGGGTCCATAAGAGTAGAACAGGAAAAGATCTGACAGAAGAAACACAGGTGAAAGAAAGATGGAAGGACTACACCTAAACTATACAAATGAGATAGCAATATGATGGCAATCTTCGAACAAAGAGGGAATATGAGCAAGAACCAATAGTGATATAATGTGAGGTGCATCAAGACATGAAATAGCTTGATGCAAATAGAAAGGTACCAGCTGCCAATTCAATTCAATATTATTATTTATGTAGAAATTCTTCTTCTTATTATATAACTATTTAAGGTAGTTGGGGAGGAGGCAAAAATAACCTGAGCCATTGCCTTGATTTCACATTGTAGCAAGATATTGTTATGGTGCGGGGTTGGGGGTAACCACGAGGGGGTTAACCTCCGTTCCCTCCCGAACTTACCGGACCTGCGGCTGCCGCACACGAATAATTTCGTACCTCGGCAGGTTGCGAACCAGCAACTACGAACGCCAATTGGACCGTTGCGTGATAGCTTACCTGTACCACAGGACGGTTTCAACTGGCGTATCAAATTAGACGGCCGAGCGAAAACCGTTGGTAACTGCCGGAGTAATGCAAATTCCGTTATGGCCGATTATTAACCTGGGCACGAGCAATGGCGGACCAATGGAAGAAAAGACATTCACGGACAGAGAGAAAGAAAACCTTTAGCAATTTTTTTTTTCTTTTTGTATACTGAATCGAGGCTCGTGAAAGAGCTAACATTTATTTCACAAACAAATCAATCAGACAAACAAGATATATAAAAAGAGGGAGCAGAAGACAAGATGGGGAGAGAAGGGGTAGCACACAAACATTACATTTGAGAGCAGGGAGATGTGTGGGAGGGAGAGGGCTTGGGGGGAGGAGGCGTGGGAAGGGGAGGGGGGGGGGGGGTGGGAGAAGTATAAAACACAAGGACACCAAGGACTTCCAGGACAGAAGTTGGTATTTCAAAAAAGTGGATTTGGGGTGAAATTAGCGGGGGTAGAAAAGATCAAGGTTTTGGATGGAGGAAGATAAGAGATGGTGGTGAACAGCTGTTTTAAAGGCCTGGAGGGTAGAGTGGGATTGAAGAGAGTGAGGGAGTTTGTTCCAGAGGTGGGAGAAAAGAGGAATGAAGGAGTGAAGGTGAGCAGAGAGTCTTGATTTTGGCAGTTTAACCATAAGAGGGTTGCAGGCAGATCTTGTGCGACCTGTGGGAATATTTGGGGGACAGAGCCCAGAGAGAGCTGAGGGGGCAAGGCCAGAGAGGAGTCGGTAGAAGACGGAAAGACCACCAACCTGCCTGCGGTGAGTGAGTGAAAGGCCCTTGGAGTTAGCTTCATCGTGGGAGATTCCAATGATTCTGAACGCTTTGGTTTCAAGAGTGTGAAGATGAGCTAGGTGTGAGGCAGGAGCACCAGCCCAGAGGGGAGAGCAGTATTCCATTGAGCTGCGGATGAAAGCCTTGTATGTGGTGAGGAGCTCAGGTGTGCGAAGGAAGGACTTCGCACGACGGAGGATGCCCAGTCTGCGACTGGCTTTGGAGGCCAGATTTGAAATGTGGTTTTCCCAGGATGAATTTGATTCATTTACAAATATTTACAATGTAATTATTCAATAGGAAAGAAAAACGGACGAGAAGCAGGAACTTAGCTTATTCTAAGCCTTATTACAATCACTATGAATAAACACCACATGGGCCCAGCACACTTTCACGGGTGAGGGGAGGGGGACAAACAAACGTTGGAAACCTGTTACTGTTAGCACAAAGGCCACGATGGTCCGGATGCCTCTCCTCGCGATGCCCCCGCCCCGGTGTCGCCACAGAGCAGCACGAGTAGGTAATGGCGATCCCAGCACGAACACGAGCAGGTCATCCCAGCACAAACAAGGGCAGGCGAGGTCATGCACACATGCACCGAGAGGGAGTCTGGCAGCCAGTAGAGAACAATGAACACGTGCTGAATGAACAAAGTCCAAAGCGAAGAGGAATGCCAATAAAACGTGTTCAGCCACATGGTCCAGTGTGAAAGAGAGTCATGCAGGCACGTGCTAGGACAACAATCCAGGCCCAAGAGTGGAGCACACATGCTCAGTGAAAATGGCAGAGAGAGACCCAGGCCAAGAGAGCGAATGCACGTGTGCTGAGTGACAAAACCCAGGCCCAAGAGAGGGCAACAATGTGTTGAGTGTCACCAGCAGAGACAGACCCAGCGTCTCCAAAAACGTGTTCAAACTCCCTTTGTTCACCCTCGCCAAGCTTGGGGGGGATTTTGGAGGTGTCTTGGCTCCCTATTGGTGGAGCCCGTTACTCTGCCCCACAAGCTGACTGACCCCCAAAGTGACCCAGGCCCTGATTGGTGGGTTTCTGAGCCTGGACACCATGGTGTGCCTTTGAGCAAGGTGTATTGCCTGGTAAATTATCCCTTATGAGTGGAGGACCTATCTTTCCTTTCCCCAATGCATAACTTCATAATCTATCTATAATTCCAGTAATCTCTGTGTGTATGTATGTATGTATGTATGTATGTATGTATGTATGTATGTTTGTATGTTTGTATGTCTGTGACCGCTGTTTCTCGACAACCACGGGTCCGATATACTTTAAACTTGCCAGGTATATTGCTGGGGACCCGAGGATGTGCCTTTTCAAGGTTTCATATTAATCGGACAAGTAGTTACCGAGCTATGTCCAAAAAACGATTCAACCAATCAGAGAGCAGCGAGCTATCACGTGTGCCGAACGTGCCGAACAGACTCTGCCTCGGACGGCACATTTGAGAGCGTATTCATTTATTTCACGTTGGCAAACTATGTTGGCGTTAAACTATGTTTAAAAACTAATTAAAACTAATTTGCGATTCATCGTAACTGCGATTTGCGACCTTCCGGACAGTGAAGACTTCACTTCCGGCAGCCAATCACAGAACGCGTTGTTGCGAGCCGAGCCGAGCGCGTGCGCCATTACGGTTCGTAATTCGATTTCTTCCGGAGAAAATAATAATTTCTCGATTTCTTATGCGCATTATTTCTCCCAGAGCGAAGGGCGGAAGCGAAGAGCGTTGTTTTTTTTGTTTACGGGCGTACGGGCGTACGGGCGGGGTAGAGCGTACGGGTAGCGTTTTTTTTTTTTTTTTGGCAAGGAACGGGCACCCACGTACGGGCATGCCCTAGTAACCTGAAATAAGAGAAAGGGACTAAGATCATGGTCTGCTATGGAATAACTATTCTAAGGGACCTATATGGTGGCTGCCATTACTTTTTAGTGGTTTCCAAAAACCGCAACAATATTACTAAAGATCATTCCCATACATTTTAAAGCATAGAATAAAATTATCTTTCAACAGAAATGAGCTTTCGACATAGAATAGAAGACTTCATTAAGCGAGAAATCCCCCATTGAACAAGCAGGTTTCAGAAGAGGAAGAGGTACCAGAGGTGAAATCGCAAATCTGTGGTGGATCATGGAAAAAGAAGCAGGGGAATATCAAATAAGGTGAACCTTTGTTTTATAGATCATAGCAAAGCTTTCAATTGTATTGATCATAAATTGATGTGGATTATGCTGAGAGAAATGGTGATGTCAGAGCACTTGATATGTTTGATAGAAAGCCTGCACACTAAAGCTCCAGGAGGAACAGAGTATGGAAAGACAGAATGGTTTGGAATTGGAAAATAATTTGGCAGGGGTGCATTCTCTCCCCTTAATTGTTTAATCTGTATCGTATGTACATCATGAGGAGATCAAATTTGGATTACATAGAGGATGGAGTCAGCATTGGAGGAAGATGTATCAACAATCTAAGGTATTCTGATGATACCACACTGTTGGCAGAAAGTAAAGAGGACTGACCTGATGAAACTGCTGCAAACAGTGAAGAAGCAAAGGGTGAAGGCTGGCTTTTATTTAAATCTAAAAAAGACTAAAATCTTGTCAACTGAGAATATCGATGCATTCACATTGGGAGACAATTATGTGGAAAGAGGGGCCAGGGGTGGGTGTGGAGTATACCGACAGTCGTGGCCAAAAATATTGGCACCCTTGCAGTTTTTTTTTAAAATAATGCACCATTTCTTCCAGAAAATTGTTGATATTAAAAACTTTTTTGCTATCCACATATGTATTTCTTTGGTTTGCAGTGAAACAAAACAAAAAAGCTGAAAAAATTACTACATCTTAGCTTATTCCATACAGAAATCCCAAAATGGCCCGGACAATATTGTTACAGTTCTCTATGCCGGCCTTCTTCCCCTTATCAAGGGGGGATTATTCCCCTTGTCTTTATTGGGCCTGGCGGAACTGAGACTTATTACGTCCCTCCCGGACACACGCGGCGTAGGGTTTCGGGACTACTTTTCGCTTGTACCTAAGTCCCCGCGCTGCCCTGGGAGCGAGGAAACAAGCCTCGCAAGAACCACGTGTGGTTTGAGTACGCCGAGCGGATTGCGTACACGTGGTCCGCGCAGTCTTAGATGTTGGAACCGGATTGGAGCGATCTTATTCGTGCCACGCTTAGTCAAATGGAGAAACCACAGGAACGATCGAATTAGGGAAGAAAGGAAGAACAGATGGTTTAATTATTCCCACACGTATACACAGTTCAAGGACGAAGAGACACAGAGCAATCCTTAAGCAGTCTTAACTTATCCCTGGGACAATGGGCCCAGCTCACACTCACACAGGGGATTGCAGATGGGCAGGTGTTCCCCAACGCGTCCAGAGATGGTCCTCGTCCAGCTCTCCACGGTCTCCGGCACGTCCCGCGAAGATGGTGGCAGGTGAAGGCAGGGGCTCGTAGCGCGTCTCTCGAACAAAGCAGATGTTGGGGCGAAACGGTAGAGGGCGGACTTTAGCGCGGCTGGCGGTTACGCAGCCTTGTTCACTCGCGCGTCTCAAATGAGCTATACTCGTTCATAAGCGCGTCTGACTGCGCCCACGTATATGTAGCGGCCAACTCCTCTTCTTCAAGACACTCCGAGCTGGTTAGGGCGCGCGTTCTCGTGCAAGTTCGTCAAGTTCATCACAACGCAAGTTCTTTATCTCTCTCTCTCTCTCTCTCTCTCTCTCTCTCTCTCTCTCTCTCTCTCTCTCTCTCTCTCTCTCTCTCTCTCTCTCTGTCTCTGTCTCTGTCTCTGTCTCTCTCTGTCTCTCCAAAGTCCTCTCGAGGGCTTTCGCGCAGCGGTTTTTATAGCTACGCCCCCCGAACCTTCTGGAGCTCACCCGACTCTTCCCACCACGCCCTCTGATGCCATGCCGCTGCCACACCCTCGAGCTCTGATTGGCGGCTCATGCTTACCGTCATCGCTTCTGCCGCTCTGCCTCGACCCCGCCCCGATCCTTCCTAGGCTTACCTCGTGTTAACTCGCCCAATGATCAACCAATGCTTAACAAACTGGATCGAGGCTAGGATGGCTGGAAAATCGGTGGCAAGTAGGGCCTATTTTCCTGGCTCCTACTCAAGGCAGAATTAACAAAGGAGAGGAACTAAGCTCACAAATACTAAGACATAACTATACTATTGTGAGGCAACATGTTGCTTGTGTGACTAACTATTGGGGACAGATTTTAACCTTTATTAAACTCACTTTACAGACTCAAAACCGCAACAATATTATTGGCACCTTTTAGAAGTTGTTAGAAATAATTAGATTTCAAGCAGGTGATTCTCCTTCACTTTGGAATTGAACTCACCTGTGGTGAGTTGCAGCTGCCTGCAATAGAAAAATCACTCATTCAATCTGTTTGAATAAAGAAAAGGAGTCATTCTGCTGTTTTGTGTCACTGTGTGTATCGCAATGAGCATGGAGAAAAGAAAGAAAACCAGAGAATTGTCTGAGGAGGTCAGACACAAGATTGGAGCCAAGCATGGACAATCGCAAGGCCACAGGTCCATTTCCAGAGACCTTGATGTTCCTGTGTCCACCGTACACAATGTTATCAGAAGGTTTAAGACCCATGGCACTGTAGCCAACTTCCCTGGACGTGGCCTCAAAAGAAAAGTTGATCGAAGATTGCAGCGAAGGATTGTTTGAATGGTGGAGAAAGCACCTCGATCAACTGCCAAACAGATTCAAGCTGACGTTCAGACACAAGGTACGACAGTTTCAACTCGCACCATCCGTCACCAACTCAATGAAAGGGGATTCTATGGTAGGAGACCCAGGAGGACCCCACTGCTAAGAAATCCTGACTGGAGTTTTAAAAACACACCTGAACAAGCTAAAATCCTTCTGGGAGAATGTCCTGTGGATAGATTAGACCAAATTAGAGCTTTTTGGTAAAACACATCAGCTCTATGTTTACAGAAAACAAAATTAAGCCTTCAAATAAAAGAACACCTTTCCCTACAGTCAAACATGGAGAAGGTTCAGTGATGTTTTGGCGTTGCTGTGCTGCCTCTGCCACTGGGTGCCTTGAATGTGTGCATGGCATTATGAAATCAGGAGATTACCAAGACATTTTGGAGCACAATGTTCAACCCAGTGTCAGAAAGCTGGGTCTCCGTTAAAGGTCATGGGTCTTGCAGTTGGACAATGACCCCAAACACACTTCAAAAAGCACCCAGGAATGGTTCAAGACATAACGCTGGACTGTTCTGAAGTGGCCAGCAATGAGTCCAGATCTAAATCCCATTGAACACCTGTGGGGAAATCTGAAAACAACAGGTGGGAGAAGGCACCCTTCAAATCTGGGAGAACTGGAGCAGTTTTCATAAGAAGAATGGGCCAAACTTCCAGTAGAGAGGTGTAGGAAGCTCATTCATGGCTATATAGGAAGCGCTTGGCTGCAGCTATTTTGTCCAAAGGCTGAGCTACCAATTATTAAGTCTAGGGTGTCATTAATTTTGTTAATGCCATTTGTTTTTATTTTCTGATTTAAAACGATATATTAAGTTCTGAATCAAAAACCAAGGTTATGTAATATTAACAGTGAAATAAAGTATTGTGGAGACCAAATACTTTTGTCAATTTCTACTTATTTTTCAAGAAAATTGTGAGTTGTTTGAAAAAAGTGCAAGGGTGCCAATATTTTTGGCCATGACTATGTGTATATATATTAATTTGGCGCATCAAGACAACCATTGGCGCATCTGTGGAATGTGATGGTGTTAGAATGATCTTCCACAGATGTTCTGTTATGATTTGTGGACTCTCGGCTTAGGAAGAGAGCCATGGGATGGAATTTGGAATTTGTAACGAGCCGAGCATACAGGGCTATGCTTGGCTGGCAGGTGTAGGGAGAAACACCTTTCTTTGGTGAAATTAGTGAATTGTGAAAAATAATTGGCACTGGTAATCTGAGGGTGAGATGCAAATTTAAGGGTGAATTTTGTGAAGAGGCCATGGTGGTCACTGCATAGTGGCACTATTATTGATCCATGTGTGTTAGACCAAAGTGTTAGAGGCTGGGATAAAAATTGATAGAGTAGCAGGACACTGCCTTCAACTGGCTACGGGGGCGACGGCACCAATATTCGGGACGCGAGGTTATGGTGATGTAGTTGGGTAGTCTGGAGGTCACCGTGGTGCTGTGGTTGTCCGAGGTGTGTGGACCATGTCTTCTGGATGAGTCTCCTGGTGGAGCATGGTACTTACTTTTTCCACATGCGAAATTTGCATTTATGTTTATTTAAATTATACAATGGACTACAAAATGTAAATGTTTCATGATATTTGTTATATTATATCACCTTTATCTATCGATATTGTTGAAATGAAGATCAAATAGCTGTATGTGGAAATATGTTGGAAAAGGTCAAAACTTTACATGGGGTGTACTTACTTTTTCACGTGACTGTATATATGTATATTTATGGAGGTTCTCGCTCCTTGATTTGGTTATCTTGACTTCAACATCACAAAGATGTTGATTGTTTGTTTCCCCTGGAGGGTTCCTACAGCGTTTCTAATTATAAAAAAAAATGTGTTAAAAGCTCTGCAGGTGCCCCATAAGCTTCACATTTTGGTGATTGTGATGACGTCATGATGATGCTTAAGGTTGGAAATCCTCCTTTTTTGCTCTTTCATTCCCAACCACAATTTTCCTTGCTCGCTGTTCTTTAGCACTACATTCGACAGTGTGCCTACCGAGAAGGCGATGTTTTTTGTTCACAGATTGTGCAGTAATTGCTGTAATGGGGCTCTATCTGATGTCTTGCTGTACATAGCTGGTGGCCGAGATCTATATATTATGCATCTCTGTTAAAAATGTGGTGTTTAAGGGTGAAATTACCAGCCTTTAGTGGATTCATCATTAGGGTTGTGTGTTGCTCATTCAAGAATTCCTACTTATCCTACATACATATAAATACTATTATACTACATATAATACATACTATTCCTACATATAAAAGCTTGATTTGCCAACTAAAGTTAATGACCACACAAAATTGACCATAACCCATTTTGCAGCATCAAATCGTTCATCTTTGGAGACCAGCTTTCTCTAAACAGACCTTTGAAGATTTTTAAAGCATGACAGTCAAAAATCACCAGCCTTTGGAAGTGTCAGTCATATTACACTGCCATTTGGTCATTTTGGTTTGTGCACGCATTATTCCAATGATGTATTTCACACTGAAGTGTAAAAAGTAGAATGCCTTATTTGTATGCCCATTTTTGGTTGTCTTATTGGATGCTGTTGAAAATATTGAAGTTGTGATATTTTTTTTTTTTTAACAAAAAACTATGGTGTAGGAGTTGCTTCTCAGCGTGTTAATTTGCTTTTACTGACAGAATTTTGTTTAAATTACAGTTATGTATTATGGAACAGTAAACAGGCAGTGGATGAAGTAGTTAACAGAAACATATGGGTAAACTCGTATTGGAATACTTTAAAACAGAGTTTGAAAGAAAGGGTTTAATGTAGTGTAGGAGGTTAGGAAGGGTAACATGGACATGAGTTGGTGGTGAGCTGAAATATTGAGGCATCAGAGAGTAGAACATGATTGCATTGATCTGATGAGGAAATTCCATGAGGGTGAGAAAACATTGACAAAGGTGTGCAAATGAACAAACAGTCTGTGCTTTTGTCAAGGCTGCCAGGGATGGGGTTGCTGGATCTATGCGTTTATCCAGGAATCATTAGAGAGAAGTAGAGGGCTGAAGCTATAGGGAGTGCAAAACCAGGTGAGATGTGTCAGACAACTGAGAAAACACCAACGTGTTTTGGGCGAGAGAGAGGTAGGCTCTTCCTATTTTTTCTTGATCAGTTTTTCTTTTATTTTTTGACCCAGTTCTCCTTTTTGACTCCCCATTCAATCCCCCTCCACCACCCGCAGCTTTGCGCTACATACAAACAAACGGATGCATCCACTGGCACGGATAGGATGGCTATGAGACATATGTTGGTCCTCATGGGTCTGTAATCAGGAGCCAGAATATCACTAAGCTCTTTGACTTTGCAAGATGTCATGGACTTAGGATAGCTGTTTCATGATTTCAGCATCCACAGCCACATCGCTGGAGTTGGCACTCCGATGCCGGTTGTGTGGCAAAGATTGATCACGTTCTCGATAATGGTCGCTGGAGGTTGCTCTGGAACTGCAGGGTCTACCGGAGTGCTCAAAGCATTCGACTCAATGAATTGGGATACTCTCTTTTGGGAGGTTTGGAAGTACCTTCGTGGGGTGCCATCAATACTGATCATTCTGATTTCTAAACTATACTCTGGTACTGAGAGTACTGTAAGGTGTGGTGGTTCTATCTCTGACTTATTTCCAGTTGTTACTGGAGTTCATCAGGAGTGTGTACTGCCCCCCACACTTTTCAACACTTGTTTGGACTGGATTCTAGGGAGGATGTCAGAGAGATCTGATTGTGGTGCATCATATGGGAATGATGATTGAATGATGACCTGATTTTGCAGATGATACAGTCATCTTCGTGGAGACTCTGGAAATCCTTACAGGGGCACTCAAGGAGCTGAATGAGGAGTCGGAGCCACTGAGATATGGGTATTCTGGGTCAAGACTAAGATCCAGGCTTTCAATTACATCTTGGATGCTGCTATCCTGTCTGTACTTGTCTGTGGCAAGATTGTTGAGTTTACAGAGAGAATCACTTACCTTGGCAGTTACATCCGTGTATCTGCATGTTGTGAGCTTGAAGTCAATCGACATCTTGCTCGGGCCTGGGGAGTCATGGATTCATTGGACTATGGGGTGTGGCGCTGTCGGTATCTGTGCAGGAGGAGGAAAGTCTGAGTCTTTAAGTCTTTGGGGCTTCCAGCCATGCACTATGGATGTGAGACCTGGACTCTTACCAAGGATCTGAGACAAAGACTTAACTCCTGCAGTACCAGGTCTCTTCGGTGAACCCTTGGCTATTGCTGGTCAAACTGTGTGTCTAAGAGTGTTTGCTGAGAGTGACTTAGATGAGATTTGTTACCTGTATAGTCCATGTGCACCATTTGCGGATGTGTGGACATGTGGCTCGTTTTCCTGATGAGAGGATCTGGTGAGCAGGATCGTCAACAAGGGAGCCTTGTGAGTGGAGGAGGTCAACGGGCTGACCACATGCCTCGTGGTTGCAGCAGGTTGAGTGATATCTCGAACTCGAGGAGATGGGGATTGGCTGGGAATTGCCTGAGGGATGGCTAAATTGAGGCCCCAGGAGTACCTGCGGAAAGTGGACATTACGACGTGCTACTCTGGAACATACTCCCATACCTCACCTGATTAATTTGAAAAGTACAAAAGGATTATGCTGTATTACATGTGTTAGTGTGCATCGTTGGTTGTAATTTGGGTAATTCCCGGATAAACGCAATCTATAATTTGGGTGTTAAAAGGTGGAATGGAGTCCTCTCAGAACTCAAAGTATCCACCCCCACTTCGGTGAAGGATCGTGATTCATTGGCTATGATGAGAAGTTGTGTTCTCAAAGTTTTGTTCCAAGGGCTCTTTTCAGGGTCGTCACTGAGCCCTGTACAGCCTCCAACTGTATTTTGTTTTGGGTAATGCTCCCAGGGATGGTTTTTAAGATCTTTGTGAGGTTCTTCTTTATCATTCCCGTTGCCCCAATTATCACTGGTACAATTCCAGCACTCTTTAGCTACCAGGATTTTTTCACTTCATTCTTGAGGTCCTGATATTTTGTCGTTTTCTTGATTTCTGCATTATTTAGGCCAACATCGCTGGGTACTGATATCTCAATCAACAATGCTGTCTTTTCATTTTTGTGTCCGAGAACTATGTCTGGTCGCAATGCTTTGTTTTCTTTATTTAATTGGCATATGTGGGAAAATTACACACCTAGCCCAGGAATCGAACCCAGGTCCTCTGGTGAACCATACCAGTGCTCTGCCATCTGAGCTATCCGGGTGACCCTGACCAAGCATGCAATTTTCCCACACGTATAATTGCCACTCTCTTTCTCTTACTGCTTCCGCGTACTAGCTTGCAACCATAGGAGCACCAACGTCCTGCAAGAGCCTATTTAATTTGTTTTCTTTGTTCACACTGGATGGGATCATCAGGTTATACGCGAACATTATGTCCTTGCTTTCAATGATTGCTTTTGGTTCATGTTTCCATGAGTTTTGTGGAACTCGGATATTGAAATTTCTGCAGATTTGCCAGTGGATTACTCCACATACCTTGTTGTGCCTTTGGGTGTACAGCTGTTCTGACATGAGTTTTTTTTACATGCTAATAGGAGGGGACTCATGCTTTCTGTTTCTATCTTGCAGAACCTACACTTGTCTGACTCTTTTCACTATATATCTGCGGGTATTTCATCTATTTTTTATATTTTTGCAATTGTTGGAGCTTTTATTCGTTGGTTTTGGTTTGGTGCATGAGATCTTCTCCCTCCCCTCAGCATTCCAGCTTTCATTATTTTTTTTCATTCCTGTCCTGCTTAGATCTTTCCTTTGAGATAGGCAGCACCATTGCAGCTTTGTGCTTTGATGCAGGACTCTGCCTCTTTTTGGGGAAGGTGCAGCTGTCTCTCTTAGCAGGATGCACCCCGGCTGCCTGGTGTGTCCCCACAGACTTCACAGAGCTTTCTCTGCTGGGGGCATGTGACCTTTGTTCAGAGTTTTTTTTAATTAATACTCTTCAACACACTCGTCACATTGAGAGTCACGAATGGGGCTTCCATTGCACCACTCGAGGCCTCCCAGAAGCTCACTCGGTTGTTCGCACCATGGGTTATGTCCACCACGATGTGACCACTCGTGCTCGCTTTCTTCCAACTCCATGTGTCACTACATGTATCATTTAGCATCCCGTCCAATATATTATCCTTGCCACTTCGATCGGGGCCGCATAGCCTGTTTTTATGAGTGGTGTGTGTGTGTGTGTGTGTGTGTGTGTGTGTGTGTGTGTGTGTGTGTGTGTGTGTGTGTGTGTGTGTGTGTGTGTGTGTGTGTGTGTGTGTGTGTGTGCGTTTGCATGCGCATGGAAAAGTGAGACATGAAATTTCTTATTATTATCTACCACTAGCAAGAGTACCCAGCGTTGCTGGGGTTAGGGGGTGTGGAAGCAGGAGAGGGAGGGGTGAGGAAGGGAGTGGGTGGAGTGGAAGGGGGGGGGGGCAGGTGAGGGGAGGGGAGGGGGAATTGAGGGAAGGGGGCAAAGATATACTACATATACATCTTTTGGCAGGTGGGTGGCTTTGACAGGCCCCTCCATTTTGGGGTAGGTGGGGAAAGGAAGAAGGAAAAATTTTCCCATTAAATAAGAGTGCTTTATAACCTCAGTGTTGGACAGGTAAAAAAGGAAATTGTAATATTCTCTGCCACCATCACCAGGTGGCGCTACACGGTACACGTTTACATTGAAAATGTACGTCCCCCACACCCCCGAATGAGGCCGCGGCCACATAGCCTATGTTACCCCCCCCCCCCCCCCCACACCCCCAGACAAAGTTGTATTTGTATTTGTATCCCGAGTAAAGTATATAAGTGTTTATACCTGGAGTACCCAGCGTTGCCCAAGCGAAAAAGAAACATTAACATATTTGAAATGAGGGCAAATAAAATGGAAAAGCAATTACATCCAAATCAGAATCTATCACAAATGTCAAATCATCATTTTACCTTTTTGTTGAATATATGCTGGTGAATGTACCGTTCATGACGTTTTTGAGTTAAGTTTGATGCCTATCAGGAAGAAGAAGAAGCCTTCCTACCAACTTTGTACACTCCCAGAATTTTTTGATTTATTTGTGTTCAAATGTCTGGTGATTGTTTTGTATTTATTTATGCGAATGTGAACTGTCATTTATTTTAAAAGTCTCAGCCTCTATTGAGCGATTATTAAAAAACATTAAACCCCCAAAAAAACAAAAAAAATTTTTGTCCGTTCGGAAGATCGAAGATCCGTTCAGCCATCTCTGAGAAAAATGGCGACACACAGACACACAGACAGACCAACAGCTCTCTTATATAGTAGATATAAAACACAATGTCAGTTTGTGTGTTTGTACAGATGTCTGTCCCCCTTCATATGGGTAGGTTTTAAAGTTCAATCTTTTAACACGAATGTGTGTTCACTACGGTCTATTTTTGAGGATAAAACAAACTCGAAAAACATTTTACATAAAAGAGTAATTATAGCTCTTCTATTGGAATTGTAGATGGTGGCTTGCTAGCAAAGCCTCAACGGCGGTGCACAGAAGTGTTTTTTGTAAATAACAATAAATACAATGCAGAGGGTGGTGAAATTCACTGCACGTGATGTGCAACGCGCACAGAGTAAAACGTATGTTCATTTACGTCCGTCCGTAGGATGTCTAATTAATAAATAAGATATAATCACACCTGCCACGAGGCCCAGGTAACAGGTTTCAGACTTTGGCATGCTCACGCGGTTGCACCGTCGAATAAACTGTTCCAACCCATCATTTTTGACCGCCTTTTACTAGTTGAGTATAAATGACAAGTGCATAATGACACTGATTATAATATAAGCTTCCAATACAATAGTCACGAGTTCAGTCTTTTGATGATGTTGATAAAGGACATGAGTAAGATTTGGTTACACTTGAAACACTTGCATTTTCTGTCTGCCTTCTGAATCTTCTTTCTTTCTTTTCTTTCAGGTTTGAGTAACCTGATGCCTGGTGATGAAGGTATGATACCTCTGTCTTCTTTTTCTTCTTCTTCTTTATGTGTCTGCCTGAATCTGTCCAGGCTACTTTATGTATATATAATTGTTGCTTGAATTTGCGAAATTGCTTTCTGTCTATGAGAAAACTAGAAGAATTATGTTGTGAACTTATATTCATCGACATGACTTGAATTTTGAGACTTTTGGTTGCATTTAGTCGCACATGTCTTGCAAAGTCGCATGCGTCTTGCGAGTATCCATCTTTGTCTCTTTCAGTTTGGTTGAGTTTATAACATCTGGTTTATCGTTCTATTGAATGATTAGTGCAAATTATTGTGAATTGATTGTGTCACTGATCATGTGTTAGTTATGCAAATGGAGGCATCCTACTTCACTGTGCTTCAGGATACCTCAGGTGTCATAAAGTGTGCAGGTGACGTTGTCTTACCGATACCTGAAAGGCCATAAGTATATTTACCTGACCAATGCTGAAATTCTAATCTTGCACACTTTCACTAATGGATCTTCATCTTTGGTCTTTCTCACCCTCTCTATATCTCATCCTTTTACCAAGCACTCAACAATCTGAACAAATTATTTACAGCTATTTAGAATTGATGGTTTATTTTGGTGGGACAATTCTGCTTATCTTTTCTCTTGTAGATAAATCCATTATATTATTTTCCTTTTCTCCTCTGTCTTTCTTCAAGCCTGCTGTTGGCTTAGTGGTTAGGGTGTCAGCTTGGGATCCTAGGATCCTGCGTTTGAATCCCTGGTCAATCGCTGAATTAACACCAGGGGGGTTGACTCAGAACAAGTGGAAGGAATGTATGGAGCCAAAAGGTCTGAAGGTGAATATTGGAAAAACGAAGGTGATGGCAAGTGGTAAAGCATGTGGTGAGGTGGAAAGAACTTGGAAGTGGCCGTGTGCTGTGTGCAGGAAGGGTGTCGGAGTGAACTCCATTCAATGTACAGTGTGCGCTGAGTGGGTTCATCAAAAATGTAGTGGTCTGAGAGGTTCATTAACCAGTGTGGCAGCTACATTCAAGTGTAAGGTGTGCACAGAGGGAGCTGCAAATGGAGGAAATGTTGAGTTGGATCTTGGACACGGCGTGAAGCTGGAAGGTGTGAAAACATTTTGTTACCTTGGAGACATGCTGAATGGAGAAGGTGGATCAGACCCGGCAACGGTTGCTCGAGTGAGATGTGCATGGAAGAAGTTTCGGGAACTGAGTGGTGTGCTGGTGAGGAGGGGAGTGTCGTTGAAGCTGAAGGGAAAGGTGTATGCTGCATGTGTGAGAAGTGTTATGATTTAGGGGAGCGAGACATGGGTAATGAACGTAGAGCAGCAACGAAGGCTGGAAAGGGTGGAAATGCGAATGGTTCGGTGGATGTGTGGAGTATGGTTGCGAGAGAGGAAGACAAATGATGAATTTCAAAAGATGATGGGAATAGAGCCTGTGATTGATGCTGTGAAGAGAAACAGGTTGAGATGGTTTGGTCATGTGTTTAGGAAGGATGAAAGTGACTGGTTGAGAAGAGTGATGGAAATGAATGTGGAAGGAAGTAGAGGATGGGGAAGACCAAGAAAGACTTGGCTAAAGGTGGTGGAAGAAGAAATGCGGGCAAGGGGGTTAACAAGGGGAGATGCAGAAAATAGTGCAAAATGGAGAAGATTGTCATGGGGACCCAAAGGCTAACCCTCGCTCTTGCAGGGAAAATGGCCTTAAAATGCCTGTTGGTTGTTTGTTTTGGGGTTGACTCAGCCTGTCATCCTTCCGATGTCGGCAAATTGAGTACCAGTTAACTGGTAATTTCCTGTGTGTCGCAAGAGGCGACTAATAGGGTTGGCAGCAGGAAGGGCATCCGGCCATAAAACATTGCTTCAAAAAAAAGGGGACCACGGTGCCCAAAAAAGGCCAACCCCCGCTGGCTCTCCGGCTGGCTCTCCTGGGGAAAATGGCCTCTAAAGGTGGCTTTCTCTGTCTTTCTGCGTTTTTCTCTTTTTCTCTAGCTTTCCCTTTCTCTGGCCTTGCCTTTCGCTTTTTCTTTCTTTCTCTCTTTCTTTTTGTCTTTCTTTCTTTTTATAGGCTTCTATTTCTCTCCTTATCTTCATCTCTCTCTTTCCTTATCTCTGTCTCACCACACTGTTGAGTAGAGATATCTATGTTAAAAAAATACAACACAACTATAACTTTACACTATTTTCCTGTTTCTTATTTCTTTCTACTTTGTTCCTGTCCATGATTTGGTCATGTCGGAGGTTTTTAACTTTGGTGTAGAATATTTTGAAGCTGGCAGGAGAGCTCAAAGGCAGCACATTTGCTTTTTAACTGCTTAGTCTGGGTTTGATTCTTAATCGAACTATCAACTCACCTTGATGCTTTACAGGCAGTTATGGAATGGGCGTGGTTTCCTTCAAATGCATCTTAAGCTGGGTGTTCCATCTGCTAACATTTGTTGGTGGACGTTAACGTTCCCAGAGCGTCAGAGTGTGTTTCACAAGAGAAAGACAGAGGTTGCCACTTCCCACCGTGTCTATGAGTATGTTGCTATTATTGTGTGCTGGCACCCTGGCAAAATTACAAATCCCTGCCAAGAGTTGGTTCTCAGCCACATAAACGTTCATGATTTGTAATGGGGGCCTTGCAACTCCTTCAAGGAGCTTGGGACAGTAAATATCATCGAATAGTTTCCTTTTAATGGTGGAATAGCTGTAATACACTGAAATAATGTCATTATTAAATCTTAATTCAGAATTCGTCTTAAATCTCTTCCATGGGCATAAGCAATTTTTTTAAAGAAATGTGTATACGAGTACATGTCAAACTTTTGAGTATGTGGCGCATATCTCTCTCTCTCTCTCTCTCTCTCTCTCTCCCTCTGTCTCTGTCTCTGTCTCTGTCTCTCTCTCTCTCTCTCTCTCTCTCTCTCTCTCTCTCTATATATATATATCGTAAAGTTTCACCATCTCATAAAGTCATGTTAAAATTGTGAAATATTTTCCCTTTTTTGATTACAGCAAATTATGAGTATATTACTTTGGTAGAATATGGCAATCAAGGATTTTCATGGTTTCCTTGACTTGCCATGATGACAAAATGAAACATTTTGCAAGTTTTCATATCGTAGTATGAATGGTAATGAGCAAGTATGTCACTTCTATTCATACTATTTTGTTTACACATCCTTTATTTCTCTTTATGACTATTTTTTAAGCCACAACTGTGACGTGCTCTGAATGTGGTCATTTGAAGTGAGAAATCCTAACCTGAAGAGCACTGACAGGGAAAACTGCCATGGTTTCTTCCTTAGAATTGGTAACTATGGATAACTAGACTGGCAACATTGATGCCGGTGATGTTTACAACTGCCAGTGCAAAGTCTTTCTCAAAGATACGAGCAAGTGATCAGGTCGGCAAGTTCGTCCATCACAATAAGTCTCTTGTAAACTATTCTGCTTCACTCCAGCAATGGGTTTCCTGCCGCCATAAAAGTGTGCACCTGCCGTTCTTGCACCAGACTCCATTCATGTGTTTAATTGCTCACAACCCTCCGTGATTAATTTACTGGACTTCACAATGAGATGAATGCTCAAAGCAAGTTGATGTTTGAGACTGTTCGAACAATACACGGGGTGGTATGAATTCTGGATGTATGATTCCCATCTTGCTGCTGCCAGGTGCAGTCATGGTAAGTTATGGTGATGTGCATCATTAAGGTCATGCAACCATCTCAGTTAATGGCAGCCATACAGGAAAGGAAATGGTTGTTGAGTTGGCACCTATGTCTGATCTCCGTTTACCCAACATGACAGAGAACTGTTGTGCCTGAACTCCTGAATTAGTATTCTAGCGTCGTATAATTTTCTTGAAACAACCAGTTATAGGCAGCAGCTGTTGATTCTGTTGAATCCTCCAATAACGTCGTAATATTATTCAGGTGATACATATCTTTTCAACTTTTTGATTTAATTTAACCTTTCAGTTACATAGCATCAACTTATAAAACGGAGAGGATGGATATGATGGTGGTGTTTCTTGTGAACTCAGGACCTTAGAATCCCAAGCCCGCCACCCCAACCATGAGGCCAACACCAGGTGATGTGATGGTGGTAAAGGGCTTTCAACGTATGTAATTGTTGTCTTTAAATTACATTAAAAAAGGAGATCAAACTGAAGAATTGTTTTTCCTTACCAACAGCCGTTTTGGTTGAATTGACAAACCCCAAACCAGGCAGGGATCATTTATAACCAAATGTTATATATTGCTGTCAGGGAAATCCTTTTCTTCTGTGAAAAATAACTTTGTTGCACAAGTTACTATGAATATAGTTTCTACTTATTCTTTAATGGTTTTTTTTTTTGCTTCCCATTGTTAACACGAACGTGGAGTTTCATTAAGAAGATGAGAACCAGGTGAAGTATTTATCAAAACAACAACAAATTATATATTTGGTGCAGAAAACATGGTTTATGGTCTTGTTTTGTTGAATTACTGTGAGTTCAGTGGTTTATTAATCATTCCCATATTCCTTTTGTTGATGCTGATGGTGTTGGTACTCTCTGCTGCAGTCAGGAAACCTCTGTTATATTCTTGGAAATCAACAAAGGACATCAAGATTTGGTCTCCTTTGTTAATAACTAAACAAAAATTTAAATATAGATGGTAAATTGTGAATAGTAAGGACAAAAAAATAGTGTCCGAGCCATTGCTGCACGATTTGTGATGAATAAGCATGGGTCGCCCCACAAACGCATTGTCTATTTCCTTATTATACCACCGCTAACAGGACACAGCTTTGCGGTTTGGAATGAAGATGATAATAGTCCACTCTCCAACCTGCAGCAACACCATGACGTCACTGTCCTAATATTCTATACTGCAACCCCTCTGTGTGAATGAAGCCTCTGGCAAGGGTTCAAAATCCCACAAGCAGAGAAAATAGCATGGCCGCGGATGTGTTTCACAATATTAGCGCTCACCGTCACAGAATAATGCTTAAAATCAGCATATGTAGTTGGCAAGTTTGTTATATTCACCAAGTGCATATAAATTGGCATGTCGTGTTTCTTTTCAATTTTGAAAATACATTTTTCAATAATCCAGCTTGATTGTCTTGCTTGCGTAACTGGGTGATTTGAATTGTTCATTCACTTCTGTCTGAGATTGCAAAATTCTGAGCAACACCAAAGGTATTTAAAGACCTCAACTGAAACCCTTCTTGAACAATGATGATTGAAGAATACAACACCCAGCCACAAAATGTTATTGGGTGTCCTGTACTCTTTATTCCCCCAACCCATCCTAACCGCCCCCATCCCCCAAAAAATTAGTAAATAAAATTATGTGTACTTTTACCAGATAGGAATGCAAGTCCTGGTTTTATTTGATCAACATCGGTATGTACTGTATATGTTTCTCTTCCTACAACTACTCATAACAGTACTTCCCAGTATTTCAGCAATCCTCTTTTGGAGGATCAGATTCTCCACACTGCTTATAAACATTCTTGGGCAAAACTACTTACATGGAAGTATAATTATTTTATTATCGCTCAATTTTTTTTTTTTTTTTTTTTTTTTTTTTAATCGCTCAATGGTTGGACAATACAAAAACTCATGTAAGGATTTTATTACCGGAGGTTATGTTTTCATCTATGTCTGTCTGTGAGATTGACAGATTCGGACAAAATTTTGGGGGCAGGTTGGTGTGTGACGAGGACGAATTGATTCAATTCTGGTGAAGATCCGCGTCTAGATCCTGTTACGGATTCGTCACTTCCGTTGTTGTGGTGTTCATCCACTGTAAACATTGTTTACTATTTTCAAGGGAAATTTCAAGTTTACAAGGGAAATAGAGATTACTATTTTCAAAAGGTAAAAAAGTTAATGTTTTAAATGAAACCGGAACCGGACGACGACGAAGAAGAAGAGGACGAGAAGGCGGAGCGAGTGGAGTCGGACAAGAAGCCTAGCTGCTTCGAGGTCTGGAGCAAACGTTGACGAACGGAGGTCACTAGCGAACTTCGGGTTTCCCGGGAAAGGGATTCTTGCGACAGAGTTGTTATCGCTGTGACAGATCAACCTGCGTGTCAGGTTTTGGCGGTTGATTCCGAGGAGAATCGTCGTCGTGCCGTTATGCCTCGAGAACGGGCCGTCGGCCATTTTGACTCGCGTGTTTTGCGCATCGCGCAAGGTTTTTCGCTTCGCTTCAACCATTTTCACCGCATCCAGACGTTTATCTTGTGTGTGTGTGTGTGTGTGTGTGTGTGTAACGTGGATTTTGAAGGTAAATCTGCTGTTCGCCGGTTTGGAGCCGTGAAACGTCCATACCCGAGGGTGTGATTTCTCAGTCGCCTGGAGGGCGCCTTTGGATTTCCCAGTCGCCTTGAGGGCGCCTTTGCGCAGCTTTGGCCGCGTGACTGTGACTGTCATCCGAACGGGATTCTGGTCTCGATTGGACATCGTTCTGAGATCGCTGGAGCGGATCGACTTTGGCTTGAAACCGGAACCAACTTTGGCTTGAAGCCGGGAATCGAGACATTGGGAATGTTCTTCTTTTCGCTTACTTGGAGCACAGTGAGTTTTATTGTACGGACCTGATGGTACCATCATAGGAAATATATATTGGTTGTACAATTGATTACTATTGTTGTTGTACTGTTATTCTTGTGCGATTTTAATACAATACTTGTTTGTTGGTAACAATTGGTGTGGTTTCACCATTGATCTTTGACATACAGAATAACACATCTTTCTGCCGTGACTCCTCTCGGGGCTCGGAGGTACACCGTGACCAGGGGGTTTGGGGAGGAGCACGTAACAGTAATTGGGGGCTCGTCTTTGCTGACAAAATTCCTAACATCCTCGCCCGGGATTAAATTCCCTAACACTCGTCTGGGATAGAAATCCCTAACATTCCCAAAATTCCCAAATTTGGAATTGTTCTAACATTTCCAAATTTTTCAAAAAAAAAAAAAAAATTGAATTTTTTTGTGTGAAGGTTAACAGGTGTTAACTGATAGTCACCATGGTGTTTGACGTAGAAAAGTTTGCGGCATCCCCTAATGAGGCACAGTTCCAAGCGTTAAAAAGATCGGAACTCTTGATATTGGCCAAATATTTTAACTTGGAGGTCCCAGCTCATATGAAGAAAGCAGAGATGCAGACATTGGTGGTAGAATCTCTGGTGGGACAAGGAAAATGAAAAGAGGTAGCCTTGGATTGGTTACCCGAGGAAAAAGAAAATGTGGAGCTCCGGAAAATGGAGATGCAACTGCAGAGCCAGGAAAGGTTAAAGCAGAGGAAAGGAAAGCAGAAAAGGAAAGAGCAGAACAGGAACGAGAACTCAAGGAAAGAAGAGCAAAACAGGAACGAGAACTCGAGGAGACAAGAGCATAGGAAAGGAGAGCTGAAAGAGAACTCGAGGAAAGAAGAGTAGAACAGGAACGAGAACTCGAGGAGAGAAGAGCAGAGGAAAGGAGAGCTGAAGAAGAAAGAAGAGCAGAGGAGAGAGCAGAGGAAAGGAGAGTCGAAAGGGAGTTAAAGGAACGTGACATGGAGTATCAGAAGGAACTTAAACTCAAGGGCTGGAATTAATGGGAGAACGGAGAGAAGTAGTATCCATGCCGGCTAGTTCGACAACTAGTCAGAACACTTGGGATGTTGGTAGGCATGTGAGGCTGGTTCCACCCTTCAATGAAAAGGAGGTAGCCAAGTTTGTTTTTTTTACACTTTGAGAAAGTGGCTCAAATGCTAAAATGACCTGTGGGGTCCTGGACTATGTTAGTGCAAAGTGTTTTGGTGGGTAAAGCTCAAGATATCTATTCGGCCTTACCGATTGACCAATGTGCAGATTATGAGAAAGTGAAGAAAGCCATTCTCAAAGCCTATGAATTGGTCCCTGAAGCTTAACCGACAAAAATTCAGGAATGCCAGGAAGACGGAGAGTGAGACCCATGTGGAGTTTGCCAGAATAAAGGAAACAATGTTTGATAGGTGGTGTGACTCGAAGGAGATTGGGAAAGACTTCAACCTGTTACGACAATTGATCTTGGTGGAGGAATTCAAACAGTGTGTCCACGTGGACATTAAAGTACATCTGGATGAAAAGAAAGTACCAGAGTTGTATGAGGCAGCAACCGTGGCAGATGACTATGCCTTGATACACAGGATGGGGTTCCACAAACCTAACTTTCCACCTAGAGTTAGCCAGGGGAGTTATGGTAAATCAGGTGCGGAGAACAAATATTCATGCAGGCGGCCTAGAGATGACTATGCGGACAAATCTGATACCGCGACTTTTAGGGATCAGAAGACTACAGTTCCAAGACAGACCTATCTTCCGGGTGGCTCGAGGCAGACCACGAGTTTTTCCTCCGGGCCTACTTGCGCTTTTTGCAAGAAACCTGGGCATTTGATGTCCCAATGTTACGCCCTGAAAAGGAAAAATCAGGAGCGGAGTCAGACTAGTACCACTCCGAATGCATTGGCCAATGCGAGAAATCGTCCTTGGAGGACAGTGCCTTGTGAATGTTCCCATGCCAAAGTTACGGCTTCACAGAACGACCTTGTTCAAGAGGGTTACAAACCTTTTATTTCAGAGGGGTTTGTGTCACTGGATGGAGACTTAACGAACCAGAGACCTGTTAGGGTATTGAGGGACACAGGAGCACATCAATCTTTGATGCTTGAAGGCATTTTGCCATTGTCAGAGAAGACGGCAACTGGTGTTAGTGTTCTTTTACAGGGGGTTGGTGGCTATGTTAAAGCTCCACTTCATGTCATCCATTTGAAGTCTGATTTGGTGTCAGGACCGGTCACCGTAGGTTTACAAGCCACTCTACCTGTAGAGGGAATCTCTTTTATTATCGGGAATGATTTGGCCGGTGGTCGAGTTTCTGGTAACCCAATGTTGGTTGAAAAGCCCAGTATGGAAAATAACACCGCACATCTAGAGCAGGAGATTCCGGGTATCTTTCCATCTTGTGCAGTGACTCGTGCAATGGGTAGGAAGCACTCTGAAGAGAAGGAGAAGGTACTGACATCACGCTTTGCACAGGCACTTCTTGTCAAGTACCCTGAAACTAAGTGTCAGCACACACAAGTCATGGATGGAGGCAATGTTGGCAAGCTCTTTGTAGGTGGACTGAACTTTGACACAAGTGAAGATGTTCTGGACTCTATCTTTGGCAAATATGGACCACTCTTGGAAGTGCTGCTGATAAAAGACAGGGAGACGCAAAAGTCGAGAGGGTTTGGCTTTGTCACGTTTGAAAACACAAAGGACGCCAAAGATGCAGAAAAGGATTTGAATGGCAAGGATTTGGATGGTCGGACCATAACAGTAGAGAAGGCAGGCCATGGGCGTCGAGGGGGCTACAGAGGAGGAAAACCTGGAGGTAGTTTCAGGGGTGGCTATGGCTCCCGGGGTGGGAGTCGTAGTTTTGGTGGCGGCCGCAGTCGTGATTACTACGGAGGCTCCCAGCAGCAGCAGCGCAGTTTTGGCAACTCTCGACGGGATGACTATTACGGTGGTAGCCGAGATGGGGACCGCTACTCACGTGACTACAGCACCTGACTCTACAACTGTGATTATGATTTTTATGATCAAGAGTAGAGTTGGAAGCACTGAGTGCTCAGGAGCAGCCGAGCCAAGATTCCTACACGGATTAACCCGTGAACTCCACGTTCCTAAATGCGTCCATGTAGTGAATAATTCCAGGCCTCACCACCCAACCACCATGAAACCTGGCTCTCAGCTCGGCCTCCTTCAAAAAGTGCTATAGATTTTCTTTGCTTTGGATTCACTGATAACAACCCCTTAACCTTCATTCAAAAAAATGAAAAATAAAAATCAGAGGTTGATGAGATGGAGTTTGGCTTTGCAGGAGTTCAACTTGGAAATTGAGCATGTAAAGGGCAGGGACAATGTCGTTGCTGATGCTTTATCCAGAGTGATCTAACTTTGGAAATTCCTGTAGGTTGTTTGGAAGTTTTGTTGCTTTATTTTGGAGAATATTAATTATTGTTGTTCACGTGAATTGATCTTTTGGGTGTGAGTTTTACTTTTGTTTGTTAAAAGAGTTTTTGCATGCAAAGAAAGTTTTCACTATGTTCCAACTTTCTTTCTTGAGGGGGGGGAAGTGTTACGGATTCGTCACTTCTGTTGTTGTGGTTTTCATCCACTGTAAACATTGTTGGTTCCATGTACTATTATTGTTGTCGTTTAAGGGAAATAGAGATTACTATTTTCAAAAGGTAAAAAAGTTAATGTTTTAAATGAAACCGGAACCGGACGACGACGAAGAAGAAGAGGACGAGAAGGTGGAGCGAGTGGAGTCGGACAAGAATCCTAGCTGCTTCGAGGTCTGGAGCAAACGTTGACGAACGGAGGTCACTAGCGAACTTTGGGTTTCCTGGGAAAGGGATTCTTGCGACAGAGTTGTTATCGCTGTGACAGATCAATCTGCGTGTCAGGTTTTGGCGGTTGAATCCGAGGAGAATCATCGTCGTGCCGTTACGCCTCGAGAACGGGCCGTCGGCCATTTTGACTCACGTGCTTTGCGCATCGCGCAAGGTTTTTCGCTTCGCTTCAACCATTTCACCGCATCCAGACGTTTATCTGGTGTGTGTGTGTGTAACGTGGATTTTGAATGTAAAGGTGCGGTTCGCTGGTTTGGAGCCGTGAAACGCCCATACCCGAGGGTGTGATTTCCCAGTCGCCTTGAGGGCGCCTTGGCGCAGCTTTGGCCGCGTGACTGTGACTGTCATCCCAACGGGATTCTGGTCTCTATTGGACATCGTTCTGACGATCGCTGGAGTGGATCGACTCTGGCTTGAAACTGGAAACAACTTTGGCTTGAAACTGGGAATAGAGACATTGGGAATGTTCTTCTTTTCGCTGACTTGGAGCACAGTGAGTTTTATTGTACGAACCTGATGGTACCATCATAGGAAATATATATTGGTTGTACAATTGATTACTATTGTTGTTGTACTGTTATTCTTGTGTGATTTTAATACAATACTTGTTTGTTGGTAACAATTGGTGTGGTTTCACCATTGATCTTTGACATACAGAATAACACATCTTTCTGCCGTGACTCCTCTCGGGGCTCGGAGGTACACCGTGACCAGGGGGTTTGGGGAGGAGCACGTAACAATCCGGATACGATAAAAATTTTTTTATTTCCTGTCATTCTTCGACTTTGACAGATGGGGCCAATAACGATATATAGCATGACATCTCAAAAAGTTATTGACAGATTATGACAAAACTAGGTGGATGACTTGGTTAGGTGACAAGAACAAGCTGATTAGATTTTGGTTCAGGCCCCGATGCAGATCCGGCCTACCAGTGGGATACAAAACGCAAGATGTTCAGCCTGGTGGAGGGATGCGTTCTACCGAGTGCCGTTCTAGTTTTAACAATATAATTGATGCTTCACTCCGGTCAGATCTTTGTGTGCAATGCATCTTTTGTAAAATATATTGTTACGGATCGCGGATTAGATGTTATTTACCGAGCGGTGGTATTGCCGCGACCTAACAGTTCCCCCGATTCTTCCCCAACTCACCCGATTCCACCCGAACGTTGGCCAAATCGCGCTACGCTAAATCAATGATTGGAAAGGACACAACGACTGGGATAAATGAAATGACGCCAGGGGTACAGTTCTCAAGACCTCCGGAGGAGGGTATAATTAGTGGTGGAGAAAAGGGGTAGATTACAAGGTAGAGTGAGGTAAAAGACATAGAAGATATAGGCACTTACATACAATCTTATCTTAGCCCAGACAGACCACAGACAAACGGAACAAGGCTGACTTACACAGGGATTGATGGCAGGGAAGGACAGGTAGTTCGATAGCACAAGGTGCACCTTGGCTCGGGGACAGGATCAAGCACGGTCCAAGAGATGCAGGGAGGCCTCACAGCGCTCGGAGGTGGCGTCTTTCTTTCTCCAAGCTCAGCGCGCATCTGACGTCACCTCCCTCTTCCTGCGCATGCTCAGCGGGGAGTGACACGCCCTCGGCTGGTTGGCTCCGCCCCAGATGGGACCGGTCCGCCCCCTCATTGGGTGCGGGGGTTACCGGGCTCCGCCCTTGACGAGGAGCTGACAGGGAGCCCCTATGTGGTAACCCCGTCGAGCACATGTTGGATGGCGGCTCGCTGGGAAGGCCTCATGCCCTCCCAACACCCCCTACCAACCAAGCCGGAGTGAGGACGCGCACTCCCTGTGCACGCCGCCGCCGTGCTGTTGTTGTTGTTGTTGTTGCTGAACCGTGAGGAAGAGCTGCGGGGAGGTATTGGGAGGTCCTAAACTTCCTAACGGTGCCATACAATCACATTCTGGTGCAACGAAGGGTCAGAATTAATGGAAACGAATCCTTAACTGACATAGACTAAGAATAACTAGCAAGATGTCCTATAGTTGTCTACGTGAGATGCGGTGGACCTGGATGCGACATTTAATGGGGGGAAATAGGGGGAGGTCGGGTCTACAGAGTGTTGTTTACAGAAAATGGGACTAGGGAATGGGGGATTGGGGATAGTTGGGAAGTATTGAGGAAATAGGGGAATATTTACAAGCGGATATGGATGGATGCAAATCCCATATCCGCAACAATATGCTATATATATAAGCTGAGTCATAAAATTTTAACTGTTCTTGGCAACTTCAATTGCAGAATGATGAGAGCTAAAAAGAATAGTCATGGCTCTGGAAAAGGGGACTTTTGTTCACTTGTGCATGGGAAATTTTTATTCAAATGATACAAGAAAAATCTTTATAGCCTCAAGAGTGCCACTAAAAATCAGTTGTGAATTTAACATTTGCATGCATCAAGGGATAGTTTTATCAATCGCATTTTGATTAAAAGGTAGTTCATTGTTTTTGCCATCCTGTATTCTGTTGGAAATATTGATTCCTCTGTCATCAGCAGGTTGTTTACCCTTTTCTGACTAAACAATGAGCAAGAGTAGCTGGCTTCTTTCATCACTTTGGATGAAATGAGTGCAAGCACTTTCTGCTTTTTAAAAGACATTATACTCTATACCATCTTGTGCCATCCGTCGTTTATTTATAGTCCCTGGTGTTGGGCTAGCGGCTAGGGTGCCGGCTTAGGATCCAAGGATCCTGTGTTCGAATCCCGGTCGATCGCTGAATTAACGCCAGGGGGGTTGACTCAGCCTGTCATCCTTCCGAGGTCGGCTAATTGAGTACCAGTTCACTGGTAATTCCCTGTTTGTCGTTAAAGGCGGCAAAAAGGGTTGGCGTCAGGAAGGGCATCCGGCCGTAAAACATTGCTTCAAATAGGGGACCGAAAAACAACAACAACCACTGTTCCCGAAAAAGGCCAACCCCCGCTTTGCAGGGAAAAATGGCCTCTAAAGGTGTTTTTTTTTTTTTTTAAATACTCTATGACCTGGAGGACATTTGAATGCGCAGTCATTTTGCTGATACCAATGCATCCAAGCAAATGTGGCCCCACATGTCAGGTGTCCCTCCATCGCGGTGAAAGTAATTTAGATAATGAAAATACACAAATTCATGGATCTAATAAAGCATTTGCAAATGAATCTATTAATTAACAACCATCTATTTCTATATCTGTGCAGCGTCCTGTCCTGTCCTGTGTTGTCTTGTCACTGAACTACTTTCTCAAACTTTTATGAAATCGTACCAAACTTCTGGTATGCACATATCTCTCCCGTCGGTATGTCCTAAGGGTATTTTTTTTGAAAAACTTTACAAATTTTATTTTGGAATTTTTTTGGGAAGTTTTTTTTTTCAACTTCAATTGTTTATAAAATGTGATATCACGTATATTACAAATACATTTGTGCAAAATAATTGTTTGAATTATGATTGGTTTAAACCATGACAAAACGGCAATTCGGGTACAGTCATTTATCTATATATCTACATATCTGGGCAGTGTCTGTGTTGTCACTTAACGACTCCCTCAAACTTTTGTTTCCGTGGTTGTGAAGTGTTTTTAATAAGGTTGTGGTGGTTTTCAATCACGTGGTGATGAGGTGTTTTTAAATCACATGGTGGTGAGGTGTTTTGAATTAATTGGTGGTGAGGTATTTATAATTATGTGGTGGTGAGGTGTTTTTAATTATGTGGTGGTGAGGTGTTTAGAATTAGTTGGGGATGAGGTGTTTTGAATTATGTGGTGGTGAGGTGTTTTTAATTACTTGGTGGTGAGGTGTTTTTAAATGACATGGTGGTTAGGTGTTTTTAATTTTGTGGCTGTGAGGTGTTTTTATTATGTGTTTTATGGCTGTGAGGTGTTTTTATTACGTGTTTTATGGCTGTGGGGTGTTTTTAATTTTGTGGTGGTGAGGTGTTTTTATTACGTGTTTTATGGCTGTGAGCTGTTTTTATTACGTGTTTTATGGCTGAGGTGTTTTTAATTTTGTGGTGGTGAGGTGTTTTTATTACGTGTTTTATGGCTGTGAGCTGTTTTTATTACGTGTTTTATGGCTGTGAGGTGTTTTTAATTTTGTGGTGGTGAGGTGTTTTTATTACGTGTTTTATGGCTGTGAGCTGTTTTTATTACGTGTTTTATGGCTGTGAGCTGTTTTTATTACGTGTTTTATGGCTGTGAGCTGTTTTTATTACGTGTTTTATGGCTGTGAGGTGTTTTTATTACGTGTTTTATGGCTGTGAGGTGTTTTTTTTTCGTGGTGGTGAGGTGTTTCTATTACGTGTTTTATGGCTGTGAGGTGTTTTTATTACGTGTTTGATGGCTGTGAGGTGTTTTTATTACGTGTTTGATGGCTGTGAGGTGTTTTCAATTTCGTGGTGGTGAGGTGTTTTTAATTTCGTGGTGGTGAGGTGTTTTTATTACGAGTTTTATTGCTGTGAGGTGTTTTAAATTACTTGGTGGTGAGGTGTTTTGAATTACTTGGTGGTGAGGTGTTTTGAATTACGTGGTGGTGAGGTGTTTTGAATTACGTGGTGGTGAGGTGTTTTGAATTACGTGGTGGTGAGGTGTTTTGAATTACGTGGTGGTGAGGTGTTTTGAATTACGTGGTTGTGAAGTGTTTTTAATAACGTTGTGGTGGTTTTGAATCACGTGGTGGTGAGGTATTTTGAATTATGTGGTGGTGAGGTGTTTTTAAATGATGTGGTGGTGGGTGTTTTTAAATCACATGTTGGTGAGGTGTTTTTAAATCACATGGTGATGAGGTGTTTTGAATTATGTGGTGGTGAGCTGTTTTGAATTACGTGGTGGTGAGGTGTTTTGAATTACGTGGTGGTGAGCTGTTTTGAATTACTTGGTGGTGAGGTGTTTTTAAATGATGTGGTGGTGAGGTGTTTTTATTACGTGTTTTATGGCTGTGAGGTGTTTTTATTCCGTGTTTTATGGCTGTGAGGTGTTTTTATTACGTGTTTTATGGCTTTGAGGTGTTTTTAATTTTGTGGTGGTGGTGTTTTTATTACGTGTTTTATGGCTATGAGGTGTTTTTAATTTTGTGGTGGTGAGGTGTTTTTATTACGTGTTTTATGGCTGTGAGGTGTTTTTATTACCTGTTTTATGGCTATGAGGTGTTTTTAATTTCGTGGTGGTGAGGTGTTTTTATTACGTGTTTTATGGCTGTGAGGTGTTTTTATTACGTGTTTTATGGCTGTGAGGTGTTTTTATGACTGAGGTGGTTTTTTTTCGTGGTGGTGAGGTGTTTCTATTACGTGTTTTATGGCTGTGAGGTGTTTTTATTACGTGTTTGATGGCTGTGAGGTGTTTTTATTACGTGTTTGATGGCTGTGAGGTGTTTTCAATTTCGTGGTGGTGAGGTGTTTTTAATTTCGTGGTGGTGAGGTGTTTTTATTACGAGTTTTATTGCTGTGAGGTGTTTTAAATTACTTGGTGGTGAGGTGTTTTGAATTACTTGGTGGTGAGTGAATTACGTGGTGGTGAGGTGTTTTGAATTACGTGGTGGTGAGGTGTTTTGAATTACGTGGTGGTGAGGTGTTTTGAATTACGTGGTGGTGAGGTGTTTTGAATTACGTGGTTGTGAAGTGTTTTTAATAACGTTGTGGTGGTTTTGAATCACGTGGTGGTGAGGTATTTTGAATTATGTGGTGGTGAGGTGTTTTTATTATGTGTTTTATGGCTGTGAGGTGTTTTTATTACGTGTTTTATGGCTGTGGGGTGTTTTTAATTTTGTGGTGGTGTGTTTTTATTACGTGTTTTATGGCTGTGAGCTGTTTTTATTACGTGTTTTATGGCTGAGGTGTTTTTAATTTTGTGGTGGTGAGGTGTTTTTATTACGTGTTTTATGGCTGTGAGCTGTTTTTATTACGTGTTTTATGGCTGTGAGCTGTTTTTATTACGTGTTTTATGGCTGTGAGGTGTTTTTAATTTTGTGGTGGTGAGGTGTTTTTATTACGTGTTTTATGGCTGTGAGCTGTTTTTATTACGTGTTTTATGGCTGTGAGCTGTTTTTATTACGTGTTTTATGGCTGTGAGCTGTTTTTATTACGTGTTTTATGGCTGTGAGGTGTTTTTATTACGTGTTTTATGGCTGTGAGGTGTTTTTTTTTCGTGGTGGTGAGGTGTTTCTATTACGTGTTTTATGGCTGTGAGGTGTTTTTATTACGTGTTTGATGGCTGTGAGGTGTTTTTATTACGTGTTTGATGGCTGTGAGGTGTTTTCAATTTCGTGGTGGTGAGGTGTTTTTAATTTCGTGGTGGTGAGGTGTTTTTATTACGAGTTTTATTGCTGTGAGGTGTTTTAAATTACTTGGTGGTGAGGTGTTTTGAATTACTTGGTGGTGAGGTATTTTGAATTACGTGGTGGTGAGGTGTTTTGAATTACGTGGTGGTGAGGTGTTTTGAATTACGTGGTGGTGAGGTGTTTTGAATTACGTGGTGGTGAGGTGTTTTGAATTACGTGGTGGTGAGGTGTTTTGAATTACGTGGTTGTGAAGTGTTTTTAATAACGTTGTGGTGGTTTTGAATCACGTGGTGGTGAGGTATTTTGAATTATGTGGTGGTGAGGTGTTTTTAAATGATGTGGTGGTGGGTGTTTTTAAATCACATGTTGGTGAGGTGTTTTTAAATCACATGGTGATGAGGTGTTTTGAATTATGTGGTGGTGAGCTGTTTTGAATTACGTGGTGGTGAGGTGTTTTGAATTACGTGGTGGTGAGCTGTTTTGAATTACTTGGTGGTGAGGTGTTTTTAAATGATGTGGTGGTGAGGTGTTTTTATTACGTGTTTTATGGCTGTGAGGTGTTTTTATTCCGTGTTTTATGGCTGTGAGGTGTTTTTATTACGTGTTTTATGGCTTTGAGGTGTTTTTAATTTTGTGGTGGTGGTGTTTTTATTACGTGTTTTATGGCTATGAGGTGTTTTTAATTTTGTGGTGGTGAGGTGTTTTTATTACGTGTTTTATGGCTGTGAGGTGTTTTTATTACCTGTTTTATGGCTATGAGGTGTTTTTAATTTCGTGGTGGTGAGGTGTTTTTATTACGTGTTTTATGGCTGTGAGGTGTTTTTATTACGTGTTTTATGGCTGTGAGGTGTTTTTATGACTGAGGTGGTTTTTTTTCGTGGTGGTGAGGTGTTTCTATTACGTGTTTTATGGCTGTGAGGTGTTTTTATTACGTGTTTGATGGCTGTGAGGTGTTTTTATTACGTGTTTGATGGCTGTGAGGTGTTTTCAATTTCGTGGTGGTGAGGTGTTTTTAATTTCGTGGTGGTGAGGTGTTTTTATTACGAGTTTTATTGCTGTGAGGTGTTTTAAATTACTTGGTGGTGAGGTGTTTTGAATTACTTGGTGGTGAGTGAATTACGTGGTGGTGAGGTGTTTTGAATTACGTGGTGGTGAGGTGTTTTGAATTACGTGGTGGTGAGGTGTTTTGAATTACGTGGTGGTGAGGTGTTTTGAATTACGTGGTTGTGAAGTGTTTTTAATAACGTTGTGGTGGTTTTGAATCACGTGGTGGTGAGGTATTTTGAATTATGTGGTGGTGAGGTGTTTTTAAATGATGTGGTGGTGGGTGTTTTTAAATCACATGTTGGTGAGGTGTTTTTAAATCACATGGTGATGAGGTGTTTTGAATTATGTGGTGGTGAGCTGTTTTGAATTACGTGGTGGTGAGGTGTTTTGAATTACGTGGTGGTGAGGTGTTTTGAATTACTTGGTGGTGAGGTGTTTTGAATTACCTGGTGGTGAGGTGTTTTGAATTACGTGGTGGTGAGGTGTTTTGAATTACTTGGTGGTGAGGTGTTTTGAATTACGTGGTGGTGAGGTGTTTTGAATTACGTGGTTGTGAAGTGTTTTTAATAACGTTGTGGTGGTGGGTGTTTTTAAATCACATGTTGGTGAGGTGTTTTTAAATCACATGGTGATGAGGTGTTTTGAATTATGTGGTGGTGAGCTGTTTTGAATTACGTGGTGGTGAGGTGTTTTGAATTACGTGGTGGTGAGCTGTTTTGAATTACTTGGTGGTGAGGTGTTTTTAAATGATGTGGTGGTGAGGTGTTTTTATTACGTGTTTTATGGCTGTGAGGTGTTTTTATTCCGTGTTTTATGGCTGTGAGGTGTTTTTATTACGTGTTTTATGGCTTTGAGGTGTTTTTAATTTTGTGGTGGTGAGGTGTTTTTATTACGTGTTTTATGGCTTTGAGGTGTTTTTAATTTTGTGGTGGTGAGGTGTTTTTATTACGTGTTTTATGGCTATGAGGTGTTTTTAATTTTGTGGTGGTGAGGTGTTTTTATTACGTGTTTTATGGCTGTGAGGTGTTTTTATTACATGTTTTATGGCTGTGAGGTGTTTTTAATTTTGTGGTGGTGAGGTGTTTTTATTACGTGTTTTATGGCTATGAGGTGTTTTTAATTTCGTGGTGGTGAGGTGTTTTTATTACGTGTTTTATGGCTGTGAGGTGTTTTTATTACGTGTTTTATGGCTGTGAGGTGTTTTTAATTTTGTGGTGGTGAGGTGTTTTTATTACGTGTTGTATGGCTGTGAGTTGTTTTTAATTTTGTGGTGGTGAGGTGTTTTTATTACGTGTTTTATGGCTGTGAGGTGTTTTTATTACATGTTTTATGGCTATGAGGTGTTTTTAATTTCGTGGTGGTGAGGTGTTTTTATTACGTGTTTTATGGCTGTGAGGTGTTTTTATTACGTGTTTTATGGCTGTGAGGTGTTTTTAATTTCGTTGTGGTGAGGTGTTTTTTTTACGTGTTTTATGGCTGGGAGGTGTTTTTATTACGTGCTTGATGGCTTTGAGGTGTTTTCAATTTCGTGGTGGTGAGGTTTTTAATTTTGTGGTGGTGAGGTGTTTTTATTACGTGTTTTGAATTACTTGGTGGTGAGGTATTTTGAATTACGTGGTGGTGAGGTGTTTTGAATTACTTGGTGGTGAGGTGTTTTGAATTACGTGGTGGTGAGGTGTTTTGAATTACTTGGTGGTGAGGTGTTTTGAATTACTTGGTGGTGAGGTGTTTTGAATTACTTGGTGGTGAGGTGTTTTGAATTACGTGGTGGTGAGGTGTTTTGAATTACTTGGTGGTGAGGTGTTTTGAATTACTTGGTGGTGAGGTGTTTTGAATTACGTGGTGGTGAGGTGTTTTGAATTACGTGGTGGTGAGGTGTTTTGAATTACTTGGTGGTGAGGTGTTTTGAATTACGTGGTGGTGAGGTGTTTTGAATTACTTGGTGGTGAGGTGTTTTGAATTACTTGGTGGTGAGGTGTTTTGAATTACTTGGTGGTGAGGTGTTTTGAATTACGTGGTGGTGAGGTGTTTTGAATTACTTGGTGGTGAGGTGTTTTGAATTACGTGGTGGTGAGGTGTTTTGAATTACTTGGTGGTGAGGTGTAATCGTCCCAAACTTCCAGTCTGCACCTACCCCTCCCCTATGTATGTGCTGAGGGGTTCTTTCTTGAAAAAAAAACATTCAACCTAAATCTTCAACCTAAATTGCCTATAAAAATGTCATATCACAAACACAACAAATACATTTGTGCAAAATAATTGTTTGTATTATGATTGGTGTAAATCATGACCACACAACAACTCAGGTACAGTCATTATCCTCAGCTAAAATAAGCCCGTTCCTCAGTATCGAAGCTAGTTTATACATATATGCACACTCGCACAATATTACACAAACAAACAACAACAACAACAACAACAACAACAACAACAGGCATTTCAAGGCCATTTCCCGTTAGAGCGGGGGTTAGCCTTGCGGGCCCCATTACAATCTTCTCCATTTTGCCCGATTTTCTAATATCACACCAACGAATGACCAAAAATACAAAAGTTCAGTTCATGGATTTATTTAAGGAGACAAGCCTCGTAAAAATGTTTATCGAATCGCCCATCAGGATGGATGAGTGGTAGTCGCCCCCTGTTGGCAAGACCCATGCAGCAAGGGCTGGAGTGCTCCACGAGTGCACGGCTTTTGTTGTGCAGTATATATGCAGACAGCGGAGAACCACCTCCCCCACCCACCATCAGCACTCGTCCATAGGTTAGTAACAAACAAAAAGGAGTCTGAGGTTGAGCTTGAGGTTCTCGATGTGTGGTTTAATGGCATGCATGAATCCATACATGAATTAATTCCTGCAAACATCAATGAGACAACAACTCAATACACCAGCATTACAACTATATCAATATAGTACTAGTAGCACATGTGAATACATCACACAAGATGTAATGTCACATCAGTCCACCTCATATATTCAGTTAGCCTCAGAGACTGCACACTCCCCTCTACTAGTAACTTCAACCATAACAATATAATGAACTACACACACTCAAAGTCATGAGAATCACACATGGCCGAGGAATCCTACATTGGGTTCATGCACTTGATCCATATAAAACTTTATTCCCCAGCCCCCCCCCCCCACCCCCCCCCCCCCAACCCCCTCTGGTAGCACAGCACGACGACGAGATACATCCGGTGAGGGATGCAGTAAGCCCACCCAGTAACATCCACAAGTTCGGCTATGAAGCAAGGAAAATTAACTCCTGCAAACATGTCAGGATAGTCAACTAAAATTATTTTGTAAATCTTAGTTTTTGACTTCTCTACTTTAAATCAGCAAACCAAACAACATTGCAAATTGCAGAGTCCAACATTCATCGTTAGGCCCAAAAACGTGCATCTCCGTGCTGAGTCAGCAAATTACTATTCCACAATCTTTGTCGCCGACAATCAGCAGCAAAAATTTCTCGCCCTTCCACAATTTATACAGGTAATTATACAAGGTAATTATACAATTACCATAGTCATGGTAATTATACAAGTAATACTCACTTGAGAGTACAAGCAAATTATACAATCAATACAAGCCTGAAATTATGACCATGCCTAAAAATGGAGCTTTCCCGATGCAGAATAAAAAGGGCGTGATTTTATGACGCGAACAGATACGTCACTAGTTCCGGTAAAAAAAAAAAAAGAGAAGTTGGAAAGGTGATAACTGATAATATACCGCATCTCATATATATATATTCAGGTATGTAGTCATTGATTGAGATTGATAAATAGGGAATGCCAGAACTTCTATTTTTAACTTCATTTTATAAATTACAGATGTAAGGCCTGTGCAGGGTTCTGCAGGTTTGCAAAAATGCCTGTACACAGGTAAAGTAATTGAGTTCAAGATCCAGTAGAGCAAGTGAAGGGACGGATTAGAAGAGTGCAACAATTTTGGGGGCTGCAGGAGTGATGTGGATTAGGAAAAAAGAGAGGAGTTGATGAGGGGAGGGTCCTATAATATGTTTGACCATTGGATTATAAGATGCAAAAAGAGAATTTCTCTTTCTCTTGTTCTTCATTTTCTGTTTGTTCTTGTTCTCTCTGTTCTCTCTCTTTCTGTCTCTCTTTATTCTCTCACTGTGTTCGCTCTGTTGTTGGTGTTGTCTGGTGTTGGGCTAGCGGCTAGGGTGCCAGCTTACGATACCTAGGATCCTGGGTTCGAATCCCGGTCGATCGCTGAATTAACGCCAGGGGGGTTGACTCAGCCTGTCATGATCGCTGAATTAACGCCAGGGGGGTTGACTCAGCCTGTCATACCTTCCGAGGTCGGCTAATTGAGTACCAGTTCACTGGTAATTCCCTGCTTGTCGTAAAAGGCGACAAACAGGGTTGGCGGCAGGAAGGGCATCCGGCCGTAAAACATTGCTTCAAAAAGGGGACCAACAAAAACAACAACAACCACGGTGCCCGAAAAAGGCCAACCCCCGCTTTGCGGGGAAAAAATGGCCTCTAAAGGTGTTTTTTTTTTTTTTTGTGTTCGCTCTGTTCTCTTTCTCTTGCTTTGTCTCTCTCTCTCTCTCTCTCTCTCTCTCTCTCTCTCTCTCTCTCTCTCTCTCTCTCTCTCTCTCTCTCATCTCTCTCCATCTCTCTCCATCTCTCTCCATCTCTCTCTCTCTCTCTCTCTCACTCTCGCGCTCTCTCTCTCTCTCTCTCCACGCACGTGCGATTGCCAGGTCTGTTGCTCAGTCACTGGCGGTACGTGCTGTGTCTCGTGTTGCTTTTTCCTTTCTTCCTACCTTTTTGGTCCTTTCTGCTGTCCGAGTGTCGGTGTCCCTTTCTATCGTCTTGTCTACTGAGCGAGAGAGGGAGAGACAGCGCGGTTAAAGTTAGCCGCTTTAGGTGGTTAACGGGATTAATTTATTTATTTCCCAGTTATTGTTGTTGTTGTTTTTTTTCATTTATTTCGGCTTTATAAACCTTTGTACCATTTATTGGTTATTTTTTTTTCGTTTAGTTACTTCAAATGGCTAGCAAGAATAGTCGAAGTAATGCCGGTCGTGACGCCGATGAGGGGTTAACAGATGAACACGGCATGTGTTTTGTCCCACCGGAAGATGTCTCGCTGGAGGAGACGCTCCTCGCAATCGGAGAATTGATCGGTTGTGAGAACATTCGGGCAGCGTCCCGAATGCACCACAAGGTGGTTGTTTTCGTTTCACGTGTCCGTTTCGCGCGCATCGTCGTGCAGAACGGACTCACCTTGGGTAATGACCAGTTTGTTCCGGTTTCGCCATGGAACACTCCGGCCTCGAAGGTAATACTATCAAACGTTCTACCGACGCTGTCTAATGAGGAGATTCTTCAGAAGCTGGGTCAGTACGGTACTGTGGTGTCGAGAATTATCCAAGCCTCCATTCGCACCACAGACGGGAAGCTTAAGCATATCGAAACGTTTAGACGGTTTTGTTATGTTGTTTTGAAGGATGGTTTGACGCAATTGAATGTCTCTCTCGTTTTTAAGTCGTCAAAACGTGAGCACAGGATTTTTGCGGCAATGGAGAGGTTGATTTGTTACGGGTGTGGTGTACATGGACACACTCGGCAGTATTGTCCTGATGGGGAGAAAACGTATGCCACAGCAGCTGGACCAGCTCCCCCCGTGACCATTACGGAGGATTCTGTAGATTCGCCTTCAGTGCGGGAATCTACGTCGGACCATCAAGGTACGGCTAAGAGTGGTGCTGATGAGACCCATATGGATGTGCTTCGTGTAAGCGATGAGTCATCCAGTACAGCTGGCCATCGTGCAACCGATGAGTCAGCAAATGTAAGGGAGAAGCCTCTACCTGTAGAGGGAATGATTTGTGAGGAGCAGCAGATTGTAGATGCGGCGTCTCGGAAAAATTTGAAACGGTCACTTGTAAGTGCGAGGAATGAGGACAAAGGTGTTAAAGTGTTGGTGGTGCAGACAGGAAGCAGTTTAAACGATTCAGACAGTCCTTCACATGAAGATCAGCAAGGTGGTGAAACTATGGCTGACATGATACCACCTGCTCAGGATGAAGGGGAACTTTTTCCTGAAGGTTGTAAATCAACCTGCGAAACCGAACAGCCTACTGATGACCATATCAATTCTAATGGGGAATGCAAAATACCCATTACTACTAATAACGACTCCTCCCCCCCCATTGTAATGATGCATGAGGATAAAGAGGATGAAGAACCTAAGGTAGATGGGGATGGAACAGGTGTTTCTGTACAGGTTCAGGAGGAACTCGTTACTAGCGTCACAGAGGGAATTCTAACTACAGAGACACTGATTGGCCATGAGGAACCAGTGGCAATGGTTGACAGCCCCCCCCCCCCCCCCTCAGGAGGAAGAGCAGCCTTTGGAGATCTCAAAAGAAAATATTGTCAGATTTTTGAAGGAAACTTTCAGACAAAGGCATGTACGAATTAAGGATCATTTTCCTAATATCCAGGCCTTCCTTGCAACTGCAAAACCTTTGCTGCAAAGGAGTGAGCATGTGGAAATCTCCGAACCTGACTTTCAGCGGCTGAGGAAATCCATCACGAAGGCAAACAAGGAATTAATTGAGGAAGAGGACTTCACCCCCCAGAAGAATCAACCATGGAACTAAATGTTGTATCCTTAAATATAAATGGGGGTCGTGCCCCCTTACGGAGGGTGCAAACCATTCAAGCGGTTGGAAAAGAAAAGGCTGACATTATTCTCTTACAAGAGACCCACGCTACTAGTGCTCAAGTAGCCGATTGGGGGAAACTTTTTAAAGGGCAATGGTGGCTAAGTGGGTTCCCTACACCTCGGGCCGGTGTTGCCATTTGCCTAAGTCACAAGATTTGTGCTCAACAGGTTTCATTTAAAGAAATCTATAAAGGGCATTTGATCTCCGTAGATTTTCTTTATAATACCCAAAAGATTATAGTAGTGAATGTTTATGCACCGTGTGACCCAATGGAGAGGAAAATTTTCTTTTCCACTCTGCGGGATTTTGTAAAAACTCTGGACCCAACAGCCTTTATCTGTATCGCGGGAGATTTTAATTGCACAATTTGTCCGTCGATTGATAGGAATGGTCATGAGCCTCATGTTGCCTCTACGAAAGCTCTAGAGGATACCATCAACATCTTTCGGTTTAAGGATGTGTGGAGATCACAACACCCACTCTCACGCTGTTATACATGGTGTAGATGCAATGATGGTATTATGTCAATGGCAAGGCTGGACAGATTCTATGTGAACAAGCCAATGTTGAATGTGGTGTCTGTCTCCAAAATTTTACCAACTGGATACACAGACCACAGTTTAATCTCAATGTCCTTTAAGTTACCCTTTCCACCCAGTGGTAGTGCTTACTGGTCTTTGAATACTCGTCTCTTACATGACAAGGAATTTAATGAGGCCTTTCACGTCGTGTGGGAGAAAATTCGCTCCTCCAGACCTGAGTATGATAGTCTCCGGCTGTGGTGGGACATTGCAAAATCCCAAATTAAGAATTTCTGTCAACAATATAGTGCATACACCACCAAAATCCAATCAATATCAATCGATCAGTTAAAATCTGAAATTATATCGTTAGAACAGAATGTTGACGAGGTTGGGAGAGGTGCACGTGACCAACTAATATGGGCAAAGAAAGCAGTGCTGGAGGAAGCGGTACGGCAACGGGCGATGGGTGCCTTGGTCCGAATGCGAATGAGCTATTTAACTCTGGACATGCCAAACAAAGAGTTCTTTAAGTTAGAGTCTTCCCTCAAAAGGTCACAACAAATTCATACTTTACTCACTCCCAATGGGTCGCTGGTGACCTCCCAGCAGGCGATCAGGTGTACTCTGAAAGGGTTCTATTCTAACTTGTGCTCTCCTCAGAACGTGGACAATGAGGTGATACGAGAGTTAACTGCTGGGCTTCTGAGTGTCGAGGAGGATGAGCGATGCATGCTCGATTCCCCAATTTCGGCTGATGAACTTGAAGCAGCTGTGCGGAGCCTGAAAGATGGGAAAGCTTCTGGAATAGATGGCCTGCCCACAGAATTCTACAAGACCTTCTGGGCCCTTGTGGGACCTGACTTACTCTATGTACTCGATGAAAGCATACGTGTCGGAGAACTTCCAATGTCTTGTAGACGAGCAGTCGTTTGTTTGCTACCAAAAGCTGGGAATCTTCAACTGGTTGATAACTGGCGACCTGTCTCCTTATTGTGTGTTGATTACAAGATTTTCTCTAAAGTACTTGCTAATCGTATGAAGACTGTGATCAGTTCAGTTATACACCCGGACCAGACCTACTGTGTGCCTGGAAAATCTATTTATGATAATATTTTTCTGGTAAGAGATATTATTTCATGCAATAATTTCCTGCGTGACGATTTTGGATTGCTGTTTCTTGATCAAACTAAGGCCTTCGATCGTGTTGACCACAAGTACCTTTTTCTGTCCTGAAAGGAATGGGGTTTGGTGAAACTTTCACCTCTTGTGTGAAACTCCTGTATACTAATACTCAATGTATGATGAAGATCAACAATAGGTTATGCTCTCCCTTTCCTTTCCAACGGGGTATTCGCCAAGGTTGCCCCCTCTCTGGGCTTTTATATATAGTCGCCCTTGAACCACTCCTTCGGTCTATTAGACAGCAAATACCTCAGGGAATGAGAAGCATAGAAGGAGCAGAATTTGTGCAGACGGCTTATGCTGATGATGTCTGTGTTTTGATTAGAAGCTCCAATGATGTCTCTGCTTTACAACGTTGTATGCGAGATTTCTCTGCAGCCTCTTCCAGTGGGATCAATTGGAATAAAAGTACAGCATTATGGTGTGGCAAAGGCAATCTCTCTTGTGTATCACCACCCTCACTCCCACACAACCTGGTCTGGAGAACGGACGGGGTTAAATATCTTGGAGTGCATATCGGTAATCGTGAAACAGAAATGAAAAATTGGGAAGGAGTGTTGGAACAAATTATGCACAGATTGAAAGCATGGGAAGGACTGCTGAGGTCCATCTCCTATCGAGGCCGTACCCTTGTCATAAACAATCTGGTTGCAACAAAATTATGGCACAGAATTATTGCTTTACAGCCATCAAACCAACTAATTATGGCTACTCAGCGAATGCTAGTAAACTTCTTTTGGAGTGGCTACCATTGGCTGAGGCCTGAGATATTGTACTACCCCCGGAAGGAAGGTGGCCAGGGCATTGTTGATATCTCTGGTCGGGTTGTGGCCTTTCGGCTGCAGTCTCTGCAGAGACTACTGTTCGCTGAACAGCTGCCCTGGCGGCCCTTTGCATTTTTTCTGTTACAACAGGCTGGTAGACTGAGATATGATCGGCAGCTTCTTTTGATAGACCTCGAGCATATAAATTTTGCCTCTCTTCCGAGATTCTATCAGAGTTTATTGGACACTTGGAAAAGGTTTGACGTCCACCGCTTCCTTGAGGGCTATAATTGTCGAATGTTCCTTCAAGAACCCCTTTTCTTCAATAACTTTTTTCCTGGTATCCCTCATAGCCATGCCCTGATTAAAAAATTTATCCAAGGAGGGATTAACAAAGTATGTGATCTGAGAGATTCATCTGGAGTTAAGTGGAAACCTGCTGGTTTGGTGGCAACCTCAGTTGGATCTCGGTCTGTCCGACTTGTAGACCAAGTTGTACATATAGTCATTAGAAAATTTAGACAGCTAAACATCGGCTGGGAAGGTGTTGGTAACATTGAGGACTTTCGGTTAGGTTTCCCTGAAATCAAAGTGCTCCTTTCGTCTTCTCTTCAGCCGGAGATTGAACATACCCCCCCTTTTCATCTTGTAACTAAGATTGGAATCCGTGATCTCTCTCGACAAAATAAGAATGTACCCCTCTCTGGGAGAACACGAGTAGCTTTGTGGTCAGAGCGGTTAGGGTCGGGGTCTCCGTCTACCCCCCTTTGGCCTCACATGTACACCTTACCAATACATGGTGTGTTAGCGGACATACAATGGAGGTTAGCACACTGGGCGCTTCCCTCCAATATTTTTGTCCACCGTATTAACAGCTCACTGCCGGAAACTTGGCCTTTCTGTGATCAGAAGGAGGATTTGTTTCATGCTTATGTACAGTGTCGTAGACTGACATCGCTTTTCTTGTTCCTTGAATATCTTTTTCACCAACTGTCCTACCCTTTCAATATGCATATGTTTATATTTGGTGTGTCTTTTAGGCCCACATGTAGAGATGTGGGTGTTCTTCTCAATTTTTTGGTTGCTGTTGCAAAATATGTGATATATAAATCTCGGAAAATTAAAATAGATAACGGCTATGGCTCTGATGCTATTTCTATTTTTAAAGGGTTTGTCTCAACACGACTCAAGCTAGAATTTGATTTCTTTGTCAGTAATGGAAACGTCCAACTTTTTGAGAGAAAGTGGTGTATTGGCAATGTTCTGTGCTCAGTCGATGATTCAAAAGTGGTAATTACTTTATAATTCCTGATTGTTTTGATTTTTTTTCTTTGGAACTGATTGCTTGCATATATGTTTCTTCCTGTGTCCTTGAATACATTTCTCTCTCTTTCTCTTAGGTTTTCGCTTAATTTGCTCTTGATGTATTTATAGCTCTTGCGTGAGCGTTTCCTTTAAAATTGGTTGTGGTTTTGTTTGTGTCTTCCCCTTTGGTTTGTAAAATATATATTTTTGTATATTTGCTGGTTTTCTTTTAAATACCCCTTTGCTTTTTTGTGGTGTCTTCATGATCCTTATGCAATTTCTTTAAACTGGTTGCTGGGTTTTTTTTTACAACTGCTTTGTGAAATGTGTTTTTTTACAACTGCTTGTGAAATGGCTTTACATTGTTTATAATAAAAGGACACAAAAGTCAAGTCTCTCTCTCTCTCTCTCTCTCTCTCTCTCTCTCTCTCTCTCTCTCTCTCTCCGTCTCTATCTCTGTCTCTGTCTCTGTCTCTCTCTCTCTCTCTCAAGAGAGAGTAGACACCCAATAGACACCCAACTCCCAATAGACACAAGAGTCAAGAACGCTCGTTGTTTGGGTCAATCTGTTAATCTGTTTTGGAATCAAACGGTGTCGTCATGTCTGGACGTGGTAAAGGTGGAAAAGGTCTCGGCAAAGGAGGTGCTAAACGTCATCGCAAGGTACTGCGTGATAACATCCAGGGAATCACAAAGCCTGCTATTCATCGCCTTGCTCGCCGTGGTGGAGTAAAGCGCATCTCGGGTCTCATCTACGAGGAAACCCGTGGAGTTCTCAAGGTGTTCCTGGAAAATGTGCTCCGCGATGCTGTTACCTACACGGAGCACGCAAAGCGAAAGACCGTTACTGCCATGGATGTGGTGTACGCTTTGAAGCGCCAGGGCCGTACGCTCTACGGTTTCGGTGGTTAAACATTTTGTGAGTGTTCATCATCTCTCTCTCTCTCTCTGTCTCTGTGTGTACACAAAGTCGAGGCTCATGTATGAGCGACACATTAAACACAAAAAACATAAGCGGACACATAAAACATATAATAAAGAGAGTGGGAGACCAGAGGAGGAGAGAGAAGAAAGCAAACAAGCACAACAGCAGTAGAGAACAAGGACATCGAGAGATCTGTGGAAGGGAGAGGGCTCAGGCAGGGGAGGGAGGAGGAGGGGTGCACTGTATAAAACAAGTGGACAATACTAGGAATTTCAGGAATGAAGTCAGAGATTGCAAAAGGTGGAGATGGGGTGCATTAACAGGGGTAGAAAAGATCAAGGTTTTGGATGGTAGAAGATAAGAGATGGTGGTGAACAGTTGTTTTAAAGACCTGGAGGGAGGAGTGGGATTGAAGGGAGTGTGGGAGTTTGTTCCAGAGGCGGGAGAAAAGAGGAATGAAACAGTGAAGGTGAGCAGAGTCTTGATTTTGGCAGTTTTACCAGAAAATGGTTGCTAGCAGATCTTGTGCATCCTGTAGGAACATTTTGGGGACAGAGCACAGACATAGCAGGGGGAGCTAGGCCAGAGAGGAGGTGGTAGAAGACAGAAAGACCACCAACCTGCCTGCGAGTGAAAGGCCCTCAGAATTGGCTTCATCACTGGGATACCAATGATTCTGAAAGCTTTGGCTTCTGCAGCGTGAAGCCAAGCGAGGTGTGAGGCAGGTGACCCAGCCCACAGGGGAGAGCAGTATTCCATCAAGCTGCGGATGAAAGCTTTGTATGTGGTGAGGAGCTCAGCGGTGCCAAGAAGGACTTCACATGACGGAGGATGCCCAGTCTGCGACTGGCTTTGGAGGCCAGCTTGCAAATGTGGTTTTCCCAGTAAAGATAATGGCAGATATTGAGACCCAAGAGCTTGAGTGACAGAACTTCTTCAAGAGGATTGTTGAGAAAGTGGATGAGAGGGTTTTTCAGACGGTCTTTTTGGAGAGACATCATGAGAGTGTGAGATTTGTCAGGATTGAAAGACATGTTCCACTTGTTTGATCAGTTTGTGATTTTGTCCAGGTATGCAGAGAGTGAACAGGCTGCAGCCTGCCGATCTGAGGGTTGAGATATGGAGTGGCAGAGAGTGGTGTCATCAGCAAAGAGATATAGAGGATTTTCCAGAGTCGGAGGGATCATTAATGAAGACCAGAAATAGCACAGGGCCCAGAACACTGCCTTGAGGTACTCCAGCCTGGACAGGAAGAGGAGAGGAGAGAATTCCATTCAGGGCCACAAGTTGACTGCGACTGGAGAGGAAGTCTGCGAGCCATGCGTGGAGCTTTCCATGGATACCATAAGAGGTGGGTTTGTTGAGCAGAGCGGGGTGCCAGACCTTATTGAAGGCACGAGATATGTCAAGGGAGACAGCCCTGGTTTCCTGTTTGGCGTTAAGGACCTCCATCCATTGTTGAGACAGCATACACAGCATGTCCAGAGTAGAGTGACATTGTCTGAATCCAAATTGATGATCAGAGATCAAGCCATTGGAGAAGAGGAAGGATTTCATTTCGGAAGCAATAATGGATTCCATGACCTTGCTTATGATTGGGAGCAGGCTGATTGGTCTGTAGTTGCAAGGATATGTTTTTGCTCCTTTTTGTGTAAAGCGGTAATGTTGGCTGAAGTCCAAGCTGATAGCCGATGACGTTGAGCAAACGAGAGGGTGAACAGAATCGAGAGAGGGTGAGATAAACTGGCAGAGCAGGATTGTAGGACCCGTGGGCTGATGCCGTCTGGTCCAGTTGCAGAATCAGAGTTGAGGTTTGACAAAAAATTCTCCACCTTGTTGGGAGAGAAGGATGCAGAGTCCAGGAACAGCTGGGTACGACTCGGTACGGTGGGTACAGAGAGAGATGGGTTTGGGACACAAGATTTTCAGGCAAACACAGTTGAGACATTCAGCTTTTTCACGTGCGGTGTTAGCTGTATAGCCGTTTGAGGTAAGGGAGGGGATGGAGGGGGAACAAACACCAGACACAGATTTGACCAGACACCACCAGGATTTGGAGGAGGGAGACAGGTTTGAGAGTTCAGTCTTGAGAGTAGAGAGATATAGTTTCCTGACTCTCCTGAGGGTAGATACACACTGTTTCGAGCTCTGTGAAAGGAACGGAGATTGCCTTCCGTCGGATTTGCCTTCCATGAAGCAAAGGCAAGTTGTTTCAGGGCAACTGCCTCACCCCAAGATTCAGTGTACTATGGATGGGAAGAAGGGTATGACAACTGCAGACGAGATGGGATACATCTGTGCTTGAGAGAGAGAGCAATTTTCTTTGGAAGCAGACACCTCTCCAGTCCCAGGATGAGTTGATGTCAGAGGCAGTAGAGATTGGAGACCAGTCCAGATGATTGATGGCTGCTTGAAGACCGTGCCAGTCGGCTTGAGTGAAATGCCAGACTCGTTGATGCTGAGGAGGCTCTCTGAGAATGGCCAGAGAGATGTCCACTTTAACAAGGAAATTATCAGATTAACCAATTGGAGCAGAAGAAGAGCAGCAGACATTTGCAGGGAAGGTAGTCATAACCAAGTCTGGAAGAGATGATGTACCGTTGACAGAGATCCGGGTCGGGAAATTGACAGATTGTGTCAGTCCCAATGAGTCACCGAAGTTCTTTGCAGAGGTGCCATGGATGGTGAGAGGTACCCACACCCAGCCAGCTGGCATGATGACAGTTGAATTCACCACATATGAGGAAGAGAGAGTTGGGATGAGTGGATAGAAGTTGGTCCATGTTGTCAGACAGTGAGATGTAAATGGAATCATCACTGTTTGGTGGACGGTACAACACACATATGAACAAAAGGTTTGAGCGAAGGCCCCGGATGTTTGAGGTCCATACCATTAAGGAGGAGGGAGTGGGAGCATCGGATACAGGACAGCGGAGGGGAGTGTTAGGGAAAGATGAGGGAGGAGAGGGTGAGGTTGGGAGAGCTGTTGACTGTGTCAGAGATTGCAGGAGAGCTAGGAGAAGGGGATGATGAGGACAAAAGGTTTGATGGTGATGGTATGAGGCACAGAGAGGAGTTATTTGAGGAGGGGGGAGGGGCAGAGCGAAGGAGAAGGTTGGAGGAGGTGGAGGTATGAGTTGGAAGGGAGAAGAAGTGGGGAGGAGGCAGCTTTGTGGAGGAGTTAAGAGGGAACTTTGAGGAGGAGGGGTGAGAGGGGGGAATTGACGAAAAATGGTGAGGGGGGAGATTTGAAAGGAAGGGGTGAGGGGTTAGTTTTGAAGTGGAGGGGAGAGGGGGAAGAATTGAAGGGGAGGGGTTTGTTTGGAGTTTGGACAGGAGGGATGAGGGGAGATCTGAGGGGAAGGGGTGAGGGGGAAGATTAGAGGAGGAGGGGTAAGGGGAGAGATTTGAAGGGTCGGGGTGAGGGGAAAGACTTGAGGAGGAGGGGAGAGGGGTTGATTAGAAGGGGAGGAGGGAGATTTGAAGGATAGGGGTGAGGGGGGAGATTTGAAGGGGAGGAGGAGGGGTGAGGGGGGAGATTGGAAGGGGAGGGGTGGGTTGGGAGTTTTGAAAGTTTTGAATGAATAATGAAAATCCATCATTTATTACAAACTGGGTTTCTTGAGATATTCAAGTCAGAGATCCGTTTGAAAACGTTTGAGGAGGGGTGGAATGAAACTGGGTTTAGAGAATGAAGAACGGAAGAACTGTAAGAGATTTAATTTTTTTGTGATGGAAAGATTTGATGAGCAAATTGAAGAAAGCCTTTTGAATAGGAAGAAAAAAAGCGAGTTATAATATACAAATGAATACAACATGGCAGTGGGGAGTTTAAACATTTTAAAACAAAACCATGAAGAGTCTGTGAAATTCCCTGAAATGCAGAAGAAAAGGGGATTAACAAGCCAGGGTAGCAGAGAGCGAGGGAGCCAGGAGGTGTATAAGCAATTTGTTAGTACGGAAGGAGAGGCCTCATTTTTACTTTCTTCGTTAATTTTTTTTTCCTGGAAGGTTAGGTGAAAGCGGACTTGAGAAAGCAGGAGAAAGGTTGAAGGAGTATGGTGAATTCTTCATAAATTGGAGAAGTGAAGAAAAAATCGCTGCAGAGGAAGGAGTTATGATGGAAGAAGGGAGGGGCGGGACAACACGTGGTCGCCGGTGGGGGAGGGTGGGTCGCGAGGAGTAGAGTCCCTGTATAGAGAGAGTTACGACAACCCGGATTTAGAAGCCATTTTGTTTCCATTGTTTGTGCCATGCACCAGTGCACTGCCCACTAGTGTGTATACATTGTGTGTAACCAAGTACAAAATTTGAGTGCCTACATTGTGTAATTTGTGATTTGCACTGTGCCCCTCACTTTTGATATGATTTTCTCTTAGTCCAAGATAAGAATCGGATTTTGTTTATTGCAATAATCTTTGTTCTGAAATGTAGTTTTATGTGGGGAGGAGAGGGGGAAAAGGAATAAAAAGGAAAGAGGGGACAGGAAGTGCCTATCATTTTCTGGACTACCTTGCTCTCTTGCGTCTTACTTTCTTGACTGGCATGCATGCACACAAAGCCGACAATGTGAACATTTTCAAATCTCTGTGAAAGACTCATTTATTTGAAAATGCCTACATCTGATTATATCTTAGGTTTTCTTCTGGTATAATTTGTATTTGTATATTCATCTCGTTGGTTTTCATCTCTTTCCTAAGCGCTTAGAGGCTCCTGCAATTTACGCTGTATAAATTCCTATTATTATAACAACATTGCCTTAAAACCATCTTGACAAATGACAGAAATGTTGATTTTAAATGTGACAATTAAAAAGTAATTTAACTTTTCATGTAGGCGCACCGGGAGAAATACATATGCACAATTAAATTGTAATTACATAAAAGGCCCAGAAATTGTAATCCAGACTTGCAATGGAAGGGTATGCTTGTAAAACATACCCGTTTTTCATAGCAATGTACAATTAGTTGTATGGTGTACATCTAAACTATTCCAAATTACATACATGTACATAATAATAATAACAATAATAACAGTATTTATATAGCGCCTTAGCATGAAATGAACAAAGCGCTTCACAACATATCTTGAAGACTACAACTTACATTACACAATCTTAGAAGAAAAGACTTAAAGCTACTTTTCAAAAAATACAATTAAGTTACTTTGGAAATAAATGTGTTTTGAGTTTTGATTTGAAAGTTTTTATGTTATGTGAGGTCCGAATAGTTATAGGTAGTTTGTTCCAGAGGGCAGGTACTGAGTTGCAAAAGGCTTTGTCCCCGCATGGCAATGAGTTCTATTACAGACAAGGAGAGTCTTATCAGCGTGTGATCTTAAGTATTTGGCGTCATTAGAATGAGTGTGAGTATTAAAGACAATACTCACATTATTAAGTATTATTAAAGACAACAAACAAAGCGAGACAATAAAATAGAGCGTTCCTCGTATGTATTCAATGCAAGGCCAGAAACACGCGAAGATCGGACAGGAAACAACATGGCGTCCACAGACCACGTGACCAATTTTTTTCGGACTCTTCCTGTCGCAACTCTCTCCATACAGGGACTCCAGCGAGGAGAGAAGGTAATTATTATTATTATGTATTTTATTTTTTTGTTAATTAAGATATTAAACAAAGGGTAAGAAGTTAGGGGGAAGTAGGAGCGGAAAAAGGTAAACCAGAGGAAGAATGAACTGAATAAACAAAAGACGAAACAAGCAAACTGGGCAGGCCTCGAGGCTAACCAGGCCCCAAATACACTACTCACAATAAGTTAGGGATATTGGCAGGTTCTTCGGTGTGGTTGATTTTGTGTATTAATTATGTAGAAAAAAGTTGTTGGTCCTAATTCTATGGTTATTAATGAGTGTGAAAAAACACAGCATTCTTGATTTCAATACCCTAACCCTAACCCCTATAAAAAAAATAAACTCACTCTCACAATATCCCTAACTTATTGTGAGTAGTGTACGTACCATCAAACTGACTGACTAATACGCCAATTTGCACGAAATGCAAGACAAGATCGAACTAGAAACACACTGTAAACACGTACACAGGAAAATAAAAACGTAACTTTGGGAAAAAAAAAACACTCAACTTTGATCGACGTGGACGAGCTCGGAAGAAACGGCCTCACCCAGGGAACCGGAAGCAGAAGTCCACTCTTTGTTCTCTCTCTTTGTTCTTTCGTTGTCTCAATCTTTCTTTGTTCTCTTTCCCTTTGGTCTCTCTTCTCTTTCTTTGTTCTCTCTTTGTTCTTTCTCTCTCTTTGTTCTCTTTCTCTTTGGTCTCTCTCCCTCTCTGTGTTTTTTTTTCTCTCTCTCTCCCTCTCTCCCTCTCTCCCTCTCTCCCTCTCTCTATCTTCTCCCTCTCTCTATCTTCTCCCTCTCTCTATCTTCTCCCTCTCTCTATCTTCTCCCTCTCTCTATCTTCTCCCTCTCTCTCTCTCTCCCTCTCTCCCTCTCTCCCTCTCTCCCTCTCTCCCTCTCTCCCTCTCTCTTCTCCCTCTCTCTTCTCCCTCTCTCTCTCTCTCCTATCCCCTCTCTCTCTATCTTCTCCCTCTCTCTATCTTCTCCCTCTCTCTATCTTCTCCCTCTCTCTATCTTCTCCCTCTCTCTATCTTCTCCCTCTCTCTATCTTCTCCCTCTCTCTATCTTCTCCCTCTCTCTATCTTCTCCCTCTCTCTCCTATCTTCTCCCTCTCTCTCCTATCTTCTCCCTCTCTCTCCTATCTTCTCCCTCTCTCTCCTATCTTCTCCCTCTCTCTCCTATCTTCTCCCTCTCTCTCCTATCTTCTCCCTCTCTCTCCTATCTTCTCCCTCTCTCTCCTATCTTCTCCCTCTCTCTCTCTCCTATCTTCTCCCTCTCTCTCTCTCTCCTATCTTCTCCCTCTCTCTCTCTCCTATCTTCTCCCTCTCTCTCTCTCCTATCTTCTCCCTCTCTCTCTCTCCTATCTTCTCCCTCTCTCTCTCTCTCTCCTATCTTCTCCCTCTCTCTCTCTCCTATCTTCTCCCTCTCTCTCTCTCCTATCTTCTCCCTCTCTCTCTCTCCTATCTTCTCCCTCTCTCTCTCTCCTATCTTCTCCCTCTCTCTCTCTCCTATCTTCTCCCACTCTCTCTCTCCTATCTTCTCCCTCTCTCTCCTATCTTCTCCCTCTCTCTCTCTCCTATCTTCTCCCTCTCTCTCTCCTATCTTCTCCCTCTCTCTCTCCTATCTTCTCCCTCTCTCTCTCTCCTATCTTCTCCCTCTCTCTCTCTCCTATCTTCTCCCTCTCTCTCTCTCCTATCTTCTCCCTCTCTCTCTCTCTCCTATCTTCTCCCTCTCTCTCTCTCTCCTATCTCCCTCTCTCTCTCTCTCTCTCTCTCGCCCCCTGCTGGCCGTTCGTGTGTTGGGCGTGGCAAGATGGCGTGCACTGGTGTTCGTGTGCTGTAGCTCCGTGCTTGTGTTGTGTTGTCCTCCCCCCCCCCCCCATTCCTTCCTTTCCCATCGCGCCTTTGTCGTGTCCTTCTTTACCACCTGTGCCCCTTTCCCTCCCTTGAGACAGAGAGAGTGAGAGAAGAGCCCAAAGGTGAGAGCAGACCCGTTCGGTTCAGTTTACCTGCTCCGTCGGTGTTGTTTACCTTACTCGCGTCGTGTGAACTTTATTATTCATTATTTCATTTCGACTTTATTTATTTTGTGTCCTTTCCGCCTGGTCAAGGTGGAAAGGTGAGACATCGCCGTTATGGCGAGTGTTCGTGCACGGCAGGAAGGGTTTGAAACCCTAAGAAGGAAGCATGCTTTCGTGTGTGTCCCTCCCGAAGGTGTTCCTACCGAGGACATTATCCTAGCTGCAGGGAATGTTATCGGCGATGAAAATGTCCGCGCCGCGTCGCGGATGAACCAAAAGTTTGTTGTTTTCGTGTCGGACGAGAAGTTCGTGCATGATGTTGTTAGTACTGGTCTGTCATTGAAAGGTGGGCAGTTCGTCATGGTTTCCCCGATGGACACACCGGCGATTAAAGTTATTATTTCAAATGTCGCTCCGTTTATCACAGATGATAAGTTAATGGCTGTTCTGACCCGGTATGGAACTGTTGTTTCCCGAATCTCGTTGATTCCCCTGGGATGTCGGGATGAACGAATGAAACATGTTATGAGTTTCCGGAGACAAGTATTCATGGTGCTTCCTGATCGCGGCGACGATACAGGACTAAACATCTCGTTTAAAATTTCGGTAAATGATCGTCAATATCAAATGTACGCTTCGTCAGGCACCTTAACGTGCTTCCTTTGTGGAGCCTTTGGACACGTTAAAAGGTTTTGTCCCAAAGCATCTTGTACGAAGTGCGGCAAATTGGGACACACCAATGTGGGCTGTAAAAAAGAAAACACCCCGACCGTGCTTCCTCATGCCTCGACCGTGCTTCCTCACGCCTCGACCGTGCTTCCTCACGCCTCGACCGTGCTTCCTCACGCCTCGACCGTGCTTCCTCACGCCTCGACCGTGCTTCCTCACGCCTCGACCGTGCTCCCCGACGCTCAAACCGTGCTCCCCGACGCTCAAACCGTGCTACCTGAAGCCCCGACCGTGCTTCCCAACGCCCCGACTGTGCTTCCTGATGTCCCAACTGTGCTTCCCGAGGTCCCGACTACGCTTCCCGAAGCCCCAACCCTGCTACCTGAAGCCCCAACCGTGCTACCCGAAGCCCCAACCGTGCTTCCCGAAGCCCCGACTGTGCTTCCCGACGCCACGACTGTGCTTCCCGACGCCCCGACCGTGCTTCCCGACGCCCCGGTGCTACCCAAACCCAGTGAGATGGCACTTGGTGATGCTAGTACTGCTGGCGAACCCATGAATGAAGAACTTGTCATACTGACCAAAAAACGGAAAGCACCACTAACAAATAGCCCCGATGGTGCGATAAAGAAGGCTGTCTTGGGCAGAGACACTGTCTCTGCAAAAGAGGGCAAAACGTTTACAGCAAACGAAAATATCGAACGCCAAAGTGGAAAAGAGGATGTTACTGATTTCCCAGGCTCTGAGAATAAAGCCTACATTGATCCGAACAATGCGGCCATTTTTGAGCCTGAACGCGAAGCCCTACCGATTCCCCCTCCAGTAGCTGAGCGGACTGGTGACCAAACAAATTGCTCTGTCTTACAAACAGAAATCGTAACCCCGGCTACGCAGAGATCTGCAGCCATTTGCCAAAGCACACATAAAGAAAGTAAGCACCAGTCTGCTCGTGAGTGTGTACCAGAGTACGCAACGAAATCTCAGGATATGCATCCAGAGGAGCTCGTGAGAGCTGCAAGTAAAGCCCAAGATCCAGGTGGGACATTATCAGACCTGTCAGAATCTGAGGACGAGGTGGAAGTGACTGAGCTGTCACAGTCATCAGCATCTCAGTCACAGATACCCCCCCAACACATCGTGTCGTTTCTAGCCGAAACGTACAGACAGCGTAACATAGTCATTAAAGACTATTTTGCCGATTTGGTTGCATTCATCCACACTGCAAAATCCATAATTAAAACGCCTGAACAATTTGACCTGAATAAGTCACAATACCACAGGTTAAGAAAATTCATCACACGTGCAGGTGTAGAGTGTTCCCAGCCACAGGCTGATTTCATCAATACAGGATGAAAACTATAAAACTTGCAACTTTAAATATTAACGGTGGTGGTGCTAGCCACCTCCGCCAGGTTCAAGTAAAAAACATATTTCAACGGAAAAAGGTGGATGTGATCTTACTTCAAGAAACTCACATCACACCAAATGTGGAACATAACTGGCATCAACTTTTTAAGAGCCAATGCTATTTCAGCAATTTATCAGCTTCATCTGCTGGAATCGGCTTCTTGCTGAAGCCAGGCCTCGTGTGTGAGTCATGCCATTTTCAGGAGGTAATAAATGGTCGGCTTAGCTCTCTCAAACTAGTAAGCCATAACTTCCATTACACCATTTTTAATGTGTATGCGCCAAGTGATAGCGTAGAGCGTAAGTCCTTCTTCACCTCAATGATAAATCACTTAAGATCGGTTGATTTTGATCATTGTGTGTGTGTCGGAGGTGATTTCAATTGCACCTTCGACCCATCGGTTGACAGAAACTCTGTCGAACCCCATCCTGAGTCCCATGTACACTTATCCAATTTTTTTTAGCACAATGGGCTTCGTTGATGTTTGGCGGTTGCACCACCCAAACACATCCCATTACACCTGGTGTCGATGCGCCAATAGTCGAGTATCCTTGGCAAGGCTTGACAGATGGTACATCAACGTACCCTTTAAAAATACTGCGGTTTCTTCAAATCTTTTTCCTTCCGTGTTTTCAGACCATCATATGGTAACCCTAAACCTTTCCTTTCCTCAACCCGCAAATAGGAGCGCTTATTGGAAGTTTAATGTTAGACTTCTAGAAGATGGTATGTTTGTTTAAAGAAGCCTTTCGTGTTTTCTGGGCAAGTCTAGTAGCAAAGAAATTAAATCTTCCTTTTCTTCATCCAGCATATGGTGGGATAACATGAAATCTCAAATTCGGGTTTTTTGTCAATGTTTCCAATCACACAGCACAAACGACAAGCACTTTACAATGGCCCGGTTGGAATTGGATATTCTACAATTGGAGAGTAAATTGGCTCATGAAAACAATGACGCCAATTACCAGTTATTGCTTGTAAAGAAAGCTTTTTTAAGGGAGTTAGTTCAAGAGAAAGCAGCCGGTACATTAATTAGACTTAGAATACAGAATGTAAAATTATCAGACACCCCAAACAAGTCTTTCTTTCATTTAGAATCCTTAAGCAAGCCATCACGGCTAATCTCTTCTGTTTTGGACTCAAGAGGCAACGTTGTTGTCAATGAGGATGATGTTAGACTAAACATTATTGAATTCTATACAAAACTTTTTGAGGAGCAGACTGTTTGTAATGATACAATGATGGATTTAACCTCTCACCTCCCCTCCCTAACTGAGGCTCAACGGTTGGAGCTTGACCTACCAATCACCCTCCTTGAGCTAACCTGTGCTCTTGCTGCCATGGATTCAGGGAAAGCTCCGGGTATTGACGGTCTACCTCCCGAATTATTTCTGACATTTTGGGACCTTTTAGGCCCTGAGTTGCTGAATGTTTTGGACACTTCTATACAGACTGGTATAATGCCGCTGAGTCTAAGAAGAGCCGTAGTGTGCTTGCTCCCGAAAACTGAAGATCCCCGACTTTTGGTGAACTGGCGACCGATCTCCCTGCTGTGCACGGACTACAAGCGTTTTTCAAAAGTACTAGCTAATCGACTAAAAAAGGTTATTGGTGATCTAGTACTGCCAGAACAGAGTTACTGTGTTCCTGGAAGATCCATCCATGATAATATTTCTTTAATCAGAGATCTCATTGATGGTAACCGTGTTAAAGAAGACTTTGGAATGATGTCGCTTGATCTTGAAAAGGCATTTGACAGTATCGACCATAAGTTTATGCATCATGTGTTACAGGCATGCGGCCTCGGAGCAAACTTTCGTTCCTACATTTCCTTGCTATACACAGATGTATTTAGTTTAATTAAGATTAATAATGTGCTGGCTCCCCCCATCAAGGTTCGGAGAGGGGTTCGGCAAGGGTGCCCAGTCTCTGGTTTATTGTTTGCTCTTTCTTTAGAGCCTCTTCTCAATCTACTGAGAAAGAAGATTTCTGGAATAGCACTTTCTCCCATGAGTGCACCGCTAACCCTATGTGCTTATGCGGATGACGTCTGCATCTTTGTAAAAGATAAGGATGATATTGATATCCTTGTTGAGTGCCTATCAAAGTTTCACGCTGCCTCCTCTTTAAAAATCAATTGGAACAAGAGCAAGACGTTATGGATACCCTCCCTTTATCGCAACCTTCTTCAGCCTGTACCACAGCCGCCCCCATCCCTCCCCGCAGGGTTGCTGTGGGGAAGTGAGGGAATTAAGTACTTGGGCATATTCCTTGGTTCCCCACAGTATGCTCAGAGAAATTGGGACGGGGGTAATTGAGCAAGTGGGAGAAAGATTGAACCGATGGAAAAGGGTTTTACCTCATTTGTCCTTCAAGGGCCGTGTGCTAGTGATCAACAACTTAGTTGCCACAATGTTGTGGCATAGGTTCATCTGCCTGCAACCGCCGGAGGCCCTACTCAAAGCACTCCAGGGCAAACTGGTGGACTTCTTCTGGGGAGGCTACCACTGGCTACGGCCCGATGTGATATGTCGCCCCTCGGCTGACGGTGGCCACAACCTCGTCGACATCAAAGCCCGCCTAATGGCCTTCCGGCTGCGGTCCATTCAACGTCTCCTCTACATGGAACATCTGCCAGGCCGGCTCCCTGCATGCCTTGTACTGCAGCGAGCGGGTAGGCTCGGGTACGGGTTTGAACTTTTTCAAATGAACCTCCAACATGTCGACATATCGGTTCTCCCTGCTTTTTACCAAAGCCTCTTAAATGCCTGGCAGAGTCTTTCTGTGAGTCGTCAGGCGGACACATATGTAACGAAAATGCTGGCACACGAGCCTTTGTTCTATAACCCTCTCTTTCCCGACATTCCAAAGAGTCGAGATTTTTGCCAACACTTTATAGCAGCTGATATCGTGAAGGTGCGGCATCTCCGACATGACTCAGGGTATGGTTGGAAATCCGTAAGTGAAATCGCCGACCTGACAGGGATTTGGTCCCATAGGATGATTGCAAAAATTTTGAGGAAAATGATTCAGGTGGGACGGCAACTTGGCCTAACTTGGACTCGGGGTACAGAAGAAGATCTAAATGAGCCGACAGTGCCTAAATTGATTGTTGAACCCATTCAAAACGATTTGCCCCCTGTTAGCGATGGGTCAAAGCTTTTCCAGACAATGGACAGCAAGGGCATCTACAAGATGTGCCTCAAGCTGTTAAATGGGAACCCTTCGTTAAATGGAGTTACCCGATGGAAAGGATTGTTACCCGGAGGACCCCCCTCCGAACCTATCTGGGAAGCCATGTATAGTGAGCCCACATCCAAAAGAACAGGTGATCTCCAGTGGCGTTTGGCCCACTGGATTGTTCCCTCCAACACGTTTATTAGACATTTTTCTCCTGTATCTGTTTGTTGTCCCTTCTGTACAGTCAATGAGGACTTGTTTCATGCATTCATAGACTGTATCCGATTATTTCCTTTGTTTCATTGGTTGAATTACATTGCACACGAAATGCATGTTACTTTTTCTTTGAGGAATTTCGTCTTTGGTTTTGCTCCTAAACAGAATCCTGCGTCTAAACTGTTTAGTTTCCTAATAGCAACTGCGAAACTTGCTGTTTATTTGACAAGAAAAGACAAACTATCTGGCAAACCGATAGAGCACTGCAATATCATGTTGTGTTTGAATGCATTAGTCTCAGCAAGATTGAAACTGGAATTTACCCTTTCCAACGAGGCCAGAAATTTTCAAAACTTTGTTGATACTTGGTGTGTTGGTGGGTTTTGTGAGGTTAAAGAAAACGAATTTAGAATACTGTTGTGAGATACTGATTGTTTCTTATTTGATGATCATTGGGTGCTTCTTCTTTTTCTTTTTCTTTTTATTGGCATTATTGATTTCATTGCAAAACGTGTATATTGTTACTTTTATATTTTTGTAATAAAAGGACTAAAAAGTCAAAGTCTCTCTCTCTCTCTCTTCTCCCTCTCTTCTCCCTCTCTTCTCCCTCTCTTCTCCCTCTCTTCTCCCTCTCTTCTCCCTCTCTTCTCCCTCTCTTCTCTCTCTCTTCTCCCTCTCTTCTCTCTCTCTCTCTCTCTTCTCTCTCTCTCTCTCTTCTCTCTCTCTCTCTCTCTCTCTCTCTCTCTCTCTCTCTGTCGCCACCTGCTGGCCGTTTGTATGGTGGTTGTACTGTCATGGCGTCTGCTTGTGGAGGCCTGTGAGTGCTCTGTGTTGTTGCTCCATTCCCCCCCCCCCCCGTTTTCCCCCCTCTGTGTCCTTGTGCCTGTTCGTGGAGTCTTCCTGGTGATTCCCATATATGTTGAGACGGGAGAGAGAGCCGGAGAGCACAGGGTGATCGCTGGTAAGGGTTCGCCGTTTTTGGGCGTCGCCCGATCGGTGTTTGCTCCTTCATCTTAAACCTCTATTTCCTTTTTTTCCTTTCGTTTATCTTTCCTTCAGTTTGTTTTGTTGCCTCCCTTTTCCGAAGTTAGGGAAATCGGAGAGGTCTGATTGCTTCCCATTCCCGGAGTTCGGGTAGGGAAGATTGTATTATATATTCACCCTCCCCGAGTTGGGGAGGGGTTGTAAGTGCAGCTGTTCCAGCATGGCAGCTGCACTATCTCGATTTACGGCCTTTCAGAGCCTGACCCGTAAGCACGGGTTCTTTTGTGTACCTCCGGAACGTGAGGTTAGTGTCGAGGACGTTGTCCTCGCAACCGGTCGTGTTGTCGGGATCGACAAGGTTGTTGCCGCTTCGCGGATGAACAAGCGGATCGTTATTTTTTTGTCCGACGTGGATTGTGTCCCACAAATTGTCGAACAGGGTTTGACAATCGATCCAGATTTATTTGTAATGATTTCCCCACTAGATAGCCCAGCGATAAAAGTCGTGATATCAAATTGCCCCCCATTTGTATCCGACGATGTACGAATTAAAGAATTGTCCCGATACGGTACCATCGTGTCTCGTATCTCCATGATTCCCTTCGGGTCACGAAACAACGATTTAAGGCACGTGGTTTCATTCCGGCGGCAAGTGTTTATGATTTAAAAAAATTCCCAGAAGGATTTAAACCTTATAATAAAATTAAAACATCAACAGAACGAATATACAGTGTACGTGTCCACCAACGTTCTAAAATGTTTTGGCTGCGGACAATTTGGGCATGTTAAGCATGACTGCCCCCGAAAAGAGAATTCTCCACAAGTGGAACCTCCCCTCCGAACCGGGAATAAGCAACCCCCCCACCTTCCCACCACCGATCCAAACCCTTCCACCACCGACCCAAGCCTTCCCACCACCGACCCAAGCCTTCCCACCACCGAACCAAACCTTCCCACCACCGAACCAAGCCTTCCCGCCGCCGAACCAAGCCCTCCCACCACCGACCCGAACCTTCCCACCATCGACCCAAGCCTTACCACCACTGATCCCAATCTGTCCACCACCGACCCAAGCCCTCTTACCACCAATCCAAACCCCCCCGCCGTACCCCCTTCCCCTCCCCTTGAAACAGGGGCCCCTCCCTCTACTGAAGGATCTAATTGCAGCCATCTCCTGTTAACGATAGATCTCACCCCCCAGGCGACATCGTCCAATCACAGCTTGTTGCCTGCTATAACTGATCCTACCTCTCCCGCCGTGGTAGCCGATGGGAATCCCCTCCCGATGATCACGTCCTCCCTCCCCCCCCCTCCCCCCAAACCCTTGCAATCTCTTCCCACTAACCAGGACGAGTTTCAATTAGTCTGCCCAAAAGGAAAAAGACATCTGCAAACAACAGATGAAAACGGTCATCTCTTTAAAAAACCTACAACTGAAAACCGACAGCCCCTCCTCTCTGGCCTAGATTTGTCCCTCGTCACAGAAAATCGTTTCTTGGTATTGGAGGACATAGATGTGGATGAATCCTCGCCCTTGTCTACTGACCTAGAAACTGATATGGTTGAACCGCAAAAATTAGTACCGCCCCCCTCCCCCCCTCCCCCCCTCCCCTGAAGATGGCTCATTTCTCTCCCTCCCCGTCCCCTCCCTCTATGGACTATGCCCCATCCGATAACGTGGAGGGATGTGATGACGGTGAGGAGATAAATGATGAAAACCAGTGTGACACACCATCTGATATAGATGACTCTGTTAGTGAATGTGGTAGCCTTAAGGAAGAAGAAATCCCTCCAATCCCTCCCTCCGAGATAAAAAGGTTTCTTAAGGACACATTCCGAAAAAGGAATGTTGTTATAGAAACCTTTTTTCCGGAGCTACCTGATTTTATACATTCCGCTAGACTGATGGTAAAACGGCCCCACGTTTTAAATTTCAATTCCTCCCAACGTCACCGTTTAAAGAAGTGGTTGCAAAAAGCTAAGAATGAACTGCTATCAAAAAATTGAGTGGTGGTCACTCCTCCTTATAGCTGTAATGAGTTTTTCCATTTGTAGCTTGAATATTAACGGAGGATGTAGCTCTGTCCATAAAGTTCAAGTAAGGGATTTTTTATTACAGAAGAAAGTTGACATTGCCCTCTTACAAGAGACCCATGCCAACGATTGCTGTGTCGCAGAGTGGTGTAGGCTCTTCCCCGGCCTGTCCTTCTTTAGTAACGGTGACTCCCGCAAAGGCGGTGTCGCAATAATTCTTAGCCCCTCCTTTTCGCCTTCATCGCTTAAATTCGACGAAATACACAAGGGATCCCTAGCATCCCTAGAAATCCACTACTGTGGAAAATTCTATACTATTTTTAATATCTATGCCCCAAGTACGCCTGTAGCTCGGCGAGTTTTTTTTAATGACCTTGGGACACACCTAACGTCCCTCGACAGCCAAAACGCCCTAAAAAACCAAGACAATCATGTTTGTATTGGTGGAGATTTTAACTGCACCCTCCAACCCCAACTAGACAGGAACAGTGCAGAGCCCCATCCTGCCTCCACAATCCCTCTCACCAAATTTTTAAAACAAATGAATTTGACAGATATATGGCGGGTACAGCACCCATCAATCAGGCAATACACATGGTGTCGATGCATTCAGGGTAATATTGTACTTGCTCGCTTGGACAAGTTTTATATTAATCCTCCACTTGAACGCCTCGTTCTGTCATCCAAAATTTGCCCATCAGGATTCTCGGACCACAGCGCAACATTTCTCAAAATTTCTGCCCCCTGCCCGAAACACAAGAGTGCTTTTTGGAAATTTAATAACAATTTACTTGATGATAGTACCTTTAAGGACATTTTTCCGGAAATTTGGAATATTCTGGTTGCCTCCCAAGGGAATTTCTCAAACCTCAGACAATGGTGGGATAATGCCAAAACGCACATCAGACTGTTCTGCCAACAATATCGTGCGAAAAGTGTTCAAAAGGAAAGAAAAACCACAACCTTACTTGAAGATGAAATCCTGGAATTACAGGAACAGCTTCAGGGAACTGCAAGTGTGAGCTACCAGGGAATGAGGCAACAAATCCATGGAAAAACGGCCTTACTGAATTCCATATCCGAAAGGCGAGCACAAAATGCTTTATTGCGCCTGAAGATGAGGTACATACACGACCTTGATGCTCCAACCAAATTCTTCTTCAGCCTTAAAAGGGGGGCCTCTTCGTCAATGATTACACGCTTGCTCCATGATGGGGAACTCCTTTATGAAGATGGCAGAATCAGGGAATGTGCCCGGAAACATTTTAAACAACGGTTTATGCGGCATGACATTAACCAGGATGCAATATCGGAACTTGTTTCTAACCTTCCAACATTGGCGGAGGATCAGAAGCAGCAGTTGGAGGATCCTCTTAGGTTACCTGAGCTCACCGCTGCCTTGAAGGCCTTGGAACCTGATAAAGCCCCTGGACTGGATGGGCTGACTAGTGAATTTTTCCAGTTTTTTTGGGACGCCATTGGACCTCACCTACTGCGGGTATTGAATGAACTAGGGCATGCCCGTACTATATATATATCTAAAATTATATCCCCCCCCTCTATTTACATGAAATGGTTTGGTCCATTCGCAAAGCCAAAGCGAACGGCTTGCGAGTACGGTGACAATCCCCCCCCTCTATTTACATGAAATGGTTTGGTCCAAAGCGAACGGCTTGCGAGTACGGTGACAATCCCCCCCCTCTATTTACATGAAATGGTTTGGTCCAAAGCGAACGGCTTGCGAGTACGGTGACAATCCCCCCCCTCTATTTACATGCAATGGTTTGGTCCAAAGCGAACGGCTTGCGGAGTTTGGTAAAGAAATCGCCATAGCTCGGTAACTACTTGTCCGATTAATATGAAACCTTGAAAAGGCACATCCTCGGGTCCCCAGCAATATACCTGGCAAGTTTCAAGTATATCGGACCGGTAGTTGTCGAGAAACAGCGGTCGCATACACACACACACACACACACACACACACACACACACACACACACACACACAGAGATTACTGGAATTATAGATAGATGTTTAGAGGATGGACAACTGCCGTGGAGTTGCCGGAGAGCAGTCACCACCTTAATTCCTAAGAAAGCGGACACTCAACTTATAGAGAACTGGCGTCCTATTTCTGTTTTATGTACGGATTATAAAATTTTAGCCAAAGCCTTGTCTAATCGAATGAAACCTTTTATGAATGTACTAATAGGAGAACATCAATCCTTTTGTATTCCTGGACGTACTATTTTTAATAATATCTTTCTTATCCGTGATACCATTCGGTTTTGTAACAATTTTAATATGAATGTTGGTCTGTTTTTTATTGACCAAGGAAAAGCCTTTGACTGTATTGACCACATGTACCTTTTTAGAGTTTTAGAGAATTTTGGGTTTGGACCTATTTTTATCTCGTACGTTAAACTTTTGTATTGTAATATATCCAGTGTTCTTAAAATTAATCAAGTATTGTGTAGCCCCATTGCTGTACAACGGGGAGTACGGCAAGGTTGCCCGCTATCTGGACTTTTATACTCTCTTGCCATCGAACCTCTTCTGCTCCAATTACGTACGCACATTTCTGGCTTCACTGGATCAATTCTTACCACACCGCTAAAAGTCTCTGCCTATGCAGATGATGTCTGTATTTATATAAAAAATAGTGCTGACGTCACTGCGGTGGCTCAGGCACTAAAAACATATTGTCAGGCTTGTTCAGGCCAGGTAAACTGGAAGAAGAGTGAAGCCCTTTGGATAGGACCTGGAGATTGCCCGCCAATTGTCCTACCAGGAGGAGTTAACTGGCAGAAAAGTGGCATTAAATACCTCGGTATTTTCCTCGGAGACAACACCTTTGAGCAGCAGAACTGGGTGGGATTACCGGACAAGGTAATGGCAAAACTGGCCCGCTGGAAAGGACTTCTTTTTCAACTTTCGTACCGCGGAAGAACTCTCGTCATTAACAATCTTGTCGCCTCTATGCTATGGCATAAGATGATATGCCTACAACCGCCCGGGAGCCTTCTTATTACACTGCAAAAGAGCATTGTCGACTTTTTCTGGAGCGGGAAACACTGGCTCCAACCCCCCGTGGCATACTTACCACTCACTGAAGGTGGCCAAGGTCTTATTGATATCCGCAGCCGGATTATGGTCTTCCGGCTTCATATCGTGCGCCAACTTGTATATGGAGATGAAGCCCTACTCTGGAGGCCTCTGGCTAACTGCATATTGCAGCTTACATGCAAGCTGGGTTACGACCGATAACTTTTCTTGATGAACCCTCATCAAATCGATTCATCCTTGCTGCCCACCTTTTACCAAGGGGTGATGAACGCCTGGCAAGCCCTGTCCTTTTCCCGTGAAATGGAAACATACAACATGGAAATGTTGTTGAACGAGCCCCTATGCTACAACCCCTTCCTGGAAAACAGCTTGAATAATAGGGGACTCGTTCAACGTTTTGTTGATGCCAAGCTGCTGCGAGTGAAAGACCTCATGACAGAGTCTGGGAGCTGCCGGCTGAGTGCTGCCGCTGTGGCACAAAAAACCGGAATAAAATCTGTCAGGATCATCTCTCGGTTCCTTCAAGGGATATCCACAACGTATCGTAATACCTGCGAGGAACTTGGCCCTTCCCCCGAGGAAACAGCGGGTGACTTCCCCAAACTCCTAGTCTTCAGCCCGCCACTTAATCTGTCCCCTGGCCTGAACAGCCCTGATGATACTGCATTATCCCTTCCTTCCTTTCCAAAGAAAACTTTGTACAACGCGTACGTTAAAATTTTATACGCAAAAACATTTTCTGAGCACCCGAGGCTTCGATGGCGGGATGTTTTACCCCCAATACCACCCAATTGCCCCAATTGGCGAAGTTTTTATCTCTTGCCTACTCCAAAGTATGTTGGAGATATTCAATGGAAACTTGTACACTGGATTTTACCTTATAATGTTTTACTGAACCGGTTTTCTACTGCTAACTCTAATCTATGCCCTTTCTGTGCATCCATTGAAACCCTACCGCATATATACCTGGAGTGTGAACGATTGCAACCTCTTTTTACATTCCTTCAGGAACGCTTTGTGAAGCTTGGTTCCCTCTTCAATCACAATGTTTTTATTTATGGTGTTTTAGGACCGTCTTCCCTTAGAAATGTGGTTTTAATGAATTTTTTAATTGGCCAGGCCAAGTTTGCAATTTATAAATCCAGGAAGAAAAAAATGAGAAACGCTTCTGACTCGTCATATGATGTACTGCTCACCCTTAAGGCTCTTGTAAATGCAAGACTAAAGCTAGAATACCGGTTTTTTAAAATGAACAAGAATTTAACATGTTTTAAAGAAAAGTGGGTTTTTAATGATGTCATATGCACACTTGATGATGATGATTTGATAATAACTTTTCCTTGAGACCATTTTTATTGTGTTTTGTTTCTTTATGACTGAACATAACTGATTTTCTGTAGTCTTGTAATAAAAGGAAGAAACAGTCTCTCTCTCTCTCTCTTATCTTCTCCCTCTCTGTTCTGTGTGCAGAGAAGTTGTATGTGTGTGTGTATATATATATATATATATATATATATATATATATATATATATATATACATATATTGTTAATGTAAAAGTAACATTTGTCCACAACCACACTCATTATGAGGGTCACTCTGTTATTTGAATCGGGCAGATGTGAGCCACTGAGCCTTCCTAAAGTCCCTTTGTTTCTCTTCCAAGCTTCACAATGGCTTATTTGAACAGCTGCCTCGTCAGTAGATGCATTACCTTTGTTTTATCACACAAGAACCTGCACACCAGCATTATGTTCACTGTGGGCCTGGAAGCCTCCAGGGTAGCCTGCAGCCAAAGTAAAATGATACCTTGTGTGCCACTGTTGTCATGCTATCAAAATGCAAATGAGGATGGTGAGATAAGTTGCCATCGATGTCAGCAAAATTCGGAATCGATGTACTGAGGGGTAAAACATCTGTAGTTTGGGATATGGATGTTATATTGTTAACTGCAGCTCAAAACGTGTGAGTTTTGATAACACCGTGGCAAATCTCCTGATCGCCTATCTTCATTGCTCACTGAAAACTACGCAGATGCCGTTTTGGTTCGGTGATTGTGTTTGAGGATTATTTTTCCATTTCACATATAAAACAAGGACCAATGTAAGATATGTTTTCACACATTGTTAAATAAAACCGTTTGTTGTGCATTTAGTCAACAACTTTGGTAATGCCCAGGGGCATACCGAAAGCTTGATTTTCTACAGCTAACTCTCTGGATGCTTTGAAAGCAGCTTATTCTTGAGCTGGGTGACCCAGAAACCTTTGCATGATTTTCACTGACAACTAAAGAATACGCGGATGGCCAAGGTGAGGACAAACACCATTGGTGCCTTCAAAAGGTTTTTTTTACCATGAAACATTTTTGAGTACCTTCACCACATCGTATTACGAGTATAATTATATATGCTAGGTGTGTGATTTTTTTTTCTCTTTGATTTCTGTACAATTGCACACCCCTTGACCAATCTCCATCAAATTTTGCATACTTTCTGGGGGTACCCAGGTTCAGGTCATGGGCATAACCTTCTGCCCTCTGCAAGGACATTCTCTGCATGTATGTATGTGTATGTGTGAATATCATAAATAAGTATAAAATGGCCGCCCAGTCGGCACCCGATTTTGTAGATGTGCTCGGGGTACCCAGGTTCAGGTCATGGGCACACAAACCCCTGTCCGCACAATAAAATTATTTGGATGTATACAGTTTGTATGTCTAAAAATTAGGAATCTGTCATCAAATAATGAAACGAGGCAACTTGGCCCATCATTGCCATGGTGCATTGGTGCATTCTCCGATTAATTTTTGCTGCAGCTTCAAACATCAATGTTCTTGGTGGTTTACTAAAATCTAAATAACCCAATGTAGATCGGGTGACCCAGCTTGTTATGTAGTTCAACTGGAGAGGCAGTTTAAATATAAAGCGAAACGATCAAAATAATTCTTTCCAAATGGACCGCGGTTGCTTCTTCCAATGCAAAATAATTTTTTCATTATATTTGAGGAGACATTTTGTGTTGTTGTTCTGAGCTGCTTGCAGCCTTGTGCCATTGCTCTCGCTCTCTTGGCTGGGATTCTTGCATGATTTGGGGCTGAAATAAGATGAATATGTACTACTCCCCAGGATTGGCACTTTGAATGACCAAAAATAGCTGCCATCAATAGAGGCATTTTTCCAAAGCACAACCCACTGAGTCCCTGTCCCACTTTCATCTCAACTTCGCTCCTCGTGGTGTAGTACAGCTCGATCTTCTTATCCTCCTGCTCCCCTTTTGCGCTACTTCTTCCATGAACCTCGATACCTGTAAATTTATTTTTTAATCCCGTGACAAAAGCTTTAGGGGAAAATATGTTTGAAATATTCAACTGCCGAAATTGGGATCGTGCAGGTTTTAGCAGCTGGTTGTGACATCTAAGCTGGCCATGCGGAAAGATGGATTTGCAATTTCTGACGTGACAGCAACGCTGATGAAGTGCCATGAATGCCCTTCACTTGCAATTAACATCTGCAGTACTATTCTTGACTCTTTCTGCTGCCTGCTCACGTGACCCCCATTACATTGAAGTCATGTGAGCAGCCATCCTCTGACCTCTGTCTCTCACTCCCTCCTCATTCTCTGTACCCCTTTTTCAACACCACCTATGAAGTGAATCGATGTGTCATTCTACTCGTAGTTCATTTTCGCATATGGACTTGGTTTATGATGTTTTTTTCTCTCTGCCCATCCTGCTGTCTGTATGACCTGTCTGATAAATTTGAATGCAGGTAGTTTGAGTTGATGCTCACTTTCCCTACTTTAATCAGTTAAAAGTGGATGGATTGGTAAATGTTTTTTTGTCGAAAATGTGAAATCTTTTTTCATCTTGCTGTGTCTTCTAATTAATCAGTCTACCCCAAACTTAGAATGTACTACCGTTATGAAGGTTATACAAGGTCATGTTCCAAATTAATATCACATGGGAGTCCTCATGGATTTTATAATCAATTGCTCCCCCCCAAAAAAATTCTGTAATTACCCTCAGCAGAGGAGAGGGTATTGCATTTGGGTCCGTTTGTTACTTGCGAAAATCGAAGATTTTTCAAATATATTTGTTGGTCTTGTGCGTTATTCTGTCAGTCTGTCTGTATATCATTCGCCTACAGGTCACAATTTTCAAGTGATCTTCACCAAACGGTGGAGTTGGTCATAAGCAAGAGCCTATTGCTTTTGGGGTCACAAGGTCAACATAGGCCAAAAGGTCAGAAAAGGCCAGATTTCTAAAATTCTCAATTTTTATCCGATTAACTTGAAATTTGAAGAGGACTTGCATATCTGGTCACTGAATTCAACCACCAAGTATTTTTGAGGTCAACATAGGCCAAAAGGTCCAACATAGGCTGAATTTCTAAAATCCTCAATTTTCATCCGATTGACTTGTAATTTTAAGAGGATTTGCATACCGCGTCATTGAATTCAACCACCAATTATTTTTGAGGTCATCATGGGCCAACAAATTATTTAAGGGATTTCACAAGTATCATGATATGCACGACATATTTCATGTTTGTTTGTTACTTGCCGAATAAATTCCGGCAAGTACGTTTGTTGGTTGGTTTGTCTGTCTGTTTGTCTGTCTGTTTGTGCGCAGTACTACGTCTACATCGTTGCACATAGCATCGCCATACTTTACACACATATTTTCCTTGCCCGGAAATAGACTGTGCCCAATTTTTAACTCTCTAAGCCCAAGGTCACCCAAAACGTGAAAATCGTGACCGCAGCGTAAAGCCGGGGCGAGGCGGAGTGATACAGCGGAAGGATTCGACAGTATAAATGAAGCCGCGATGAGGCGGATTTTCATTGGCACCTTCATCCTGATTTCGTTACCTCCGCCACCAAAGGTGGATGGAGGTTATGTTTTCACCCCTGTCTGTTTGTCCGTTTGTTACTTGCCGGAATCTATTCCGGCAAGTATGTTGGCTGGTTGGTTACTTGCCGGAATAGATTCCGGCAAGTATGTTGGTTGGTTGGTTTGTTACTTGCCGGAATAGATTCGCCGGAATAGATTTTGGGTGGTGAGGGGGCTTGAAGCCAGATTTTAATCTTACAGTCGCCATGTTCGTGCTCGCTGTCACTGCGATGCGAAGCGAAAGATGCCTCACAGCTGTCACATTCACAATTGCTATGTCGTATGTACTCCGGATACGTGTTTCCTTCATTGTAAAAACTACTAAGTCAACAGATAAAAGGATTTTGAGCCGATAGGTATTACGGCCTTGGCAAGATCGATGGAGACAGCGATCTGTTAGGTTATACACAGCCCAAATAGCTATGTGGAATACTCTCATGTAGAGATTAAACCCACGTCGTTTGAACTTTGGCAGAGGTCATTATTTACTTTTAATGATGTTTCTATACAAATCAAAAAGAATATAATTGGTTTTGGGTCGTCCTTTCCGCATATCTCGTGGGATTGTGAGTTGGAGAGACAACCGTGATGGCGGGGAGTGGGTTGGCATTCTCTCAGGCAGGGATTCAACCCATGTCCTTATGTATTATTATTTTGATCCAAAATGGCCGATAAAAATAAAGTACATTCCAGCAAGTCTTCGGTCTCTGACCGATTTTTCATTTGTCTGTCTGTTTGTTTGTCCGCACAGAATAAATATGATTTTCTCTGCAACCGTTGGTCCGATTGACAGCAATATTTCACCATAGATGCAACTCCTCCTGTAGAATATTAAATGATATTTATGACATCATAGATCACGGGGTAATGGCACCATCTTGGGAAAACAGAAAAAAAATTGCACCTCTATATCTCCAAAGGTGCTGCATAGAAAAAATTGAGACATGACTCATTGTAAAGAACTCTTCATGGGGAATTACATATTTTAATGGTGATGTAATAGGTTCCTCCATTATGACGTCATAATTCGACAAGCACAAAACATCCGATCAAGTTGAAATTTCTTGAGTATCATCTAGGGATAAATTGGAGGAGAAAAAAATAATAATGATGACGTTATCGATCACGTTCTTCGGCCGCCATATTTGTTTTAACACATAAGCCTTAAACATCACTAAAAACACATCCTGGCAAGGGTGTGCAATCTCTGATTGCTATTTCTTGTTACAAGAGTTTTTATGCTTTCTAACCCGAAGTTGCTTGCACATTTTGAACCTATAGTTATGGGTTCCAAAAGTTGGTTTTGAGAATGTAATTTAATTATATTCAGTTTAAAAAGAGACTTCTTGCGAGAAGTACTTTTCATCCTCAATATTTGAATTTGTTCTCACAACACCATATTTAGAACGATACCTTATTTTATATCATTTTTTGGCTTTATTTTTCCTACCTTTTTCTGATAAAACAAATGGGATACTATGGATGCCTACACATTCCACAAACATTTTACGATTACAGAATGTAGGAAACAGAAACACGAAATTTGATGTCAAGGATGAAATTGGCTTTTCGTCCCACCATGGCCTCAGACACATTTTATCCTCAGTGCAATTAACCATGTGGGTAGTTACAGAGCTTTCAGCCAAGCCCTTGCTCTGTCATTCGTCAGTAAAGACACGGCAGACAGAGATAAAGTGAGCAAATCGCCAGCTGTGTTGGCCTGATAAATGCCCTTATCCCCAGCCTGCCAGTGTGCCGCCCCCTCTGTCTTTTGAAGCTTAACCATATTTCCCGGACAATTTTTCTTTGCATGTTTTGCAAGCAATGGATTCATATTCTTTTTCCCATTAAAGAAGAAACTGATAGATGCTGAGTTTTTAAAACTTCCTCTTTAGCAGTTGCTTGTGACATTTCTCTTGGATTTACTTTGCCTGATGCACAAAATGTACCTTTTGTAATTGCAGTTGAAAATTGACAACAATATTCTGAACTATTCTTGAAAATGAAAAACAAGACTAGCTTGGAGGTGTTCAGTGTTCTTTGGCGAACCACTTGTAATGCTATTCTGGTTGTGCAGAGAGCAAAGGGACACTTTCATACATTTGCAGTGTGTGCTTGAAGCGATAAGAGCAGTTTAACACTCGGCCCAATGTTGCCATGCCAACAGTGCTTGCAGCCAGCTAATGTTGTGGAGACAAAGCCAGTGATGGCCGGAGTGTTTTGTCGCCAGATGAAAAGCTACTGTTCGGTTCAATTGTCTTTGTGTACATTTTAACTGAAGGTTGTTACGTGGAAAACCCCTTTGCATTGTCCCTTTTTCGTCCTCCCTACTCTAACATGACCGACCCAACCAGCAGTGTAAGGAAAATATTGTGTGCGGATTATTTGCGTCATCTTGTCTGTCTGGGAAAAAAAAATGTGATGAAAGATGTTTAAGCCCTAATATATATATTTTTAAAAAGTAATTATATTCAGGTAATATAGATTCTTCGATGACATAATTTTCACGTTTCGTCAGTTGACAAGAAAATGTATCTGCGATGTAATACCATGGAAATGTGTAAGCGAATGGAATTTGAAGTACTTAGTGACCCAGGACTTTTCCACAATAGGTTATTAAATCGTAGATACAAATGTGCGTCCAGACATGGTGGCTGCTCAATGCTGGCATCGCTATTTTTCAGATAGATATCTATGGGCACTCCACACACAAGGCCAGTTGAAATTGAAGGGGCCGGGTGTGTTCAATGTGATGTATCGTTCCCCCGCTGTGGCCTATTTCAGACATTGTAAAACCACACGTAATCACTCCAAATTTATTAGCCTTGTTCCACGGTGTGCCGGACAGATTTAATTATTCCAATAAACAGCCATTTGGTTTTTAAGAATGCGCTTTCTTTTCTGAACGGTATCTTGGTGCTTAGAAGTTGTCTCTCTGGACGATTTTGCTTTGTTTTTCAGTTAATCACTTCAATGTTTTTTTTTCCCCTTTACTTTTACAAGCAAAAGCAAAAATAAAGTTTGTTCTTTGAAATATGAGGCGATAATATTGAGGAAACAAAAATGTTTACAAACAGCAGAAAGCGTTTTGCGTGTAAGGCTCCATTTATACACTTAACAAGTAAAGTAATAACAATATAGTGAAATCTTGAATTGTCAAGAGGAAGCAATTCAACAGAACGTAATTCAACTAAAAAAGGACAAGTACAATGAACAAAGGAATATTCGGAAGAAATGACAGTCTTTACCAATTCACAGCCCCGCAAGGAACCGTATTTGCCTAGGCCGACCCCTGTTATACAAGCCACTCAGTGCAACCCCCTTACAGATTAAATAAAAACATTAAAAAAAAATAGCATATGTATTTTAAATGCGTAATTTATAACCCTATTTCATTGCAAAGCACATGACATTTTTCAACGCCTTAGAATGAAGAATATGGAGGCACAGACAAAACAAACCTGCAGGAGCAGGTGCTGCTATCATGGATATGATACACATTCAAGGTACAAAATCAATTTGTCGTGAAAGTAGATCCAAAATGTTCTGGTTAAATTGGGCACCTTTTTGGAACCGCGCCTATATTGAGGTTGGCCGAGCATGCAAGTCGAGCCTGGATGCCCTGCAGCGCACCTTAAAACACAGGTGGTGCAGACAAACAGACAATCAGGAATGGGTGCAGCTAACATGGACATAATCCACATTCAAGGTACATAATAAACTTGCGGTTAAATTAGACGTAACATGTTTTAGCTAAAGTAAACAACTCTGTGGAACTGTACCTAATGGCTGGCCGGGCGACTTAGTCAAGCCCGTAGGCCTCATCCTCACCCTTACGTTCCTCTCGGGTTCAGACGTATTGCGTTTGATACCTTGCACAACCTATCTCATCGTGGTTTCAGAGCAGCACAGCAGCACCATGTGACTCAGCATTTTGTCTGTGTGAAATGAACTGGAATGTGACAAACTGGTTCAGGACCTGTTGACGATGCCAATGCGAAAAGGTACATTACACTGTGATACCATTAGTTACTTCTGCTTCTCCTGATATCTGTTTCGACCATGTACTTGTACACATTGATTTAGTTGGTCAGCTCTCTTCATCTAGCAGTAACACACCTTTGCTCTTGTGTGTTGACCACTATACACGGTGGCCGGTGTATATACAGACTTGGCATTTAAAATGGATTTTTTTTTTCTTGACTTGGGTTTACTTTCTGAACTCGGTATATCAATCTGGTGAGTTTCTTTTATGCTTCGGTGATTTCTTTGTTAAAAGAACCATGTCACTGATTGTCTGTCGCAGCAAGAAATCAATAACAGGATTATATCACATGTGGCGTGACAAAATGTACAGACAGGTACATTTGACGATTGGCTTCACAATCAGGTATATAAGGGTTGTTGCATTCAGTATTAGTGGAAAACAACTGCTGCACGTCTACAAAAGTTATTGCCGCTTCCCCTGGAGATGGTCCGTCAACTCGACAATACTGTTTGTCATTTAGTGGTGGCTTTACGAAATTCCGGCATGAAACAGCGTGCTATTGCTCGGCAGTATGGCATCACTCTAGGTCAGGTGTCAAAGATCCTGAAACGAAATGCTCAGAGGGGTGTCCCTACTCCAATACCGAGGTCAGGACGTCCTCGCAGAACCACAAGGAGGGATGATCGCCAGCTGCATCGGTTAGTCCGCAATGTCCGTACCAAGTCAGCTAATCGGCTTAGGGCTGAGTGGCAGCAACTGACAAATGTGCCTGTATCCAGAAGGCTCGTCAACCAACGACTGGTTCAAGCAGGCTATCGTGCCAGGCGTCCCCTGAGAAAGCCACGTCTGACCAGACAACACCGCCAGCGCCGATTGCAGTGGGCCAGAGAGCCCCGTCAATGGCAGCCAGGACACTGGAATCACGTGATCTTCAGTGACAAGTCTAGATTTCTGGTCTATCGTCAATATGGCCGTGTCCGATTGTGCAGGCAAGTGCATGAAGCCTACAACGAAGATTGTATAGTGCCAAGAGTCCAAGCTGGAGGTGGTGGGGTGACCGTTTCGGCTGATTGTCATGCATGGGCAAAACTGACCTGGTTGTTCTGAATGGAAACCTAAACCAGTTCAAGCACAGGGCCATTCTGGAAGAAACATTGCTTCCATTTGTTCGTGCAGCCTTTCGAGGAAACTTTGTCTTCCAAGATGACAATGCACGGCCTCATCGTGCTCGCATGATCCAACACTTTCTTGCTGACCGTGGTGTAGAGCATATGGAGTGGCCTGTCATGTCCCCGGATATGAATCCGATAGAGAACTTGTGGGCAGAATTAACGCGTCAAATCGACAACTTGGACCAGCAGCCTGCCTCTGTGCGTGAATTGCAGCAGGCTATTGTAACTGCATGGCAAGCGATTCCTGTCCAAACCTTGGCAAATCTCGTGAACAGCATGCCTCAACATGTACGTGCTCTCCTGAATGCTCGTGGGGGTTACACGAATTACTGAACTGTAATTTTACTGTCCCTAATCCCAGTCATAATTTAACTTTTGTTTTTGTGTAAAAAATTTTTGGCTAATGTGCAAAACAAAGAGATACTTCTGGAAAACGCACAGAAGTTTAACATAGTACTGTCCGTGAATTGAGTTCGATATCACTTGACATCACTTTCAAGGATCAATTTATTTGCTTCGAAATGTCAAATGTGGTTTTTGTTTCTTTTAATGGTCAAATTAACAAAATCTAGAATAATTTCAACATAATTCCAATTAACTTTTGGTTCTAAGTCATCTTGAAAAGTAAGTTCACCCCCACAAAAAAAAAATTCCATATTAAATGCTAAGTCTGTATATATATATATTGTTGAGGTTTTGAGATTGTACATATAACATCATTAAAGGTTAAAGGCTTGCCCCCCATAGTTAGTCCACAAGCAACACGTAGGCCCATTAGAATTAGTTCTGTCATAGTATGTGTAAGAGTAGGCCATTTCCCTAGTGATATCTGCGTTGTGTAAAGAAATGAGCTTAGGTCCTTTTCATTTTGCTGCCACCCTTCATTTTAATCTATGGGCAAACTCAAATCCCGCGCCCCATTTGGCATCCCTCAAGTTTGTTACTCTTTGGCTGCCCTTGGTTTTGCTCGAAACCAGTCGGGGACGACGAGGTAGGCCTAAGAAGAGGGAGGAGTGCGAGGTTCGAGGTGTGGCCGCGTCAAGCAGCGCGTCAGAAGGCAATGACGGTAAGAGCAACAGCCAACCAGGGCTCGGAGGGCATGGCTTGATAGGGCGTGGTAAAGAGCATCTAGTAAGTTCCAGAGGGTTCGCTGGGCAAGGCGATATAAGCCAGCGCACAAAGCCCTTGGACAGGACTGGCTGGAAAAGGACTGGTACGAGGACTGACCTGAGTTATGAGAAGGGAGAGGCAGGCGCTCGAATTGCAAGAAAACTGTATTGGGAGGACTGAAGCCAAGCCCTTGTTGGAGCACTCAGAGGACCGGCGTGCACACGACAGTTTCTAGGCCATTGATTGAGAAGCGCATTGTTCGCGTTTATTGAACTGTCCGCTTATTAAGTACGCAGCTGAGCCGCAAGTGTAACCGCCAAAGCCAGCCCTACCGTTCGCCCTGTAATAATCCCGTGCGCGCCAAACGACACGTGGAGAGCTCCTGCCGTCTGTTCATCTACTTCGCGGTGCGAGTTGGGGACTGGAGAGCGAGCTGCCTGGACGCCATCCCTGGTCGTGCTGACCTGGTCAACTGCAAGCCCCGTGTGAGTGTGTCTGAGAGTGAACAGGCCCGTTTTTCTTGGGATAAGTTAAGACTGTTTAAGGCAGCACTGTGTTTTCTTCCTCTTCTTCTTATTGTACAAAGTGTAAATAAATTGTGTTATTCCTTTCTTCCAAATTCGACCGTTTCAGTGATTTCCTCCATTGGGTAAGCGTGGCACGATTAATAACCGCTTGGATCGGGTTTAGTCATTGATAACGGCTCGGGTCACGGGTTCGCTACTGCTCGGCGTATCCACCAACACCCGTGATTCGGGCGGGGCTTATTTCCTCATTTCTGGGTGGCGCGAGTACTTAGGTATTAGTGATTAGTCCTCCGACCCTACTTCGCGCTGTCCGGGAGGGACGTCATAGGTCCCGGGTCCCGTCGGCTAGTCAAAGACAAGGGGACTAATCCCCCCTTGGTAAGGGGAGAAAGGCCGGCGCTGAGATCTGCAACAATATATATATATATATATATATATATATATACATACATACATACATACATACATACATACATACATACATACATACATACATACATACATACATATATATATATATATATATATATATATATATATATATATATATATATATATATATATATTGTTGCGGATCTCGGGTTCGTCGACGTACTAAGGGGGGATTAAGCCCTGCTCCCCGTCGAACTCCGAGTCCATGAGGCCGCCACCCACACCACACTCGTGGTGGACGGATTGCTAAGCAATTCCAGCTGCCGAGCCCGAAGCTACGCGTGGAAGGGTTAACGGTCACGACCCGAGTACCTTCAACACACGCAGCTGTGAGAACAGGGACTGAACCTTGCACGAGTCACGCTGGTATTGAACGCCCGAACGGTTATGCGCCGTGTCACTAGTGCCGTAAACACTATTGAACCCGATCGAGCGGTTTTAATTCGGGCAATGCCAGGCCAATGTTGAAAGGATGATGACGGCCAGGTTGAAAACAAACCACAGGATTTATTACAATGTACAGTTTCACAGAAAAAGGACACAGCGAAGAATCTTAACGGCCTTACCTACGTTCTCAGACAAGGGCCATGAGATTCGTTCGGGGAAGGGAAGGAAGAGGGGAATGAGCACAAAGCGCGGCCGCTTTGTGCAGTTTGCCTGGACGGGCTCGTTGGGCGGATACCCCAAAGGATCGCTCCAACCTGGGACACCACAGCCAGAGATGGTCGCGGCAGGGGCGTTGATCACGGATGTGCACGTAGCAGGAATCCGAGGAGTGTATCTCAGGGTCAGCGTGGCAGAGCGTGCGTGGCAGAGAGAGCGTCTATATGCAGGGAGTCCAGGCAGAGAGACTCGGGGCAGAGAGAGCGTCGGGGCAGAGAGAGAGTCGGGGCAGAGTGAGCGTCTATATGCAGGGAATCCAAGCAGAGGGAGCGTCGCGAGAAAGAGAGCGTCGCGAGAGAGAGAGCGAGAGAGAGAGAGAGAGAGAGAGAGAGAGACAGACAGACAGACAGACAGACAGACCGAGCGAGCGGGGGTTTGGGCCGGGTTTTATAGTCCCCCGACCACCCCCCCCCCCCTACTCGAACGTTCCACGGGCCTCCATTAGCCGCCTGGGGTCACATGTCGTGACAGCCCCTTATTGGTCACCCTTGGCCACTCACTTCAGCTCCCATTGGCTGTTCGCTGTTCTCCGGCCACGCCCTCCGGCTCCTCCCTCGGACCTGCAAGGCTTGTTCTAGGCCCATGACAAGGCACTTTAGGCTGCAATGAGGCCTCCCATTATCCTGCCTGCCTCAACGCATACTAACACTGGGAAGGAGACTATACTTCACATTTAATAAGAAATAACTAACTAAGCGAGGCTACATGTTGTGATGTAACTAACTATGGGGGAGGGGGGTGGGGGTTGCATTTATTTACAAAACTGCAACAATATATATATATATATATATATATATATATATATATATATATATATATATATATATATATATATATATATATATATATATATATATATATATATATATATATATACTGAAACGCAAAAGAAACTTACCACCTTTGAAACCTTTAAATATCAACAATAACACTGCGTGTAGTAAATGTGTGAACTTATTTGTGGACAATAGTGTCCTCACTGTCAGACAAAACGGTCACGGATGGTCACTTGAACCTTAAATGGTCACTTCATAGCACAGCTGTTGAACAGCCGTTTTGACTGTCAGTGATTAGCCAAGGGGTACGGGATGATTTTAATGAGCTGCACGTGATGTCTTGATATTGGCTTTAAAAAGGCCAGTGCAAAATGGGCATTTCAATCAACATGCCACGATTGTCAAGGGATCAACGGCAGCATGCCCTGGGCATGCTGCAAGGCGGACTGAGCTACCGTGAGGTGGCACGTCGCCTTGGCTGTTCACACCAGACGATATCGGCCCTGGTGGACAGAGACACCCTCCACAACTCTGCAGATGACAGACCTCGATCAGGGAGGCCAAGAGTCACCACTGCAAGGCAGGACAGGCAGATGGTCCGAAGTCACCTGCAGGATCGATTCCGTCCAGCATCCCGCACTGCGGCAGAAACTCCGGGGCGTGCAAACCCACGGATCTCCAATGATACTGCACGAAGACGACTGCATGACTATGGTCTGACTGCCAGAAGACCATACAGAGGCCCCGTGATGACGGCTGCCCATCGCCGCAACCGACAGAGATGGTGCCAGCAGCATCAGCGGTGGACCTTGGCGCAGTGGAACGAGGTCGCTTTCAGCGATGAGTCAAGGTTCTGTGTGGACAGTCCTGATGGGCGTGAGCGTGTCTGGAGAAGAACTGGCGAGCGATATGCCGATTGTTGCGTGCGTCAAGCCAACAGGTGGGGTGGCCCAAGTGTGATGGTGTGGGCCGCCATATCAGGCCGGTACAGGACGCCACTGGTGGTTGTGGATGGGAATCTTAACGCCCAGCGGTATGTGGATAACATCCTGCGACCTCATCTGCTGCCATTCCTGCTAGACCACCCAGAACTGAGAACCTTTCAGCATGACAACGCTCGTCCCCATGCTGCTCGCTTTACCACTGCATTTCTCCAAGGCGAGAACATCAACACCATTCAGTGGCCTGCGCTCTCCCCTGACCTGAATCCCATAGAGCACCTGTGGGATGAGCCTGGGAGACGCGTAGTTGGCAGGGCCAGGACACGGGCAGAGCTGCTTCAGACATTGAGGACTGAGTGGGACAGAATCCAGCAGCAATCCATCCAAAGACTGGTAGGCAGTATATGCCGACGATGCACTGCCTGTATCCAAAACAATGGTGGCCACACACGCTATTGAAAGGGGACTGACATTGCACCCTGTGCTGTTCTGTACTGTAGAACAAACTGATGAGATGGTGTATCTTGGTCAAAAAACTTGACATGTCATCAATAAAATGCCAATGTTTCAATTAGCAATTGTTGGTTTGTTTTATTTTGAACTGTTACAATTTTATTACATTTCAAACAAGTGGTAAGTTTCTTTTGCGTTTTCGGTCTTTTTGAAGTTGGTCAAAATGGTCAAAATGGTCAAATCTTTCGGTCAAAATGCCCATTTTGCACTGGCCTTTTTAAAGCCAATATCAAGACATCACGTGCAGCTCATTAAAATCATCCCGTACCCCTTGGCTAATCACTGACAGTCAAAACGGCTGTTCAACAGCTGTGGTATGAAGTGACCATTGAAGGTTCAAGTGACCATCCGTGACCGTTTTGTCTGACAGTGAGGACACTATTGTCCACAAATAAGTTCACACATTTACTACACGCAGTGTTATTGTTGATATTTAAAGGTTTCAATGGTGGTAAGTTTCTTTTGCGTTTCAGTATATATATATATATATATATATATATATATATATATATATATATATATATATATATATATATATATATATATACAGTCACGTGAAAAAGTAAGTACACCCCATGTAAAGTTTTGACTTTTTCAACATATTTCAGCATACAGCTATTTGATCTTCATTTCAACAATATTGATAGATAAAGGTGATATAATAGAACAAATATCATGAAACATTTACATTTTGTCATCCATTGTATAATTTAAATAAACATAAATGCAAATTTCGCATGTGGAAAAAGTAAGTACACCCTTGGCTCTAATAGGTGGTATTGCCCCTTTTGGCAGAAACAACCTCAAGTAGGCGTTTCTTATAACTGTCCACCAGTCTCTGACATCGAATGGGAGAAATTTTTGCCCACTCCTCCATGCAGAATTCTTTCAGCTGTGTGATATTTGAGGGGTTTCTTGCATGCACAGCTCGTTTCAAATCTGCCCACAACATCTCGATGGGATTTAGATCCGGGCTTTGACTTGGCCATTCCAGAACCCTCCATTTCTTTCTTTTCAGCCATTCCTTGGTGGATTTACTGGTATGTTTAGGGTCATTGTCATGTTGCAAGGTCCACCTTCGGTTGAGCTTCAACTTTCCGACAGATGGCCTCACATTATCCTCAAGCACCCTCTGGTACAATGAAGAATTCATAGTGGATTCTATGATGGTGAGCTGCCCAGGCCCTGATGCAGCAAAGCTTCCCCAAACCATAATATTTCCATCACCATGCTTTACAGTTGGTATCAAGTTCTTGTGGTCAAATGCTGTCTTAGGTTTTCGCCAAACACGTCTTCTGGTACTGTGGCCAAATAGCTCTACCCTTGACTCATCTGTCCAGAGCACATTGTTCCAGAAGTGCTGGTCTTTACCGAGGTGTTCATTGGCAAACTTTAGTCTTGCCCTGATGTTCTTTCTGGACAGCAAAGGTTTCCTCCTGGCACACCTTACATGTAGAACAAATTTGTGCAGCCTCTTTCTAATGGTAGACTCATGCACTTTGACATCAACAGTTGCAAGAGCTACCTGTAGGTCCCGTGCTGACATTCTGGGTTTCTTGGAGACTTCTTTCAGCATCTTGCGGTCTGCTCTCTGGCTGAACTTGCTGGCGCGGCCTGGGCTGAACAAGTTGGCAGTTGTTTGGAATCTTCTCCACTTGTAGATGAACTTCCGGACAGTCGAATGATTGATTTCAAATTGTTTGGAGATCTTTTTAAATCCCTTCCCAGACTCATAGGCAGCTATAACCTTCTTTCTGAAGGCCTCAGAGAGCTCTTTTGATCTAGGCATGGTAACGCCGCACACTTCAACAACAAAGAGCAAACCAAACGAAATGTCTGAGGTTTAAATAAGACAGGTTCCTCCAAGATCCTTTCTAACGATGTTCTAATCATTTGCACCTGAGCTGGTGCACCTGATTCTAATTTTAGGTATTTGAAGTAGTGATAAATGTCGGGGTGTACTTACTTTTTCCACATGCGAAATTTGCATTTACGTTTATTTAAATTATACAATGGACTACAAAATGTAAATGTTTCATGATATTTGTTATATTATATCGCTTTTATCTATCAATATTGTTGAAATGAAGATCAAATAGCTGTATGTTGAAATATGTTGAAAAAGTCAAAACTTTACATGGGGTGTACTTACTTTTTCACGTGACTGTGTATATATATATATATATATATATATATATATACATATATACATATATACATATTGTTGCGGATATGGGACTTGGCCTCAATATCCGCTTGTAAATACTCCCCTATTTCCCCAATACTCCCCAACTATCCCCAATCCCCCATTCCCTAGTCCCATTGTCTGTAAACAACACTCTGTAGAACCGACCTTCCCCTTTTTCCCCCATTAAATGTCGTGCCCAGGTCCACCGCATCTCACGTAGACAACTTTCGGACATCTTGCTAGTTATTCTTAGTCTATGTCAGTTAAGGACTCGTTTCCATTAATTCTGACTCTTCGTTGCACCAGAATGTGATCGTATGGCACCAGTAGTGAGTTTAGGACCTTCCCATACCTCCTCCCATCTTCTTCCCCAAACAACAACTACAACAACAACTACAACAGCAACTACAACAACTACAACAATGGCGCGCGCGGGGAGTGTGCGTCCTCACTCCGGCTCGGTTAGCCGCCATTACCCATGTGCGCTCCGACGGGGTTACCACGAAGGGGCTCCCTGTCAGCCCCTCGTCAAGGGCGGAGCAGGTAACCCCCCCCCCCCCGCACGCACCCAATGAGAAGCAACGGGCCGATTCCATCTGGGGCGGAGCTAACGAGCCGAGGGCGTGTCACTCCCCGCCGGATATACGCGGCCACTTACCGGACGTGACGTCAGATGCGCCCCCAGCTTGAGAAGACAAGTCACCACCTCCAAGCGCTGAGTGAGACCTCCCGCATCATTGGACCGGACCGGGTCGATTCTGTCCTTGAGCCAAGAGTGCACCTTGAGCCATCGACGACCCGCTTTCCTTGCCATCAATCCCCGTGTGAGTCAGTTTTGTCCCGTTTATCTGTCGTCTGTCGGGGCTAATATAAGAGTGTGTCTAAGTGCCTGCCTTTCTATGCTGTCCCTCTTGTCGTTGTAATCTGACCTTCCGCCCTAATATAACCTCCTCCGGAGGTCTTGAGAACCGTATCCCTGGTGTCGTGTCATTTTAATCCCAGCCGTTGTGTCCTTTTCCTTCATTGATTTAGCGTAGCGCGACTCGGCAACGTTCGAGTATAATCGGGTAACTTGTGCGGACACGGCGGCCATTCCGCTCGGCCCACCCTAACATCAAAGTCGTGTCTGTAACAATTGGTGTCAGGAGTGGGATTCGAACCTGGGACTAAATTTGTTAGGCCCAAATTTTGGGAAGTAGAATTCGATCCGGAGCGCGTTTACGCGCTCGAAATTATAAAGGCGAAATTTGATTGTGTTTTACAAAATATAAAAACCCGAATTTTGAAAGTCGCGCTATGGCGGATCAAGACAGCTGGGGTCCGGTAGAGGAGAGTGGGGCAGGGTCGGTCCAGGACCAAATTGAGGGACGCGAGGAGAGCGAAGCAGCGAGGGTAGCAGACGCGCGAAATAGCGCCTCGCACATGGCCACGGCGCCCACGCCCGCGACCGTAGTAGCGCCGCTGGTAAATTTGGACCTTTTTTTCATACAAATGAAGGCCCTTATGGCCCAGAATAGCGAGCAAATGAGGGAGGAAATGAGGGCTCAGAGTGAGCGATTGGAGGGCCAATTGGGGGTAATGGGAAACCAAATGGGGGTAATGAGGGACGAAGCGAGGGGTACCGGTGAGAAGTTAGACAATAATTTTGAGGGGTTAGACAACGGGATAAAAGAGGTGAGAAATGGGTTAATGGGGGTAGAAAACAGAATGGCCGCTCAAGAGAATCAAATGGAAGGGATGCAAAAGGGGTTAGAGGGGTTAGAAAACAGTATGGAAGGCAAATTGAGGGACATGAGGGACCAAGCGGAAAGGGAAGTTAAACAAATGGGGCAGCAGATAGAGGGGGTCAGAATGGGGGTAGAAACCAAACTGGATGCTCACAGGGAGGAAATGGAGCAGATGAGGGTGGCATCTGGGCAGGAGATGCAAGTGATGGGAGAGGAGATCAGAAGAGGAGTGAGTGAGGAGGTCGGAGGAGTGCGCGAGGAGGTGAGGCACTGTAAGGAGCACATGGAGAAGGAGGTGAGAAAGGGGACTGTAAAGTTACAAGGGGGCATAGAGGACCTGACGCAGGAGGTGGAGCAGCTGACGGTGGGACAGACGGAGTTAGTGGAGCAGGTTCAAAGGAACACTGCGGTATTAGGAGGTTTAAAAGCGACACAGAAAGAACTAAAAGATGACTTGGTAGCGACGAAGAGGGAATGTCAGATGGTACGTGAGGGACTGACAACGAGGTTGGACGAGGTGACAGAGGTAATGGAGACGAAGGACCGGCAGGTGAGGACGCACATGGAAACGGTCAAGGTAGCCTTGGAGGACGAGCTTGAGGAGACGTACCGGGGAATAAAAGAGGTGAAGCAGAAACTAGAAGAAGTGGAAGAAGGGATGAGCGAAATTAAGAAGCGACGGAGAGAGGATAACAAAGAGATAAAAGAGGAGGTAAAAGAATTGGTCCAAAGTCTGTATTTGGATCGTGATGATGTGCTCATTAACCGGATGAGGGATTCGCAGGTGATGGAGGAGAAGCGAAGAGGAAGAGGACCCGGTGTAAGTGGTGACCAATATGGTCGTGCGTATGATGCGCCAGGGGATTTAAGAAGCTTGGGGGTCGAGATGGACCCGGGTGTTCGTGAGAGGCCGTTGGTGAAGTGTGCGACAGGTCTGGTGTGCGAAAAAGGAGGTGTGCGAGAAAGTCCGACTCTGGGGTGTGTGAGGAAAAAGTGCGTGCCAAGGAGTGAGGGTGCTGGCGAGAGTGAGTCGGTCGTAGCGCGTGTGCGAGGGAGCACATGGAAGCGCGGTGTGGTAAGTGTTACAGAGGGTGTGACGGGAGAGTGTGCGCAAGAGTGTGCGCGAGAAAGGTGTGTGACGGACGGGTGCATGGGGAAAGAGTGCGCTGTCAAAGGCAAGGAAGAATGCACACCTGTGGTGAGTGTTACAGAGGGTGTAACGGGAGAGTGTGCGCGAGAAAGGTGTGTGACGGACAGGTGCATGAGGAAAGAGTGCGCTGTCAAGAGTAAGGGTGAGTGCGCTGTCAAGAGTGGTGGTGAGAGGAGTAAGAGTGACAAGGAGCATGAGTTGGTTGTGACAGGTGAGAAAGGATGCACACCTGGAATGGTAGAGCGTGAGTGGGAATGCACGCTGGAATTGGTAGTGAGGCACGTGGTTGGGTGTGCGAATGAGAGCACACCTGTGATTGTCACAGAGGAGGTGACCGAGGAGGGGGCGCGAAGAGGTGTGTTGGTGAGGTGTGCGACCAACGAATGTGTGCCAAAGTGTTCGGTGGTCAGGTGTGTGACCAAGGCTGTGAGTGGAATGAGGGTACCTGGGTGTGTAAGGAAAGGTACGAGGAGCCTGGAGACGGCTGGATGTAGGAGCACGAAAGGGGTAGCGTATGCGTGTAAGAACCCAGGTGAAGCATCGACGGTAACCAGGTTGGAGGTTAGGTCGACTTTTAGCCGAAGCGGGCCCTCGGTGCGTGCTGGGCCTCGCTTTGAACGGCCGCGTCCGTGCTCCACTAGGCGGAGCGGGCAGCCCGATAGAAAGGGTCGTCATGGCGACCACTTTTTGTTGAGGCAGTCCAGCAGGTCGAGATCGGGACATTGGATGGCTCCACGCCGAGATGGTGCGTGGGATCTCGGCCCGGGTAAGCCCCCGTCCCTGCCCCGAATGCCGGACGCATCCAGCCGCCGGCACAAAACAACCAGCATCCATTGCTTGGCTTTACGAAGCCGGGCTTTGGACAGGAATTGGCGCACCGAGAGGCATTAGTGAGTAGACTGCGTGATGAGGATAGTGTTTTGGCCCCGAAATTAGAAAAAGGCGAAATTTGATGATTGGCAAAGGATTGGCAGTAATGATTGGCAGATGATGGGCAGTGATTGGCAAATTTTTGATTTGTTGAAATTTGATGTGCAAAATTGGTAGTGAGCGATGGGCCCGGTGGGTAAGGGGGGCATCCCTGCCACCCTTCCCATAGTGGGGCAAATGCGCAATAGCTTATGGGGTGTATGGCAGTGAAAACTAGCCCGGGTGGGTTAGGTTATATTGTGTGTAGGGATCTAGCGAAGATGACATGAGGTGACGTTAAGGTTAGTTAGTGACTGATACCTGTAGTGGGGACGCAGGTAGATTAGTATGGATGATAATGACGTGGGAGCGCAATAGTTTAAAGGGACGACTGGGAAGCGCAAGTTTCAGAGGGGAGTAGTTAGATGAGATGATGCTGTGTGAGAATTGAACAGGTGTGATTGCACAGGTGTGCAACTGGACAGGTGTGTGGAGCAGTGTGTGAGTAGTGAGTGTTGTGGATCAGCGCGAATGCGCTTGGGGAGAGAAGGGTGCAGGTGGCACCAGGTGTGAGAGCACAGGTGTGCAGGTACAGGTGTGTGGAGAGAGTTGGAGTAAGTGGTACGGAGTGGTGTGCATGGTGCGAAGGTGTGGATGGGGGAAGAGTGGACCCCTTTCACGAGTACCCGGGGCGGGTAGTGTAAGTGTTAGGTAGAGGGTACAGGTAAATTGTGGTTGGATATTGGCATCTGTGGTGCGGTTGCAGAATGGTATTGCGGATGGGTGCATTAGTGTTGTGGAAATGGCTGGGCGTGTAGCCTGTTAGTGTGTGTAGTTGGTTGGGCACTCCACCACTGTGAGGATGTCGGCCAGGTGAGGCCGCAGGTGGGCTCTGGGAGCCGGTAGTTGTGAGTGGGTGCCTGAGGATCCCGGGTGTGGATCGGGTAGGCCAGTGCCAGAGAGGGCACCGAGTGGGGAGAGCGCCAGAGGGCCTTCCCCAGGTAGTTAGGTTAGGGTAAGGAGCAGGTAAGCTCGGAGGCAACTGCAGTGGTGGAGGTGTGCAGGTGGGTAGACCCGCTGGGAGAGGTACACGCCACAGCCCAGAAATTGTGCGAGGGCACCGGGAGATGAATCGGGGGAGTGAGACCCCAAATTGAAAAGCACCACAGTTTGGCCAATGGGAATTGGTTTTTAGAACCCATAGTGTAAGAGGGCCAATGGTTTGGCAGGAGAAAGACCCCGGGTAATGTAAAGTTGTTAAAGTCATTTAGGAAATAGTTAGGATTGATGAACCTGTCGCACCATACGCAGCCACTTACCTGTGGTGATGATGATGACTCCACACCTGTGTTTTCTTTGTTTTGTGTTGCAGGAAGTAAGGATTGCTGTTGGATTTGTGAGACGCATCACGACGTGGATGAGACATTGGGGTGATTCCATCTCTCCCTCCCTAGGAGGGACTGATGATGAATTGGTGATAGCAAATTATGATGTTGAGTTGGAGATGGCAAATTTTGATCAGAGTTGAAAATGGCAAATTTGATTGGTTAGGAGGGAGAGAAGACGAATTTGGTTTATGGGAGGAACGGGGAAGACAGTAGGGACGTTTGTTGATTGGTAAAATAGATGTTTATGGGTAGTGTTGTGTTGTGTGGATACAGTAAGGGGTAAGGGAGGGGCCATGTAGGTTACCTGGTGGGGGGGGGGGGGGCGTACGGTAGGAACGTACCTATCTCACCTGGTTCCCATGTGCCCCCAGTGTGCATTACCTTACATTGCGTGCACTTTTGCGCCCTTACCACCTTACTCACTTGTCTGCTTCTTTTGTCTCCCACCTCCGAGGATCTGGCTTTGGGGTAGAGAGAGAGGAGAGAGAGGTGCTGGATCCGCAGTTGTGGGCCTGCACTTTCGCTGCTTGCTGCCTGGATCGATACACCATATGGACCGCAATGTTTGTGGCCACCCACAATGGACTGCAGTTCTTTTGCGGCCAAGCACCACCCATGGATGGACCTATGGGTCAACGTGGCACCTATGCCATACAAGGTGAACCACTAACAGTTGGCCCCCTGACGGCCACAATAGAGAAATGGACGCGGTTGGCGCCTTTCTTTATTTTTGAAAGAAGTACGAAGGCCAAGTGCACCACACGAAGGCAAGACCAGCGGCAGACCATCGGCCGGCTGTGACACCACACCGTGATTTATAGACATTTTATTGGTGCACCGGATGGTGCTGACTGTGTGATGGGGTGGTGCTTTTGGTGCTGGGAAGGGGTGCTCTGCACATTATTAAAGGCCGTAAGGCCACAGAGCACTCGTGGGTTGGTGTATCGATGCTGGCATGCGTGCTCTCTCTATGCATAACATCTGCATGTGTTCCTCCAAAAACAGGTCCTGGATCGTAGTGTAAATAGCAGCGTAGTCTTGTAAATAATGCTCCCTACCGGCTGTATGTTTAGTTTGCGAATTCTTTCCGGATTCGGTTATCCTGTGGGTGTGTTTCTGTGAGGAGAAGGGTGCAACGTCGCAGGGGGACATATTTACTCATTTGTGAATATCTGTAAAACTGTCGCACTCAGGGTAGAGTTAATAGTAGAGGGAACTACATCTGAGTGCCACACTAAAATAGGTAAAAATTAATCGGGTCGGGACGCCCCGAGGGTAGAGAAGGGTGCAATGTTGCGGATATGGGACTTGGCCTCAATATCCGCTTGTAAATACTCCCCTATTTCCCCAATACTCCCCAACTATCCCCAATCCCCCATTCCCTAGTCCCATTGTCTGTAAACAACACTCTGTAGAACCGACCTTCCCCTTTTTCCCCCATTAAATGTCGTGCCCAGGTCCACCGCATCTCACGTAGACAACTTTCGGACATCTTGCTAGTTATTCTTAGTCTATGTCAGTTAAGGACTCGTTTCCATTAATTCTGACTCTTCGTTGCACCAGAATGTGATCGTATGGCACCAGTAGTGAGTTTAGGACCTTCCCATACCTCCTCCCATCTTCTTCCCCAAACAACAACTACAACAACAACTACAACAGCAACTACAACAACTACAACAACGGCGCGCGCGGGGAGTGTGCGTCCTCACTCCGGCTCGGTTAGCCGCCATTACCCATGTGCGCTCCGACGGGGTTACCACGAAGGGGCTCCCTGTCAGCCCCTCGTCAAGGGCGGAGCAGGTAACCCCCCCCCCCCCCCGCACGCACCCAATGAGAAGCAACGGGCCGATTCCATCTGGGGCGGAGCTAACGAGCCGAGGGCGTGTCACTCCCCGCCGGATATACGCGGCCACTTACCGGACGTGACGTCAGATGCGCCCCCAGCTTGAGAAGACAAGTCACCACCTCCAAGCGCTGAGTGAGACCTCCCGCATCATTGGACCGGACCGGGTCGATTCTGTCCTTGAGCCAAGAGTGCACCTTGAGCCATCGACTACCCGCTTTCCTTGCCATCAATCCCCGTGTGAGTCAGTTTTGTCCCGTTTATCTGTCGTCTGTCGGGGCTAATATAAGAGTGTGTCTAAGTGCCTGCCTTTCTATGCTGTCCCTCTTGTCGTTGTAATCTGACCTTCCGCCCTAATATAACCTCCTCCGGAGGTCTTGAGAACCGTATCCCTGGTGTCGTGTCATTTTAATCCCAGCCGTTGTGTCCTTTTCCTTCATTGATTTAGCGTAGCGCGACTCGGCAACGTTCGAGTATAATCGGGTAACTTGTGCGGACACGGCGGCCATTCCGCTCGGCCCACCCTAACATCAAAGTCGTGTCTGTAACAATATATACATATATATATATATATATATATATATATATATATATATATATATATATACTAGCAGAGGTACCCGGCTTTGCACGGGAGTGGGAGGAGGAGGGGAGGGGGAAGAGGAGGGGAGGGGAACGGGGGGGGAGGGGGGAGGGGGAAGCGGGGGAGGAGAGGAGGAGGGGAAGGAGGGAGAGGAGGGAGGGGGAATGGGAGGGGGAGGGGGAAGGGGGGGGAGGGGGGGAGGGGGAAGGGGGGAGGGAAGGGAAGGATGCGGGGGTGAGCCCAGGGGGGAAGAAGGGCACCAGCCCCTCCCCCTCCCCCCCCCCCCGCCCCCCTCCCTCCCCCCTCCCCCCCCCCGTTCCCCTCCCCCCCTCCCCTTCCCCCCTTCCCCCTCCCCCTTCCCCCTTTCCCCCTTCCCCCTTCCACCCTACCCCTCCCCACTCTCCCCCTCCCCCTCCCCCCCCCCTCCCATCCCCTTCCCCCTCGTTCCCCTCCCCTTCTCTTCCCCCTCCCCTCCTCCTCCCCCTTCACACCAGGGGGGTTGACTCAGCCTGTCATCCCACCGAGGTCGGAAGTCGGAACTCATTGTCGTCAAATAAATGTAGCCTGTATGTTTCACTCTTTGTCACATGCCGTTGGTCCCATGTCAATCGGATGAAGTTGAAAAATTAACGTTACGAAGGTTCTCTCGGACGTACTGATTCCGAATAATGAAGTTGAAAAATTAACGTTCCGAAATACGCTAATTACGCTAACAGAAGCGCTGGAGGGAGCACTGCGCTCCCTCCCTTAGATTCCCTCCCTCTTCTGCTAGCGCTAATTACGCGTAACACACTAATTTTAAAACCCGAAGTTTTTTTAATTTTAAGGTGTGCTGTAGTCAGAAGCGCTAGAAGCGCTGCGCTCCCTCCCTTCGAATCCCTCTCTCTTCTGCTAGTGCTAATAATACGCTAATTTTAAAACCCGAAATTTTTTAAATGTTTATGTCTCCGTGACATTCCTGGGACCATCCCGAGTCGAACAGTACTTTCCGCTCGCAAATCCGTCCACGGGTTCTCGAGATCTTAGAGATCATAGATAGATCAGGATACAGACACAGAGGCCAACTCTACTTTATATATATAGATATATATATATAGATATATATATATATATATATATATATATATATATATATATATATATATATATATATATATATATATATATATATATATATATATATATATATATATATCCCCGAGTAAGGTAGCGCTTTTTCCAGCATGTTCAGCTTCCAGCATGATGTTTGCAGTGATTTTGGTCCACATGAGTCCAATGAGATTCCTCCATGGCTGTGGAAGCATCTGTTACATGCTGAACATTGGGCAGCACCACATTGCTCACGAACTGGTTTCATCTGTTCCAATACACAGTTGTTTCTTTTTTGTCGCCTTACCTTCCAAATGTTCTCATACACTTCTGGAATTGTACCAAGCTTGGTCAAGAAGACTTCGTCAAAAGTCTTCTCTATCGAGGTCTGTTTCCAGGCCTGGGTAGTAGTAGTAGTAGTAGTAGTATAATTCACAATCTCACAAGCTTGGGATGTAAATGCCATCTCATACCATTTGTCTTCTGGCATTTTAATTTCCTGAAGATTTTTTTGTATGGATCTCATCTCTCCTCTTCCTTTTCAGTCCATCCTTCGGACAGGGCCAAGGTGGTCAACCCTGAGCACAAGGAATAGACTTGAATGCTCTTATGAATGAATGATTGATAGTTTTTAAGGCCATTTTCCCCGCTAGAGCGGGGGTTAGCCTTGCGGGTCCCATGACAATCATGGTTCCCTGTTTGAGGCAATGTTTTTATGGCCGGATGCCCTTCCTGACGCCAACCCTTAGTCGCCTCTTACGATGCGCAGGGATACGGTGTACCTATTATAAACCGGGGTACACACCGGGATCATTCATCCCAGCAAGCTGGTACTCAATTTGCCGACCTCGGAAGGATGACAGGCTGAGTCAACCCCCCTGGCGTTAATTCAGCGATCGACCGGGATTCGAACCCAGGATCCTAGGATCCTAAGCCGGCACCCTAACCGCTAAGCCAACACCAGGCATGGTCCCTTATGATTATGGTCCCTAATGGTCCCTAATGCTCTTAGAGGACCCCTAATGATTCATGGAAACATCAAAGACACTTTTACAGTTTTGACAGGAAGAAATTGGCAAATATCACACATCTCATCAAATGTTATACAAAAAAAGAAAATGCATCACAGCTCTCCTCAACAAATATCAGCGAATAACCTTTTGGAATGGTCTCAAATCAATGCTGAGATTAAACCATGCAAAATGTATATTTCATAATATGCGATATCCTCCAAATGAGCCAACTGTATGGATCGGAAAACACGAGCTCGATAATATATGCACGGAAAAAGTTTTAGGCGTTTACATTCAAAATGATTTATTGCTGTATGCTTATGTGGAAGGTATTGAAAAACGTACTTGTCGTGAACTCTATAAGGTACGTCTCTTGAAACGTCATGGGTTACCGCCCCAGGATTTGCTCACTATTTCTAAAAGTAATATTCAATCTCTTACCGAATAGACAGCACTTGATTGGAGCCGAGTACTCACAAAAAAAAACAAGACCAAAATTCTAACAGCAGTGTAGCCAGGCTTGTAAAATATTATAAACCACAAACACATAAGATTAGCTTTTTTAACAGTCGCTAATGCTGCTTCTAACATTAAACAAAGAAATTTGGAGGAATCTCGACATTCATGAGACAAGTTTTACTTGCAGAACTGAGCGAATATCTACTGTAATCTATATACCCCACAAGGGTTGGAGGTGTGCTCATATACCAAGCAGCTAGCTAGCGCTTGCCAAGCCAGCCGTTCCTTAAGGGCTTTGAATGGAGTGCTTGCTCAAATGCTTTAACCACTTGGCGATCTCTCCACAAGAAACTTTGTAAATTAACACATACCCAATGTTCTTGAGACCCGACCATAGAGAGACTGTAATCTATATACCCCAAAGAGGAATGACCTTTCCTGCCACTCTTAAAGTGAGCGGGTGTTTACGCTGTAATGATATCATATACGTAATGACGTAGCATGACGGCCGGACACAAAACTGCCGCTACTTTAATATATATGAGATATATATATATTTAACCTCCAGTAACGTTGCAGTCACTACAAAGGGATTAGTGTTATGATTAGATTTACTATAATAATAACATTAAGTTATTATTACAAAAATTATATTAATTAAAAAAAACCAAGGTGAATTCATTACTTCTGTGGTTACACCGCTTCAATCTATCAACTTTCCATTCACGACATTGGGATTACAGTGTTATGGTTATATTTACTATAATATTGTTATTATTATGAAAACGATACTACTGAAACGATACACTACTGTATTAAGAAACCTGGGCTTAATTTGTCCAAAGTGGAAGGTGAGGCATGAACGCCTAAGGCCTATACGTACCATATTGTTGGAAGAGACGTAAAGCCGATGCTTTCGATATTTGATGGTCATTTTAACAATCGGGTTGTTTGTGTTTCACACTGAATGAAAAACGTAAAGGTGGAGCATGGCGATTGTGATATGACAGGTTCGACGATATGTTCGGCTTGTATGAAATATAAATCAACATGGTGCGTGGAGAGTCAGGCGCTGCACTGCCGTAATGACATCAGACGTAATCACATCACCCTGTCTTGTGACCAGATTCTCAGCTCTGATTGGTATACGTTTGAGGGGACATACTTACATTCAGACATACATACATACATACAAACACTGTTCTAGACGGCTCTGCCCGATGGGCTGTGCCATAAAAAAAAACTGTTGCATTGAAAAAGTTAAAAAACGTGCTATTCACATAGTATTGGGATCCAGATACACAATGTACCAACGAGTGTGTCTCAGTACTCTCCATAATCTGGAAGAATGCAGTCACTTTGAATTGCGTTAATGGGATTTTTTTTTTAAACCACCAATCAATTTGTCGTTTTTCCCTTTAATTGCTTCACTTTGGTGGAATGCCAAAATCCCAGAATTTAGTTGTAAAAAAACTGTTTGACGAATAGTTCTTTACCTTACTTAGTTCATATTTTTAATGAAACATGGATTCGGTGTTGTTGGAATTGTGTCACTTGAAGTAATTTGACTACAATTCCCAGCCTGGGCATGTAACCTTCCCACCTATGTTGAGTGGTTCAATCCTGCACCTTTATATATTGGTATTCTATTGGTCTCCTACTGGTCCCATTGACTTACTGTTTTTCTATTGGTATTTTCTACTGGTACAGTATTTCGCTTTCCATCGTGAAATCAGCAGATCCTGCTTGTCCAATTTCCGATGGTATTTTTATGGGATTTGTCCTATTGGTTTTCTATGGGATTTTCGACCTGGGAAGGTGAGAGAAAAAAGGTACAACTGAGTGAAGGTGAGCAGTGAGCCTGGAGTTTGGCATTTTAACAGGAATAGTTACTGGCAGGCCGTGTTCTGCGCCCTGGAATTTTCTGTTCGATTCTCTTTTTATGATGTGTAATTCACAAGAAGTTCGACAAGGTGTTGCGATACCAGAAATTGAATAAACATTATTATTATTATTACTGCAAGATCATATAAAAAGATTTCCACCAAGAATGGGAATTTACCTATTGTGGTTGGAAAGTACAAATTCAAGAAGTAACCTCAAAGTGTACGCTGTTTAAATTCCTATTCTGAAACGGATCTTTCTACTTGTAGTTCAGTTGGGTTGAAATGGTCAGTATCACTTTGTTTTGAACCAAAGAACCAGATGTACCGACCTGCAGATCGTGGTACTGATTTGTCTTGCTAACAGATAGTCCAACCTTATGATGTTTCATTCAAGTAACACCTTTTATATCGAGTATCCCTCGTTGTGGAGTTTTTACAAACATCACAAGCAGTAAAACGACATGAGTATACATCAGTGTCCTTTAATATGAATTGCAAGGATATTCGTAAACAATCGGCAATGATGCTCATACTCAGGATTTGAACCTGAGTTCTGAGCATCATTAGTCATAGGTTCAGACGAGGACACCAAACAGGTGTTGCTTGTCACCATGCTCTTTTTGTCACATGCATATTTTAGTTACAGCCTCGGGTGACGGACTTTGTTCCAAAAGGCCACAATGCTGATGGTGTAAATTGGTTGAATCACTCAATTGTGCTGAGAGCAATTTCCTCTCCATCTCTACAACCAAAATGTTCCTGGGCCTGAAGCAAACCGTTGTGCATTAATGCCCTCTCAGTCAAACAATGACTTCAATAATGCTTGCAGTCTGATGAAATAAACATTATTTTTGGCTTTCTTAACTAATTATCATTCATTGAATTGGTCTTCACATCTGTGGTGCATTTTGGGAACATAGTGTAACTGCATTGATTATATCTGTGCATTTCCAGCTCTCTTAGTTGAATTAACCTTTCCCAGCTAACACACTGACGTTGCGTTAACCTTGGGTCCAACATAATTTTGTCCATTGGATCAACGTTGGCCATTGTCCCATCTCTTTTTCCACCATGCGGATGCCGTTGGACTATCCTTGGTAAATAGACTGCGTTTTTACCAGAGTTGCACCAACATCGGATATCCTCTTGCGATCATTCCAACCTTTGCCAAAGTTGGGAAAACATCGATGTGCCAGCTGGGTTGCTTGCAATGAAATCAATCTTCCATGAAATTAATGCTTCACCTGATATATATACTTTCTTTTACCTGGTCTGTGACTTATTTATAAGTCATTAAAATGGCCACTGGGTAAAAGTATATTTTACTGGGGTTATTTATGCTCATTCTGCATCAATTACAGAAAGTGCAGAACAAGTGTGCTCGTCAAAGTGGTTATTTATGCTTTAACATGTTAAAACCAATTACACTGGCTCCTATTTGTTGAGAGAATATAATATAGAATAATTCTTCAAATGTTCAAGTCCTTGTATTCACTTCTAGTATACATCTCATCATGTTCTACACAGCAGAGAACATCTTGCCCACTTCATTCTACAGCAGATCCTTCCCTTGTGTACATAACTAGCACTTGCCTTTCAATCAATTGCCTCGCAGCTTTGGAACAAACTCCAAATTTCAACGAGAAATGTAACGACCCTTGAATCTTTTAAAAAGTACTCTATATACCCCAAACCGCACCGTCTCCTTCAAACTTGTAGCTGTTTTTCCTCCCCTCCTCTTCCGTCTCTTTCTTTCAGCACGTTGTATCCACAGGCAAAGGGCGCTATATCAATATAATTGTTATCCCCACGCTTTTTGAAACAAACAGGGCGATATTGTAATTGGCTATGCCTGTCTGTCTATCTTCTGTCTGTCCATCTGTCCATCCAATACACTATCTCCGAAACGGGTTGGCAGAAATTCACCAAACTTGGTAGTTATAATTACCACATGACACAAAGGTGCAAGAGCAGTATTATTTTTGGCCCTGTCCCCTGGGGCAGTGTCAAAAGGACAAATCCTGAAAAATGAAATTACAGGGACATTTGAAAACATTTTAAAACTAGAACGCCACTCAGTAGAGCGCATACTCCCGCCGTGGGTGGCCGCTGCTGAGCCCTATCTTCCAATGGTAAAAATTCCCCAAAAAATTCCTGGATCCGGAATAATATCCTGAGCTTCACCAAAAACTAATCAATTCTTCCTTATCCCGAGAGCAATCATCCCACCGACTTTCATCCAAATCTGTTCAGAACTTTTCCAGATATCTTGTTCACAAACACACGAACACACAAACATACGAACACACACGCACACACACACACACACACACACACACACACACACACACACACACACACACACACACACACACACGGACGGACGGACACGATCGAATGCATTACTCCCGGGCGGGAGTAATTAAACTTTGTATATGCAAACAACATTGGGGGAAGCTTGAAATATGTAACGATTTTTTGGATTTTACCCTCGGGTTCATGCCCCAGTGGGTGGGGACATAGGGTCACAGAGGTCAAAATGGGGAAAAAAATTTTTTAACTCAAAATTTATTATTGGGTCATTCCTGATGGAACCTTATGCCATCTTTCAACTTTGCTTTTGGTGGGAAGAGTGGAAATTGCGATTGCGTGCCATCCATTTCGCTTTCGTTATTATTGTTACGAGTTGAAGTTGTTACTAGCTAGTTCTTCTCAAAACAGCTCATATAACCATGCTCTGTGATAGTTGCCTTATTAGTCCCCTACCCAGAGGAGATGATAGGTTTTCTCTCCCTCTGTCTGTCTGTCTGTCCATCTGCCCACCCCACCTGTGGTTTTTATGCACTTTTTTTCATACCCATTAACATATTGAACTGAAATGTGGTATATGGCTTTATTATGATAATTACAGAACAAGTTTGAGTTTTGGGGCGTTTCACCAATTTTTCACAGAGTTATGCCCTTTTTGGATTTTGAAAGTATCACATATTATACATGGGTCACTTTTCTTTGCTTTTTCCCTTTTACCCTTTAACATATTTAACTGAAACTTGGTACACGGATTTATTGTAAGTTGCAGAACTAGTTAGAGTTTCATCGATTTTAAAAGTTTGTTAAAAAAAAAAAAAAAAAAAAAAAAAGACCATGCATTGCCACTGGTAGGGGCCATGTATTGCAAAGCAATTCTCACTCTTGTTTATTTAATTTCAAATTAATTTTTTCGTATGCACATACAGTCACGTGAAAAAGTAAGTACACCCCATGTAAAGTTTTGAGTTTTTCAACATATTTCAACATACAGCGATTTGATCTTCATTTCAACAATATTGATAGATAAAGGTGATATAATATAACAAATATCATGATCCAAGATCCTCTCTAATGATGTTCTAATCATTTGCACCTGAGCTGGTGCACCTGATTCTAATTTTAGGTATTTGAAGTAGTGATAAATGTAGGGGTGTACTTCCTTTTCCACATGCAAAATTTGCATTTATGTTTATTTAAATTATACAATGGACTACAAAATGTAAATGTTTCATGATATTTGTTATATTATATCACCTTTATCTATCAATATTGTTGAAATGAAGATCAAATAGCTGTATGTTGAAATATGTTGAAAAAGTCAAAACTTTACATGGGGTGTACTTACTTTTTCACGTGACTGTATATATTTGCAATTGAATTCTAGCTTCAGTTTCTCATCCACTTGTGGGCTAGCGCACATACCACAAGGTGGCGCTATTTTGGCTACATCCATACATCCATACATCCATACATCCATACCCACATACGCGACAGCTGCATTATCATAAGATTATTATCTGCCATTGTAAAGTAACCATGTAACCACAAGACTTAATCACAGTCTTTATCTGTTTAAACGCATTGACGTTGTGCTAGTTAATTTGTGTACAGAATGCAAGCAGTGTCTTTTGCAGTTGATAGTGTGACATCAGCAATGTGTGTTATTAACTTGTTTTTAAATTGATATATGTGGGAAAATTACATGCCCAGACCAGGAATCGAACTTAGGACCTCTGGAAAATCGTATATCTCAGATGGCAGAGCACTGGTACGGTTTTCAAAAGGAACCTGGGTTCACTGGCGTCACTAAGGGGGTGCGGGGGGTGCGGACCGCACCGGGTGACACTATCAGAGGGGGTGACACCAAATTTTTGCAGTGTCAAGGCTTTCCGATCTTGCGATATTATCAATTGTAAGTGAGTTGGCGAAAGGCATTGATTTCGATGAAGTGATTCGCAAGTTCGCAGCTTTGAAGGCCAGGAAAGGAAAGTTCTGAATTAGTCGAGATGTTCACCAAGTGCTGAAATGCTTGTGTATTTGTTCCTGTTTATTTTTATGGTATTATTTCATTTATGAGTACATTTCCATATGCATTTGTCTACAAGTTCTACATTATTTGGGCCGTTATTGATGATGCAAACCTAATCCATTAATGTATCTCATGTAACAATAAAGTTTAACGTTAAAATCAACGTACTTTTGATGTAGTTCTTAAACGTTTTTCCTTCGAATTCTGTTGTTTTCTTACCGAATTTTCACTTTAACCACATGAAACTATGTAAATGTAAATACATTCAGGCTGTGCGTATGATATTGTAATTTAAAGGTGTAATTTTAATTTTGCTAGTTGTTTATGTCACTACTATTGCCATTACATTCAGTGATATACGGGAATTACGATTTACGAGTAACATCAGTACAAAAAACATTACGAAGGATTCTGTATGGTCTGGTATGGGAGGAGGTCCATGTAGTCGGGTTCACTATGTTTTTTCGTTCAAAATTTTTGGAGATTAGCAAAACTATACATTTTTGGAATATCCAAAAATTAATGTTGGCATTTGCGTAGACACCTTTGCGAAAATGACACTCAGAACAGTGATGAAGATCTGTAAAAGCATATTCCTGAACGGTATAGACCTCGTAGATCCTGTGTATAGGACTTGTAGTTCAATCTGATACTAACAAGGCTGCTTTCTTGCTTTATAAACCCATACCTATAACTTCAAAGGACTTGCAATATCATGTATTATGTAATACAGTTATAATAATAATAATGATAATAATAATAAAGGAGTCTTATATAGCCCCATCAAGCAGAGTAAACTACCCTCATGGCGCTTTACATTATCATGCGAACGCACACACACCGCACACACACACACAAACATACACACACACAGACACACCTTCACTCTTGCCCTATTCCTCTCCCTCCCCATTCAAAACCCACAGATGTGTACTCCCCTCCTCCTCCCCTCCCTCCCCCGCACATGTACACAGACATACTTCGATCTCTGTCCCACCTCAAACCAAAGGGAAAACATGACTTAGACTTTGAAAGACTTGTGAAACAGGTTTTGAGGGAGGTTTTAAAGGCAGGAAGAGGGTCAACATGTCGAACAGAGGAAGGCAAGTCATTCCAGAGCAGAGGTGCAGCAAAGGAAAAGGATTTTTTTCCAGTTATATCACAAATATAAAGACGATGGTTTTCAATTACCTTTGTTTGTTGCTTTTCTATAATCCTGAGCACTATTTTGAAGCCTTTATTGGATTCCTTGACCCAGAAAACATAGGATTAGCATATTTGATTAAGATTCTAGGTTGACTAGAAGCCGAGACAGCGCAAAATATGTATTTTATGGCGGCCATTTTGAAAATCCAAAATGGCGGCCATGTAGGTGTCTGTGCAAACGCCAACATTGATTTTCGGATTCTCCATACTCTGATGATTACAAAAATATACAGGTTTGCTAATCTCCCAGAATTTTGAATGAAATTATATTTGTTAACATAGTGACCCTGACTAATGGGGGGGGGGGGGGGGGGGGGGCACCATGAGTTACCGCACCAACCCCAGTGACGCCACTGCCTGGGTTCGATCCCTGGTCTGGGCATTTAATTTTCCCACATATATCAATTTATTTGTTTGATCCTGTTCATTAATCTAACTTGTTTTTGTTGATTCTTCTTCATCAGATTGATTACCATGACAATCACTGTTTTTCACATCCTGCTCTATTTAAATATATTGGCCTTTATACTTCGACAGCTTTTCAGTCTATTTTACTGTGACATCTTGTTCGGATGGGATTGCGCATCCATCACAGGGCACTGTTTGTTCTTGTCCTTAATAATGACGCCAATTTTATTGGCTTTCATGTTCAGCACATTGCTGAATTATTTAATTAAGTGCCATAATCACATGAAAAGAGCGTGCAATTGTCGCTGGCACACCGTCAACATTCCAAATTAATGTCCTAATGTGCAGGGGCACTGTATCAGCAGCACAGCCTCGCATCACCAATGAAAGTAACTAACAGGCCAAATTCGCAATTTAATCTTGGTGCAGTATAAATTAATTTACAATAGCATGTGCAATGGGGAAGGAAAGTGGAGATGTAAGATTAGAATACAAAATCTAAGAACTGGGAGAAAAGTACTGTCGAGAGGAGAGGGAATGAACATGTGTGAGTTGGTTCAAAAATTCTGCAATATTTGCTTATGTTTTAATCGATGAACCGTTAATTATCTGATGTATTCGAGTGAGGTACAAAAATATATGAATTGAATGAACAAAACCTTATGACATCAAAATCATCACAAAGATTATTTTTCTTCAACAGCACATGAACATTACTGCAACAAAGGCGGAAACTTTTTTTGCCGTTTTTGTTTCGTCGCACTCATGATTGATTTCACAAAACTATTTGCCTCGTGATTCTTGAAGTAGATGTATGATTTTCTTTTGTGCATGATATTAAATGTTTTTATTTAATTATATTTAAAGTTTTAAGTTATAGTGGCCGAAAGTGAGATGATACAGGCCTAAAAAATGTATTCACCTCCTTCCAAAGTTTTCACATTTTGATGCCACCTGACCTTATTTCACGATGCTTTCAAATCAAACTTAATATATAGAGTATTCACAAAGTACTCCAAAGTGATAAAGCTAGACAATGCAGATAAAATGTGAATACGTTTGATTAATAGAGAAAATCAGATGATTCTCAGTTACATGAGTATTAAAACCCTTTGCCTACTTAACCCTAAATCACTTCAGGAGTAAATTATTTGTTTGAAAGGTTACGAAATAAGAGTAATAGGTTTCACCTGTATATAATCAGTGGTTTAACTTAAAAATGAATCTCCGCCACTTATCTCAGGAGTTTTAAGGTGCATCTCACTTGGTCAACCAACTAGGCAAACATGAAGACCAAGGAGCTTTCTAAAGAAGTTTGACATAAAGTGGTGGAGAAGTACCATTCAGGAGAGGAGTTTTTATATACATCGTTAAGGCTTGTGGAAGAGCTGGAACGTTATAAGAAGATTTCAAAGTCACTGGGTATCCCTTTGAGTATGGTGAAATCCATCATTAAAAAGTTCAAGACGTATCATACCACCCAGACTGTACCCAGATCAGGTCTCGCTCTTTCAAACTCAGTAGCCGGACAAACAGGAAAGTGGTTCGGGGTGTGATTGTAAATCCAACAATGACTTTGAAACATCTGTAATGCTCTATGTCCGCGATATTGGAGTCAGTGTTCATCAATCAACAATATCCCATTCCCTTCACAAAGCTGGCCTCCATGGACAGGTGGCAAGAAATAAGCCATTACTGAAAAAAGGCATCTAAAGGCTCGTATGGTGTTTGAGAAAAAAACATCTTAATGATACGACAGCCATGCGCAGAAAAGTTTTGTGGTCAGACGACACAAAAATTGACCTTTTAAATCTACATCCAAATTGTTGTCTGCCGCAAGCCTAACACTGTATAGCACCCAGTCGACACCATCCCTACTGTCAAGCATGGTGGTGGCAGCATCATGTTATGGAGATGCTTTTCATCAGCAGGGACTGGCAAGTTTGTCAGGATGGAAGTGATAATGGAAGGTGGTTTCCCTCCTTGGCATTCCCTTCTCCATGTACGCGTGTTTTGCACACTATTTTTGGCTGTCATGTCCTGATCCATTCAGCGTACTCTCTCTTCCACAAGCTTCGACTGTGTATATAAAAAAAAAACTGGGTATGAGATTCACATTTCAGCAAGACTTCACAAAGCACAAATCCGAAGCACAAAGCTAAAGCCACCCTGGAGTGGCTGAATAAGAAGAAAACAAGTCAGGAGACGACAATGGTTCACGAGCGAGCGGTATTCAATGACAAAGGATTGTCAGGATAGAAGTGATAATGGAAGGTGTAACCGAAACAGGCCCGGACAGGCCTGGCCCAGAAATGTCAAAACGAAGGTTACTGACCTTGAAATGAGATAGAAAATAATGTATAATCAGTTATGAGGTTAGTTAGCTACACAATACCGAAAATTCGGTGAAAAATGAAATGAAAAAAAAAAAATGATTAAAAAAAAAAATGAAAGATCGAGCTCCGTGGGGCTAGACAGATGACATTGACCTAACCAAATATCGAAACCCCTGTCAGATTCCACCAAACCCCTCGGAGAAGATGTAGCTTGAACTCGATTACCTCCTAAAAAGACATCTTTTTCGGATGTGGCTCCGCCCACAATGGGCGCAATACGCCCACTCTCGGCAGGACACAACTACATCATGATATCAACCTCCCACCCAAGTTTCATCAAGATCAGATGATATCATCGGGTAGTTATGCTGCGGACAGACAGACACACAGACACACAGACGCACACACATGACGAATATAGTGGTCACTTGATAACTCGTGAACCATTGTATATTCTTGAGTGGCCCAGTCAAAGTCCTGACTTGAATCCAATTGAACATTTATGGTGAGACTTGAAGATTGCAGTCCATCGACAATCCCAATCAAACTCTGCAGAACTCGAGCAATTTTCACGTGAATAATGGGCAAAGATTTCCCCATCTCACTGTGCAAAGCTGATCGAGGCCTACCTAAAAAGACTCATCACAGTCATTGCTGCAAAAAGATGCTTCCAACAAGTACTGACCTGAGGGGCTGAATACCCCTACAACCAGTCAACTTTTATTTGTACATGTTTTTTGCAGGTATTCCTGACAAGTGACCTCCTTCAACAATAACAGTGTTTAGTTTTATCTCTTCAGTTACGAATTTAAAAGTTCATTTGGAAAAATTGCTTTTTCACAATTCGTAATTCATCTAATTGTGGCATTATTGGTAGAGGGTGAATACTTTTGCAGGCCACTGTAAGTCACATCCATTCTGAGGACTGAATGATAACATTCTCATTTCCTGTGGAATATATTGGTGTAGCACTGAAGAAATGCCTTCTCACAATAACATAGTACCCATTTCTCTTTTTAATTAAAGCTTTACCGATGGGTACAACTGCCCAGTGTGTGAGGTTCATGTCCTTCTAAAACAATATTTCAAAAGAATTAAATGATTACATTCTTTAATTTGTTACATTTCTTGATTGACACACAGACCTGATCGCACTCAGTCTCAGACACCCGGTGATGAAGAAAACGATGTTAGTACTCAACATCTGCTTATCCTTTTGAATATGGATGTGATCTCTCTCTGGAGAGAGTCATGTGATTCCCTCTCCCTCTCCCCCCAGTGCTCCCACTGCCCTTGGGTGAATACTTGTTGCTTAATTTCCAAGAGGGGTGCGAGCAACATGATGTTTGGATAGTCCCAGATGAAAAGTACTCGGTAAAGAAGTCGGAATTGTGCCTTGACTACGGGGACTTAACTTTTGAATATGGATCTTCCCCAATAAACACTTTCTTGTGCACCGATAGACTAATATGACAGTATAGATCAGTCCTGTTGGACAAGAGCATGTCAGTGCACATAATAGGCTCATGCCTCAAATAGGATTGGTTGCTGTAGCATAAAATACTTTATAGATCACTCAGAAACATGGACTCGCATTTTTCGATATCTCCTTTCATTTTGAATTTTCTTTAAGAATCGCATTTCCACTACAAATAGGTTCTTTGGAATTGGTGCACATGTTAATTGTCCCCCCGTCGCACCGCGGAGCGAAAGGGGGACTATGGTTTTCCCCTCCGTCCGTGTGTGCGTGCGTCCGTGCGGGCATGCGTGCGAACGTGCGTGCGAACGTGCGTGCGTGTGTAAGCGAAGGACCGAATTCTAATTTGGTGTGTGGGTGCAACCCACGTCAAAATCCAAGATGGCCGCCGCCATGTATGTCTGACGCCATGTATGTCTGAACCTTGTGAGCAGAATATCTTGAAAAATAAACGAACTACTAACTTCTAATCTGGTGTGTGGGTGTATCTACGCATAAGGAAGAACGCTATTGAAAATTGGGTCGCCACGTCAAAATCCAAGATGGCCGCCACCATATATATGTCTGAACCTTGCGAGCGAAATATCTTGAAAAATAAACGAACTACTAACTTATAATCTGGTGTGTGGGTGTATCCAGGCATAAGGAAGAACGCTATTGAAAATTGGGTCGCCACGTCAAAATCCAAGATGGCCGCCACCATATATATGTCTGAACCTTGCGAGCGAAATATCTTGAAAAATAAACGAACTACTAACTTATAATCTGGTGTGTGGGTGTATCTACGCATAAGGAAGAACCCTATTGAAAATTGGGTCGCTACGTCAAAATCCAAGATGGCCGCCACCATATATATGTCTGAACCTTGTGAGCGAAATATCTTGAAAAATAAACGAACTACTAACTTATAATCTGGTGTGTGGGTGTATCTACGCATAAGGAAGAACGCTATTGAAAATTGGGTCGCCACGTCAAAATCCAGGATGGCAGCCTTGCGTTTTCCACTTTGTCAACTCACATCACTTCAACGATGGGGGACCTCGGCGTAACGCTTGTTTTTCTTGTGTCATGTGCACTTACTATGGTGTCTCTCAAGAAAGAGGAGGCAGCAGGAAGAATCTTTTATCAATCGATTACTTAAATAGTTGGCAGTGTGACATTTCAGGGATAATAATTATTGATGGTACTAATGGGCATTGCCATTTGTGCCTTAAAAAATAGATTTCATTTAAAATGTTTGTATCTTGTATACAAAAAAAACAACAAAAAAAAACACATTAGATGGAAGGATAGCCTAGACTCCCTAGAGGTATGCCACTTGCCTCTGAGCTATCTAGCCTGGGTCTGAATCTTAGGCCAAGCTATAAACTGCTACCCTGGTGTTTCACATGCAAGATGCTGCATAAATGTGTGTGCTATCCCTTGGATGGACATTCAGCCGGGTGTCTCATCTGCTAGCATGAGTCAGTGGACGTTAAACATCCCACGGTGTATTTTGTGAAGACTCGGTGAGCCATTGCCACCCTGGCCAAATTCAAAAATTGCTGCCCTGCCTGACTGTTCAGAAGGCAATGACGAACCATCCAGCCCTTGCCAGGAAGGAATTGCTTCGGCAGCACCATCATTCTGTAAAGTGTATGGTACAGCTAATCATCGTCAATAAAGCACAGCAACAACCATGCTTCTAATTATATTTGGCTGTTGTGGTCCTTTCCATTGACCCTCAACCAAGACCCTCAACCAATGCAAATAGTCAATAAATATTCAAATGACAAAAGTTAAAGTAAAGCCAGCTGCAGCTGAACCTGCCAGTGTGTTCTGCTTATATAGGTGGTCTCTGTTTTCTACCATCTATTCTCCAACATTGTTCCATCTGCTATCTCAGGCCTCCAACACTCCCCAGCAACTTCAGAATGCATGCGTTATTCCAGTACCCCCTCCTGGCTAAACTTACAAAATCTAGGTTGACGGCACGCCTCAAGTCTTTTACTCCTCGCTTATTCCATCCATGCAAACCTCCTTCCAGAGGTTGATCTGTCTCACTCTTCTCTCCAGGGCATCAAAACACAACCATGTCATGTCATCTCCAATTTTGCACCAAAACGTTTATTACTCCCATTAACATTTCCTAACCCAACAATCTTACTTACTGGTTTCACAGTTCCCTCCTCTCCTCCCTTTCCTTTCATCCAGTTCACTCATTTCCTTGATATCTGTCCGACTGTCAGATCTACCTTGCTCTTCCAAGCTCACTCCTGTAACAGCTCGCTCCTGGAAAGAAAACAAAAAAAAGGAAGAAGCTCTTCAGCAAATTAATCAGCAGAGCTAAGTTGATTATATAGAAATTTACACCATTTAACCATGTAGTTGTTCCTCAATAATGTATCCAATACTTTGAATGTCTATCTTTCTAATCTTAGATCATTTAGAACTGAAAATAATTCCAGTTGTTTTATCCTGGAAGCTCTTCAATGTAATTGTATCATTTTTATAATAAGGGAACCAAACGGAATGCAATATTCAATGTTGCCAAATCAGACATACCACGAGCAATACTTCCACTGACTTGGACAGAATTCCCTCTTGTTGAATCTTAAAATGTTGTTTCCTTTATTTCTGCAATTCCGTTTGTCTTAAACTGCACATTCTGCCTAAGCGTTTTGTGTACAATTATCTTAAATCTATTTTCCCCTCACTAATGCATCTTTGATTTTTTTTTTTTTGACAGTCCCTGATGAATTGATAATCCCTCTCAAATTAAAATACAGTCACGGTGAGCCACTTACAATCCAACACAGTGCTTTCAAATTGCAGCGTGATTTGAAGAGACCCACTCAGAATGGTGGCTTTTCAGTGCCGTTTCAGGCAGAAATACAGCAAAAATGAGTCGACTCTAACTAAAAACACAATTTACAAAATTCATCTTGATGGCATTGAATATGAATTGCCAATTCTACTGCTTGAGCCTCAGGCCAAAACAATGCGCACTGAGGAGGCATTTGAAGAAATCCTTGGAGCTTTGAAACATCTCCAAAATGTCAGTATACTGTGGGTATCTTTGCAGCTGAATGTGTGTCAAACACCTCAATTTACAGAATCTTTTAAAGTTAGAGCAAAGCTGCATACATTCATCTATGAGAATGTATACACTCATACACATGAGGTACATGTATATAACATATAATATAACCACCTTTAGAGGCCATTTTTCCCCGCAAGCGGGGGTTGGCCTTTTTCGGGAACCGTGGTTGTTGTTGTTTTTTTGGTCCCCTTTTTGAAGCAATGTTTTACGGCCGGATGCCCTTCCTGACGCCAACCCTTTTTGCCGCCTTTAACGACAAACAGGGAATTACCAGTGAACTGGTACTCAATTAGCCGACCTCTGAAGGATGACAGGCTGAGTCAACCCCCCTGGCGTTAATTCAGCGATCGACCGGGATTCGAACCCAGGATCCTAGGATCCTAAGCCGGCACCCTAGCCGCTAGCCCAACACCAGGATTACATGCCATCAACATGTAATCTATAATAATAAAAGGCAGGGGTGAGTGTGTGTGTGTCTCCTCCATAACTCCAAAACCATGAAACCTCGTGGCCCCAAACTTTGCATGCATACTAAGGGAACTCCAAGGGATTGCTTGAATGAAAACTGAGTCTTTGGGTGTGTTTCTGAAAAGAATTTACATTAACAGGCTTACCTTTGGTCAGCCTGCATTTAGATAGTTTTGCTTAGGGTCTTAATTCCGCCATTTTGTCCTCTCAACTCAAGTGTGCCTTGCCACAGAACAGGTCGGTTTCTGTGCAATAATGCTTCAATTCCATGAATGGTAATATAGCTGATCTTCATACCTACGAATTGCTGTATTCCTGTATCCATGGTAATGCTTATAAATACCAGTGTTCGTGCCTTAATTTAATTCCCACAAAGATCGGGAATCATCGTTTCATCTGAACCAAATTTCAAAAAAAAAAATCCTCCAGAATTGACATTAGCAGCAGTTCTGACTATTAAAAAGTGTTCACGTGTCTAATTCGGACATTGTGGAGCACCCCAGGGATCTCAACAGTATTGTTAGCGTGCTTAAGTTGCTTGGTGAGCGCTCTACAATCAGCTTGGTAATGGAACCCCACTAGATGGAACACCCCTGCTCCCTCCTCATCGAGTTGATTTTATTTATTTCCTACCTTTAAAAAGAAAAAACTACGTATATCGACGAACGAAGGTCCCCACTGACTCTTGTGAACAACGAAGACCACAGTGCCTCACCTTTGCTGTGCTATTTTATTTTCACCCTTATTGTCCGATCTGCTTTCATTGTACTACCCGTCACCTCCACATAACTATACACATATAAAGATAACGTCCATCAACCTTGTGTTGGAGTTCCAGCATGTTGGCTCGATATGCGGATTTCAAACTCAACGAGAAACCTTTTATTCAAATTCAAAAAGCATTCAGAGAAATTCAGCCATGATAACTTTTCTTCTTTCAGAGAAACAGCATTAACATTGGCAACATGCACTGCCCAGATCTTCTCCAAACTCACGAGGAACTATTTATTCAAACTCGGAAATCATTATGGAGATTCTATCTTCCTCTTAAAACTCTTCCTCCACATGCCTGTGACTTTATATATTTTTGAATTGAATTACGGCAATTCCCACTTGAATTCCTCTTTGAAAGACCTCTGTTTGAAGGTAAATCTTTGGCGTTGTAGTTTTCATACATATCACAATCGCCATGCTCTATCACAATCGCCATAGTTTTCATAGTGTTTCAACAACATAAATTTAATTGTAATAGTGTTTTCACGTGCACCTGTTATTAAAAGATTGCTTTACGCATGTTTATTATGAAACTTCATTGTTTGCAGGCCTCGAGTGACTATGTTGCTCACACACTCCCGTGATCTAGTAATATGGATTGTAAAGATCATGTGTATGCAAGCTAATGATGGAAACTGTGTATTACCTTGGTGTGTTTCTCCCATACCTCGAATCCTCCCGTGACGGTACGTACGATCCGGCTTTTGCTTTTTACGGCATAACCCATAGGGCAATGCTGTCTGGAACAGTCTGTTCGTCTGTATGTCACCTCAAATGTACACCAATCAGAGCTGGGGATTTGGTCACATGACAGGGTGATGTGATTACGTCTGATGTCATTACGGCGGCTGACTCCACACTCCGACATTTTGATTCCAATTTCGTTCAAGCCGAACATATCGTCGAACCTGTCGTATATCACAATCACCATGCTCTACCTTTACATTTTTCATTCTGTGTGAAACACAAACAAACCGATTGTTAAAATGACCATCAAATATCGAAAGCATTGGCATTACGTCTCTTCCAACAAAACGGAATGTACCCAACCCTTGTGGGGTATAATCTAGATTACAGTAGATCTTCCCTCAGTTCTGTAAGTAAAACATACCTCACGGATGTCTGGATTCCTCCAAATTTCTTTGTTTAATGTTATAAGTAGCATTAGCGACAATTAAAAAAGCTAATCATGTGTGTTTGTGGTTTATAATATTTTACAAGCCCGGCTATGCCGCTGTTAGACCCTCGGTCTTGGTTAATGTTTGCAATGTGATCTGAGAAGGAAATGGATGTGTTAAAGGTGATGCCGAATATTTTTGCTTGGTGTGTGCGGGGGATAGGGATGTTGTTCAGTGTGATCTGTGGAGCAGCGCTATGTTCCTTGGTGTAATTTGTTAGAAGACTCACTGTTGATTTTGAGGGGGCTACTTTTAGTCTGTTGATGGTGAGCCAGGTTTGTAGGGTGCTGACGAAGTGTTGAAGTTGTGCCCTGGCGGTGTTGATGTTCCTTATCACCTGCTAGTAGAGGTGATGGTTATATCGTCCACATATGAGGCTAATTCTCGGGTGGTTATGGAATGTATGTTCTCGGGTGGTTGTGGAATGTCGTGCATGAACAGATTAAAGAGTGTCGGGGAGAAGACCGAGTCTTGAGGGACTCCATTCGGAAAGTATCGTGTGTGTGATAACCTGCCGTTAAAAATTACGAATGACTGTCTGCATGATAGGTAGTTGGTCAGCCAGCATTTGGCGTTGTTGTGCATGTTTGTGTTGAGTATTTTGTTTGCGAGTAACAGCTTTGGGAGTGTGTCAAATGCTTTGCTGATGTCTACTGTGGTGAGAATAGTATGTCTTGGTGGTTTTCTATTGTTTAAGCCTTCAAAGGTGTTTTGTGTGAGGTTTGTGAGGAGAGTGGTTTGGTCTGAATCCGTGTTGGGTGTGTGTGAGAGAGTGATGTGAGCATTTGTGAGTGCAACCATAAGGTGTTCTGTAACTTTTGAGGGCGTGCAGAGTAATGTGATATGTCTGAAGGAGAGTGCTTTGGTGGGATCTTTGTTTGGTTTAAGGAGGGTAATGATTTTGCCTAGTTTCCAAATTTGGGGAATTATTGAGTGTTGGTCGGAGAAATTGCTTGTATTTGTGAGGGCTGACATGCCGTGTGGTCCCAGGTATTTTAAATGCAAGGTGGAGATATTGTCGGGGCCGGTACCTGCGAGTTTTTGATGATTTATGTTGTTTGTGCAGGAGTGAATGGCATGTGGAGGACTACCTCCTTTACAGTTCATCAGTTATTGCTTCAAGCTTCTACAAACTAAGACTCTACAAATTAATAGCTCAAGTGCCATGTTAATATCAACACATCAACATCAATTTCTTCGAAACTGCATGCACATCTCTGATAACAGCATTCTATAATTATCTGCATTTGTGATCGGTTACTCTAAGCTAACAAAAAAGTAGGAAAGACAACTCGAGGTGCAGGAAGACCCTGAAATTACATACGAGCTTCTTATACTTATGCAGAAATTAAATATAGTAACTTATAATATTTTTAGCTGGACAATAGTCTGGAGGCGGTGGTGTACGGATTGTTATGTGATGGCAATACTGTTAGCTACTCTCCAAACCAACATCATCCCTATCTTATTTAGGACCTTTTTTAGACTGTAGTTTGTCATCCCTACAGTGCTTTTTTAATTTAGCATAATTATATATTTTTTATGCACTTGTTTTAGCATAATTTAGCATAATTTAGCATAATTTTTATCCACCGCAGGTGGATGGAGGTTATGTTTTCACCCCTGTCTGTCTGTTTGTCTGTGAACAAGATATCTCAAGAAGTTGTGGATGGATTTTGGCGAAATTTGGCAGAGATGTAGCGTATTTGACAAGGACGAAATGGTTCGATTTTGAAGAAGATCCGGATTCGGATCCGGCTACTAGAATTTTTTGTGTGATTCTTCACCATTGGGAGATCGGGCCAAAACGATATGTAGCAGGATATCTCAAAAAGTTGTGGACGGATTCAGACGAGATTTGGTGGAGAGGTTGGGTGTCTGACAAGGACGATTTGATTCAATTTTGGTGAAGATCCGAATCCAGATCCAGAGACTAGAATTTTTAAATATCTTAAGTCATTATTCACCATTGAGAGATCCGGCCAAAATGATACATCGAGCACGATATCTCAAAAAGTTGTGGACGGATTCAGACGAGATTTGGTGGAGAGGTTGGGTGTCTGACAAGGACGATTTGATTCAATTTTGGTGAAGATCCGAATCCAGATCCAGAGACTAGAATTTTTTAATTTCTTAAGTCATTATTCACCATTGAGAGATCCGGCCAAAATGATACATCGAGCACGATATCTCAAAAAGTTGTGGACTAGTTTAAACAAAACGATGTGGATGTGTTGATTCAGTGACAAGAACAAGCTGATTAGATTTTGATTCATAAGACGAGAGATAATAGTGCGAGACAAAACGTGACCTGTTCAGCCTGGCTGGAGGGCACGTGTCTGCGCTCTCCCGGGTGTCGTTCTAGTTTGATGATGCATCAATTGGCCTCGTGCATTTGCCCTCCAAAAATGTGCCATTTCATCAAGAATATGATTTGAAGTTAATTGATGTTGCACACAGGATTAAATGACGCAGCATTGCTCAAATTTATAACGGCTCACCCTTTGCGGCAAAAGGACAAGGCATTTTAACACAAATAGCTTTAGCTCTTGCTCTTTTCAGGCCTCGTAGCTATTTGAAAATGGTGGAAGAACCCGGCTCTTTGTTTTTGAGATGAACCCAGCTTTGTTTACTGAATGGCAAACATAGTAGAGTATTCCCAGCAAGCTGAAAGTTTTACAAATAGCTAGTTCATATCAAAACAACGAGAAACGTCTCCTGCTTGGTTTCCACTTTGCCATGTGTTTGCTTACATTATTCCTCAAGGGATTGAAGTGCCTGCTATGTTTTTTTTACTCACTCTTTTCAATGTTTTTACATTTGCCTGCCTTTTGTACTCTTCGATGCTGAAACACGTGTCACTATCAGCTAAAAGCTTCTTTTGATGTGAACTACATGGTCATCTTTAGGCTTGCTATAGGCATACTCCACTATGTTTGCCATCAAGTAAACAAAACTGCGTTCATCTCATTCATCGAAAACCTTACTTTGATCCAATCTCCAGGTCTGCGTATTAAATTGGCTAAAACTCCAGGTCAAATGGTATCATTTTTTAGGAATAGCCGATACTGTACAAATAATAACTAGAACAGCACTCAGTGGAGAGCATACCTCCGCCTGGTGAACAGTTTATGTGTTGTTGAAGCGCGGTGCTACGCGCGCTTGCTTGCACAACAAGAAGGAAGCGGACAACGCGGTGAGTTTAAGAGTCTTTATTAAACGAGCTCAACTGTAGCACTGGCGCGCTCCGGGCTGCGCGCCCGGTGTATATCCCGCGGCCACGCCTCCCCCTCGGGCGTGGCCGCCGCCCACTTGGTGCGTGGAATGATGCCCTCACGCCAGTGAGCTTTCGTGTCCGCCACACGCGCCCCCCCAGAATTCCCGCGCACCTGGAGGGCCAGTTTGCGGAGCAAACGGATGACCCGGCCGAAGCGCCCTCTGGCGACCGGCGGCGTCCGGGGTGCAGGGATGCCAGCTGGGATGCCTCCGGCTGCGCCCGGGATGGGTGCAGGACCGGGGGGTGGCGTGCCGGCGGGCCTGGGTGGTGCCGGGGGTCCGCCCGCAGGGGGGCGGCCCCGACGCGGGGGCCGAGCCACCGGCGGTGGATGGTCCACGGCGAGGTGGGCCGGTTTGAGGCGATCCACCGAGACGCGGTCGGGAGTACCGCCGATGTCCAAGGTGAAATGTTTCACCCCGGTCTCCAGCACGCGGAAAGGCCCATCGTACGGGGGCCGCAGTGGTGTCCGGTGGGCATCGTGCTGGACGAATACGTACTCCGCGGTGCGAAGCTCCGGGGCGACATGGGTAGGCGGGTGCCCGTGGTGCGCCGTCGGCACCGGGGCGAACCTCCGGGCCGTCTCCTGCAGCGCGGAGCGCTCCTGCGCTGCGGACCATGGTGCCGTGGGGTCGGGGAGGAACTCGCCCGGCACCCGCAGCGGTTGTCCGAAGACCAACTCCGCCGCGGGTGCGCGCAGGTCGTCCTTGGGCGCCGCCCGGAGGCCCAGCAGGACCCAGGGGAGCCTGTCGACCCAGCCGCCGTCGCGGAGGGTGGCCCGTAGCGCGGCCTTCAACGAACAGTGGAACCGCTCGCACAGGCCGTTGGCCTGGGGGTGGTAGGCCGTGGTTCGGTGCAGCTGGACCCCGAGCCCCCGCGCGACTGCCCCCCAGAGCTCCGAGGTGAACTGGGGGCCGCGGTCGGACGATATGTCCGAGGGGGCACCAAACCGGGCGACCCAGGTGGCGATGAACGCCTGTGCGACGTCCGCCGCCGTCGTCGCCGCCAAAGGCACGGCCTCCGGCCACCGGGTGGTGCGGTCCACCATCGTCAGGACATGGGTGAAAACCCGCGAGTGGGGCAGAGGTCCCACCAGGTCCACGTGTACGTGGTCGAACCTTCGTTCCGGCACCGTGAACGGGGCCAATGGGGCCTGGGTGTGCCGGTGCACCCTCGCACGCTGGCACGCGAGGCACGCCCTGGTCCAGCCGCGGACGGCCTTCCGGAGGCCATGCCAGACAAACTTGTCGGCGACCAACCTCTGGGAGGCCTTCGTGCCCGGGTGGGACAGGCCGTGGATGGCGTCAAAAACCTGGCGCTGCCAGCCCGCGGGCACGATGGGGCGAGGCCGCCCGAGGGAGACGTCGCACAAGAGGGCCGCGCCGTCGAACGGCACCTCGGTGATGCGGAGGCCCGTGACGGCGGTCCGCAAGGCCTGGACGCCAGGGTCGGTGGCCTGGTCCGCCGCCATCCGGGCATAGTCGATGCCAAGGTGGACTGCGTGGGCGACGGACCGGGAAAGGCAATCCGCCACCGGGTTGTCCTTCCACGCGACGTGCCGGATGTCCGTCGTGTACTCGGACACGGCCGAGAGGTGACGCTGCTGCCGGGCCGACCACGGCTCGGCGACCTTGCCCATCGCGAAGACCAGTGGCTTGTGGTCGACGAAGGCCGTGAACGCACGGCCCTCGAGCAGATGGCGGAAGTGCCTGACCGCCAGGTGAAGCCCGAGCAACTCGCGGTCGAAGGTACTATAGCGGCATTCGGGCGGGCGAAGCTGCGGGCTGAAGAATTCCAGCGGTTGCCAAGCACCACGCACCCATTGCTCGTGCACCGCACCCACCGCGTAGTCCGAGGCGTCGGTGGTGAGGGCGATCGGTGCATCGGGCGCTGGGTGCGCGAGCATGGTGGCGTTAGCCAAGGCGAGCTTCGCGCCTACGAACGCCGCGTCCATCTGCTCGGTCCAGGTAACGTCACCTTTGCCCGGCTTCCCTCGGAGGGCCTCGTGCAAGGGGCGCAGGAGCTGGGCGATGCGGGGCAGGAACCGATGGTAAAAGTTTACCATGCCCAGGAACTCCTGGAGCCCCTTGATCGTGCTGGGGCGCGGAAACCCCTTCACCGCCTCCACCTTGGCCGGTAGGGGGACGGCCCCGTGCCTGGTGACGCGGTGCCCCAAAAAGTCGATGTCGGCGACGCCGAACCGGCACTTGGCGGGGTTCACGATGAGGCCATGCTGGCCCAGACGTTCGAAGAGCGTGCGGAGATGGTGAAGGTGCTCTTCGCGGGACGCGCTGGAGACGACGATGTCGTCCAGGTATACGTACACAAAATCCAAGTCGCGCAAGACGCTGCCCATGAGTCGCTGGAACGCCTGAGCCGCATTCTTCAAACCGAAGGGCATCCGAAGAAATTCGAACAGTCCGAACGGCGTGTTGACCACCGTCTTCGGGATGTCCTCCGGCCTGACAGGGACCTGATGGTAGCCGCGTATGAGGTCCACCTTCGAAAAGAAGGACATGCCCGCCAACCGGGCGGAGAAGTCCTGGATGTGGGGGACGGGGTAGCGGTCGGGGGTGGTGGCGTCGTTGAGGTGCCGGTAGTCCCCGCACGCTCGCCATCCCCCGCCGGGCTTGGGCACGATGTGAAGCGGTGATGCCCAAGCACTCTCGGAGCGCTGCACGATGCCGAGCCGCTCCAGCGTAGCGAACGCCGCTTTAGCCACCGCGAGCTTCGTCGGCTCGAGGTGGCGTGCCCAGGCGTAGACCGGTGGCCTGGCGGTGGGGATGTGGTGTTCCACCCCATGCTTGACGGCCCCCGCCGAGAAGGTGGGCCGCGTAAGGGCCGGGAAGCTGGCGAGGAGGCGGGTGAAGTCGTCCGCTGCCGGAAGCGTACAAACTAACCTCGCCGGGACCGAACCGCTCAGCAAGCCGCTTGGCGAGCCGCTCGGTGAGCCACTCAGCAAGCCGCTCAACGAGCTGCTCAGTGCGCAAGCAAGCGAGCTGAACATTTCAGCCTGGACGAGACGTCTGTTCTTCACATCCACCAACAACCCGTGTGCACAGAGGAAGTCCGCACTGCCATGGGGACACTAGCGGTTACGAACGTCCACTCGAAGCATTGCCTTCCGAACCGCAGGGAGAGGCAGCGCTTCCCGAATGTGCGTATGGGTGTTCCGTTCGCGGCAAGCAATGTGGGGCCCCGGCCCGCGGTGTGCTTGTCGGACGTAGAGGCAGGGATAACGCTCATCTGTGCCCCCGTATCGCATAGGAAACAGTGCCCGGACAAGGTGTCCGTTATAAAAAGAAGGCTGCCGGAATGGCCGACGCTCAGGGCCGCTACCGAGCGCCGGCTTTGTAGTTTGCCGACTTGCCGAAGGAGCACGGCGGGCAACAATTCCTCGCCTTGTGGCGAAACCTGGCGTGGAAATGGCACCAGGTTTGCGGCGAAGGCGGAGGCCGCGGTTTTCGCGGTGGTGGTGGGCGTGGCGTGGCGGCGGCCACGCGGCGTGCCTCAGCCTCGGGATCCCCGAGGTGTGGTGCATCAGCATCAGGGTCAGCCTCGGGATGCGCGGCGGCCGCGCCAAAACTCGCCTGCTCGTCCAAAGCCGCGAAGAACCTGTCGGCTTCAGCAGCGAGAGCCCGGGGTTCTGTCGTCACAGAACCGGCCAACGCGAGGCGGACTCGTGCCGGTAGCTGGCGTCGAAATAACGCCCGGAAAAGAGCGTTCGGCGTTTCGTCGCCCAACAACGACAGCATATGGTCCATGCGGACCGACGGTCGCGTGTCACCGAGCTCGGGGAGGTCCAGGAGGCGGTCGGCCCGTGCGTCCACCATGAGGCCGAACGTGGCGAGGAGGAGACGCTTGATCGCCTCGTACCTGCCGTCGGCCGGTGGGTTCCTCAGGACCGACACGACGCGGGCGGCCGTGCCGGGCCCGAGGGAAGCGACCACATGGCAGTACATGGTCTCGTCCACCGTGATGCCTCGAAGTCGGAAGTGGGCTTCTGCCTGCAGGAACCAGACTTCGGCTTGCGTCTCCCAGAACTCGGGGAGTTTCATTTGGACCGCGTTGTTTGCCATTGCAATGGCGTATTCGGGTGGTCAGCGACGGCTGACCAGAACGTCGGAGGGTCACCAATGAAGCGCGGTGCTACGCTCGCTTGCTTGCACAACAAGAAGGAAGCGGACAACGCGGTGAGTTTAAGAGTCTTTATTAAACGAGCTCAACTGTAGCACTGGCGCGCTCCGGGCTGCGCGCCCGGTGTATATCCCGCGGCCACGCCTCCCCCTCGGGCGTGGCCGCCGCCCACTTGGTGCGTGGAATGATGCCCTCACGCCAGTAAGCTTTCGTGTCCGCCACATTGTATCCCACTGATAGGCCGGATCTGGATTCGGACCTGAACCAAAATCTAATCGGCTTGTTCTTGTCACATAACCAACTCATCCACCAAGTTTGTTCATAACTCGTCCATAACTTTTTTAAACATGTTTTCATATCGCTTTTCACCTGATTTCTCAATGGTGACGAATCACTAAAAAAATTAAATAATTCTCGTAGCCGAATCCATATTCATATCTTCACCAAAATCGAAACGATTAGTCTTTTTCACACACACAACCTCTCCACCAAGTTTCGTCCAAATCCGTCCACAACTTTTTTGAGATATCCTGCTCTATATCATTTTTGGCCATATCACTCAATGGTGAAGAATCACTTTAAAAATTCTACTAGCTTGATCCGGATCCAGATCTTCACCAAAATTGAATTAAGTCTTCCTTGTCAGAAACAACCTGTCCAACAAGTTTCGTCCAAGTCCATCCATAACTTTTTTGAGATATCCTGCTACGTATAGTTTTTGGCCCTATCTCACAATGGTGAAGAATCACTTTAAAAATTCTACTAGCCGGATCCGAATCCGGATCTTCACCAAAATCTAATCATTTCGTCCTTGTCACATACGCTACATCTCTGCCAAATTTGGTCCGAATATCCGTCCACAACTTTTTGAGATATCTTTTTCTCAAAAAACGGACAGATGTGGTGAAAACAACCTCCATCCACCTTTGGTGGCGAAGGTAAAAGTGGCAGACCTGTGTGTGTGTGTGTGTGTGTGTGTGTGTGTGTGTGTGTGTGTGTGTGTGTGTGTGTGTGTTTGGACTGCATCCTGGTGCATCGCAGCAATATAGAAATTGCTTTTGCTTTGAACTTTAATATAGGAGTTCCAACCAATGCTGATTTTGTCAGGTGGACATAATGACAAAGCTCTTGTTACGGGCGACGGGGATGAGGACCAGAGTCCCAAATGTCACTCCCGACCAAGTGTGTTGTGGGGTAACTAATGTCAGCGACCCTAAGTCCTATCCCCAACCCGCCGGGCCAAGGCCCGCAAGCTGACCAAGCGGTTTTTGGAAGCTTGAACTTTTGGCTTAGTGCAAGGAGTTTAAACTGCCACACTGGCGGCTCAGGGGAGCTTGCAACCCGATCCGAAAAATGTCAATCAAACAAAATGAAATACAATCAATTTACTTCACAGAATGCAAAACGATACAATAAGCAAATCATACAAGTATGACGACGGACTTAATGACTTAATAATGACAGACTGAAACAATTAACACAGGCCACATACATCCGATACGAAAGGCCGACACAACATCGCACACACAACACTCTATCTAACCCAGGGAACGGAAGGGAAGCAAATTAATAAAATAATATTCGCATGGAATTGAAATAAAACTGGATATGAGAATGGGAATGGAATGGGGTTCAGGCCTGTTTGAAGAGCAGGTTCATCAACGTTCTTCAGAGTGGGGCTTGGTGGGAACAAAGGTTCATCAACATTCTGAAATTCCTTTCTCCTTTGATCCCTTTCCTTTCGTCAACCTCCTTCATACAACACAGCAAATCCCTCAGGAAGTTCATCGAGGTCGACTCCTTCATATAGCACATGCCGAGCCCGTTCACAGCATGAAGCATGGATCGCTTTGTCACCACCCCTCCAAGAGACACTCTTCTTCCTCCTCTTCTACCCTTTTCCCGCACTTTCTTGCTTGAAAGAAAAAGGGTTGAATCCTTTCCAAAGCTGTTTTTGTGCAACACCACCAACAGTCAAAATCACGTGGCATAAAGGGGAGTGGATATAAGGTAAACTTTAAGAAAAAGGCAAAATAAAGACGAAAAGGTCCTATTTGGGGATCCACAGCTGAACTGGCACTTCTATGCAATACACCCTAAACAACACGACTCCTAAATGATTGACATTCCCACAAACGTAACACTATTTTACATATATAAATATATATATATATATTGTGGATTACTCTTGTTTAAGGTTTTGTAAAATGTTGTTGGTCTAACTTAGTTGGTTCTGTTTATGGAGAGACTGCAGGATTGAATGCCATTTGCTAAGTCACATGCATTCATCAGAATGATCTATGATCTAAGACTCTTTAATTCCTTGTAAAGTTCAGCTGAGATATATCTATGGACTCAGAGTTATATTATAGGTCTCCACATACTGATCAGCTTTTGAACAGTGTCAGGCTGATATGCAGATATATCGTACCTGTTTTTGTCTATTTTTGAGCCTGGATCCTAATGGATCGTGATGACATAACTTGAGACACCTGGGATTTCATCTCACAAGAGGAGTGTTAGAAAAAAGCCTATTTCGCTTGCCTGTCCTTAAACAAATTAGTGACTAAGCTGACTGGGATTGAATCTCTCAGGTCTTATGCAATGGAGCACCTTGGGAATTTTTTTCCCTGTTTAACCAACACCCTGATCACAGCTCCCATCCGTTTTGATGTGCATATGCTTAACTCATGATCTTCTCCATGATTATAAAGCTAGTTAAAAGTATTTGAGGGGTCACAAGATGAAATTCATCCCTCAGAGCGTATTAGCGAATATGCATTATTGAATTGTATCACACATTTTCAATGGGTCTGAACTGAAAAAAATAACTAAAATTGGTTTCTATTTTATTGAGGTGACAAGACATAGTGGACACCCTGTGTATACAAACATACATACATACATACATACATACATACATACATACATACATACATACAGGTGTCAAGGGTGTAAAGGATCTCGATCTTCACCGAAATCTAATCATTTCGTCTGTGTCATATACATACATACATACATACATACATGCTTGCCCATCCCTTGAGGTCTGAGGATGATGTCCATCCAGCAAAAGTGATGTTTGAAATAATGATGAAATGGATGATTCTGTCGATTAAAGAAGTCGATGGGCAGCAGTATAGATGACCTCGACGTTGATGTGCTTACAGATGACTGCTGGGAACGATGCGGGAGACACAGATGAGTCCACAGTGCATAAAGTCAAATGATGCTGTTGTCATTGGATGTAGTTGACTCGTTGATGCTCAATCCGTTGTCTGCAGTTTTTTTTTTTTTTTTTTAAATACTGAATCGAGGCTCGTGAAAGAGCTGACAACCACGAGGGAAAGACAGCACAGTGGGGACCACGATGGGAAGACAGCACAGGGGGACCGCGAGGGAAAGACAGCCCTCTTCGTAATGCTGCATTCTCTCATGTTCAAACTTCTTAACTCCTTATGTACGCATTGTCCTCCATGCAGTATGATGAGCAGTGGTTTATTACCAGGTGTCTATGCTTATTCCACACTTCTTCATGTGGCTTCAAGACATCTTTGAATTGTTTCCTTTGTCCAACGGGTTGTCTTTGCTTCGGTAATAGAGGACATATTTAGGTAGTCTTGAGTCTGGCATATAACACAGATAATCATGGCATATAACACAGATAATAATGGCATATAACAGATAATCATGGCATACAACACAGATGTCCATCACAGCTGGGCTTTCATTACTATGGACTCTTAAACTATATTAGCTCGTCAACGACGAAGATGAGATCAGCTGTTAAATCCATAACGATGGCCTTCAGGCCTTCCTTCCTTCCTTCAGTCAGGCAGTGGATCAATTAACATCTTTTTGTTTTGTCCCTACTCCTCCGAGGTCATGACGTCGATGCACAAAAACGAATGGAGCCCTTTTAAAAATTTCCATGAAGGTGGTGAGATAAATTAGCTAATTACCTCAAAATGTAATCTATGTCCATCACATATCGTGAGATTCCATCATCTTAAGAGATAATTGGGAATTCAATAAAAATGAATAGTCCTTAGTGGGACACTAATCTCCACTCATCTCCCGATGGAGGACGGTCATAGTTGTGGTGCATTAGGTGATTGAGTTTATTTTTAGTTTGATTCGACAGAAAATTATAGGCCTTTGGGGGCTGAAAGGCCTTATAACACGATTATATTCGCACAGTGAAAACTATGTATGATGAGCAGGTCCTGAATTGATGAAAAACGTTGCATTAGTTTATGTCCAGTGAAAGGGCCCTTAAAAACTTTTAGACCCTAAAGGGGTTGTAAAGGTTCTTAGTGTCCAAGGGGTCTAAAGGGTGTAAAGGTCTATTTGCCTATGGTCTATTTGCCTAGAGGAGTAAAGGGTCATAAAAGGACTAAAGGGGACTAAATTGCCTAATAGTGTAAATAATCTGCAGGTCAAAGGGGTCCAAAGGATCTGGATCTTCACCGAAATCTAATCATTTCGTCCGTGTCACATACCCAACCTCTCCACCAAATTTCATCCGAATTCGTTCACAACTTTTTGAGATATCCTGTTCACAGACAGAAAAACAGACAAACAAGAAATATGTTTGGCATAGTACGATACTTGCAAAATCCCTAAAATAAGTTGTTGGCCTATGTTGACCTCAAAAATAATTGATGGTTGAATTCAGTGTCCAGATATACAAATCCTCTTAAAATTTTAAGTCAATCTGATAAAAATTTAGGATTTTAGAAATCTAGCCTATGTTGACCTTTTGGAGTATGCTGACCTCAAAAATACTTGGTGATTGAATTCAGTGACCACATATGCAAACGCTCTTAAAATTTCAAGTCAATCGGATGAAAATTGAGGATTTTAGAAATCTAGCCTATGTTGACCTTTTGGAGTATGCTGACCTCAAAAATACTTGGTGATTGAATTCAGTGACCACATATGCAAACCCTCTTAAAATTTCAAGTCAATCGGATGAAAATTGAGGATTTTAGAAATCTAGCCTATGTTGACCTTTTGGAGTATGCTGACCTCAAAAATACTTGGTGATTGAATTCAGTGACCACATATGCAAACCCTCTTAAAATTTCAAGTCAATCGGATGAAAATTGAAGATTTTAGAAAGTTGGCCTACGTTGACCTTTTGGCTCATTTTAGTTGACCTAAAATATAATTGCTGATTGATTTCAGTGATGTGCAAATCCAGAAGATATGCAAATGCTCTTCAGATTTCAAGTCAATCGAATGAAAATTGAGGGTTTTAGAAATTTGACAAAGTTGGTGACCTTTGGCCTATGTTGACCTATTGACCTTTTGACCCCCAAAACAATAGGCGTCTTGCTTATGACCAACTCTACCATTTGATGATGTTTTGTGAAGATCGGTTGAAAATAGTGACATGTAGGTGACTGACATACAGACAGACAGACAAACAGATAGAATAACGCACAAGACCAACCAATATACTTGAAAAATGTTCGATTTTCGCAAGTAACAAGAAAGACGTTGTGCAGAGCACGATACTTGCAAAATCCACCCCCTCCCCAAAAAAGGTTGCCATGGATACATCAAAATGTCCATTTCATGAAGATTAAAATTGATGGTCTTAATCTAAGCACACGTTAATTGAATGGAAATTGATTATTATTCAGATGAAAATTGATTTTAGAAGTTTGACCTTGAATTGACTTTTTTGACCACAAAAGTAGTTGGTGATGCACTATGCAATTGCTCTTTAATTCACAGATTCATCGGATGAAAATTGATGACATTGGAAGTTTGACCTTTTGACCTCAAAAATAGTTGGTTTCCCAATTCAGTGAACCTGAAATCAAGTATGTATCTAAAATATCAATCAAATATGAACATGCAAATCATGTTCAACTTTCAAGTCAATCGGATGAAAAATGACGATTTAGTCAGGTTCACTATGTCAATAAATTATATGTCGTTCAAAATCATGGTAGATTAGCAAACCTATACATTTTTGGAAAGGTTATAGCATAAGGAAACTAAAAATCAATGTTTACATTTGGAGAGATACCTGTATGGCGGCCATTTTGGATTTTCAAAATGGCCACTAAAATACATATTTTGTTCTATTTCTGCCTCTAATTACCCTAAAAACTTTTAAAAATATACTAAACCTATATTTTCAGGGACAAGGAATCCAATGAAAGTATCAAATTAGTGCTATGGGGAATGGTAAGACACGAATCGTAGGTTTTGAATTGCAAAATACTGTCTTTATATTCACGATAAGTTGCATAATCAAATACATGTTATCATTTTGTACAGGCAGTTAATAACATCAAAATGTGTCACAATAATTCATATCACCAAACATACACAGGCAGTCAGCAAAATCATATATACACATGCAGTCAGTATAACTTCACATCTACACAGGCAGTCAATGACAAAATATACACAGGCAGTCAATGGCATCAAACATACACGATTACAGAATATGCCATTTAGAGTTCGTCATCACTGTCCTGTGTGTCGTATCCGACAATATAGTCCGCAACGTTTTCACAGTCCGTTCCACACAAGCAAAGGTCGGTCAAATTGATTGGCAAATCGAATTGGTCGAATGGTCGATCGAATCGAATTCGATGAATCGAATCGATCGAATTGGTCGAATGGTCGATCGAAGCGATTGGTCGAATGGTCGAATTGGTCGAATGGAATTGGTCGATTTGTCGAATTGGTCGAATCGAATTGGTCGGAATTGGCAAATGTAAACATTGATTTTCAGATTTTCCATGTAATAACGTTTCCAAAAATGTATAGGTTTGCTAATCTACCATGATTTTGAACGAAAAAACATAGTGAACCTGACAAATTTTAGGAATTTGACCTCAAGATGACCATTGACCTCAAAAGTGTTGACATTTAAAAGAGGGGCAGGGAAGGAACAAGCAGGGTGTATGAGGAAAGGGGCACAAATGTTAATTTTAGTGAAGAGTAAAGTAGTTTTGAGTGAGCAAAATGGAGAGGTCTGGGAAAGTTTATGAATATATTCTCAAAATTCTCTAAACTCTAAAGACTAAAGAGGAGTTTTTGAACTTAATGTGGATACAAATAGGAGGGATGTGATGAGGGGGCAGTAGTTGGTGTTAAATGAATGATTCTGGCAGCCCGAATGGTGGACTGATTAAATAAGAGAAAAATCAGACAACGGGAGACAAGAAAGAAGATTGCAATGGTGATTGTGGGAGGACTGGGAGGTCAGCAGGATGTGGGCAAGTGTGACAAGTACAGTTTGCGAGGCACGGCTGGACATCGAGTAATAATAAGCGACAGTACTCTAACAAGGCCTGGCTATGGGTTAAGGAGGATAGAAATGACACCATAGTTGCAGGGCTGGATGTAGCGGTGAATGGTGCTTGTTGAAAATGTAAAATAAATGGGAGGGTGAGAACTGACAGAGGAAGAGAAAATTAGAAGGTGGGAGAGAACTGACAGTGGAAGAGAAAAAAGTTTTATGTGTCGAGTTTGAGATGATGGGTCAGTATATAGTCCTGAGGCAGGCCGAAATTCTTTAAATCAATTTTGTGTAGAGGTTCTGGGTGGTGATATAATGGGTCGACTGATTTCATCACTCGCCCTTGCCCTTTGTTCCTTGAAGGGTCACTACCATTGTTGTGTGGATCAATACCAATGTTGTGTGGATCAATACCAATGCCGAAGACAAGCCACATTGGCTGCAGCAAAGCACAGCAAGGCCCAGTAGATAGTATGATCTATTCAAAAGTGGTAGATGAAGCTATGAGAGCAGATAAAGGTGCTCAGGTGAGTAGCGCAAATAGAGTAGGCCAGGTAGCAAAGGATAATGCCTGATGGAAGCTGATTAAGATGAGAAAGGTAGATGTGGCAGGTTTTTTGGAACCAGAAAATGTGTAGTTGTGATGTTATGAAAGCAAATGCTGACAGGATAGTGCAGTGGTAGCACACTTGCCCTTGAGCTGTATAAACAAATGTAAAATAAACAAAAATCCTTTGAGATTTTTCTTTTAGGCCTTTCTCTTTTGCTCTGTCAATGGCGGTAAATTCCAGAATTAAATTTTTTATGACTTTCACCATTTTAATTTTATTTAGATTGAATTATATACTTGAACATGAGAACACAAATCGCCTTCTTATCACGCCCAAAAATCTTCAGTTTTGCAATACTTAGACATGTTAAATAAGGTGGTGTATAAGACTGTTTCAATAGCGCTAACTTCCGAAATTAAAAAAACCAAACTTTAAAATCATAATGTGGGACGACGAGGGAGCTACCTACTCCTGCGAAGAAGAGCCAGGTTTAGGCTCATCCTCCTGCGGAGATGCAACTTTCTTCTTAAAGAAAGCATCGAGGTTCACTGCCCAGCCTGATTTTTCTTCGCCCTGATGATCTCATCATAACAGTAAACAGCGTTCATCATAGAACACTTCACTCTGGTGCTGCGCCTAATATCTGGGTCATTGTTACCTGCGCTTGCGAAGCAAAAGCGAGGTTAAGTGATTGGTTGTGTATGAGTGTACGTGTCTGCATTTTTAAAAGTTATTTTCTCGGCATCCGTTGGTCCGATTGACATGACATGTTCACCATAGCATGCGTCGACTCATGTATATTTTTAGTGATAATTATGACGTCGTAAGTCACGTGGTATGGGCACCATCTTGGAAAACCGAAAAACTTTGGATCTCTATATGTGACTGGCTCTGGCAAAAGCAGACACTTGGGGGCAAAAATCAAAATTGAGATTTTGATATCATCTGATTCCCCATGCTTTTCGCTTTCATTTGATATATACATTATGTTAATTGGATGAAAATTGACGAAGTTATAGTATTTTAATGACGATTATATTTTCGTTTAAACAACGGACATAATTAGGTTCAAAGTTCACAATACAGTTCACACGCACAAACAATGTGCACACGTGGAGCTTTTCATTCATACCAAACATGTATGTCGGGGATCTCCTTCGAATTACCATGTAGGGCTCGTAGTAAATCATCGAAATTTCGCGATCTTCGTGACTTTCTGAGCACATTTTGAGAATGACATGTTAGATTCTTCGTCGAATTTCACAACTTTTCTGTTCTTTCTTGGAAAAATGTTTGGTGCATAATAATCTAGAGAAGTTACTCTTTCCATATGAAAATCTCAATTTGGTCCCTGTGGTCATATTTTGACTCTCTTCGGCTTTTTCTCGCGAAGAGAAATGCCCCCAAGTGTCTGCTTTTGCCAGAGCCAGTCACTTATCTCAGAAACCGCTATATGGAAAAAATTGAAATGTAACTCATTGTAAATAACTCCACATGGGGAATAAGCGTCCGATCAGTTTGAAAGTTATTTAGTGTGATCTATGCAACAACTAAATTGGAGAATGCAAATTTATGATGTCATCGGTCACGTGGTCTGGCAGCCATATTGGATCAGATTTTAAAAACTTTAAAAAGCTGGATCGCACCAAGTCAACTGTGCATGTGCATCCCGAGACCTGAGAGGATTCATTGATATTTTCGATACAACTGTTCCGTACCGTCGGACCGTACCGTCGGATCAGTTTACAGTTGGTTTGGGACAGAGGTACCATATATATCACGACTCTCCTCTATGGAGTATCCATATGTGAAGCCAATATGAAGAGACCACTCTCTGTGGTTAACGCCACACTTACAAGATCGTAAACGAATTTTTCATTGGACACAAAGACATCAACTTTGTGATTCAATCTCAATGCGGCTCGTACCTTTCCACAACCTATTATATTCCCCACCGATAATACAATGCCTTCGGTGAAGACTCCTTCAGGTGGAACACAAACAAATGCATGATTCGGTGTTAAATTATTATCAAACGCCTCAAACAGAAAGTTGTACGATGAATGGGGAAAGTGAAATATGGGGGGCGAGTGAGGGGGGGGGGTGGATTTTAGGAGCCGTGGGCTGATGTGATTTAGGAGCCTCACCACAATCCACCCGCCACATGTGAGGGTGGATTTTAGGAGAGTCGTGGGCTGATGCCGCCTGGTTCAGTTGCAGAATCAAAGTCGAGGTTTGACAAAAACCTCTCCACCTTGTGAGGAGAGAATGACACAGTGTCCAGGAGCAACTGGGTTCGACTGGGAAAGGTGGGCACAGAGAGAGATAGGTGGGTAAACAAGGCGGGACACAAGATTTTGAGGCAAACACAGAGTTGAGGCATTCAGGTTTTTCACGTGCGGTGTCAGATGTGTAGCCGTTTAAGATAAGGGAAGGGATGGAGGGGAACAAACACCAGAAACAGATTTGACCAGACGCCACCAGGATTTGGAGAAGGGAGACAGGTTTGAGAGTTCAGTCTTGAGAGTAGAGAGATATTGTTTCCTGGCTCCCCTAAGGGTAGACACACACTTGTTCTGAGCTTTGTGAAAGGAAATGAGATTGCCTTCAGTTGGATTAGCCTTCCATGAGGTGAAGGCAAGTTGCTTCATGGCAACTGCCTCACCGCAAGCTTCAGTGTACCATGGACGGGAGGAAGGGTATGACACTATGACAACTGAAGACAAGATGGGATAAATCTGTGCATGAGAGAGAGCAGTTTACTTTGGAAGAATTCCCAGGAAGAGTTGATGTCAGAGGCAGTAGAGATGGGACACCAGTTCAAATGATTGATGGCTGCTTGAAGACTGTGCCAGTCAGCCTGAGTGAAATGCCAGACTCGTCGGTGCTGAGGAGGCTTTCTGAGAATGGCCAGAGAGATGTCCACTTTAAGAAGGAAATGATCAGAAGAGCCGATTGGAGCAAAATAGCAGCATACATTTGCAGGGAATTTAGAAGAGAAGATACTCCATTGACTGAGATCCCGGTCAGGAAATTGGCAGATTGTGTCAGTCACAGTGAGTCGCAGAAGTCCTTTGCTGAGGTGCCATGGCTGGTGTGAGAGAAACCCACACCCAGCCACCTGGCATGATGACAGTTGAAGTCGCCACATATGAGGAAGAGAGAGTTGGGATGAGTGGATAGAAGTTGGTCCATGTTGTCAGACAGGGAGATGTAAATGGAGTCATCACTGTTTGGAGGACGGTACAACACACATCTGAACAAAAGGTGGGAGCGGAGAGGAAGCCGCAGCCAGAGGTACTCCTGGGGGTGGGGTGGAGAGAGGGCAGTGCAAGCAACCCCACCATTATGTCTGGTTTGTCATAAGCAACCTGTATGGATAGATCAATCAGGTTTGAGCAAAGGCCCTGGATGTTTGAGGTCCATACCGTTAAGGAAGAGGGAGGGGGATCATCGGGTACAGGACGTGGATCAGAGAAAGGAGAAAGGGTTAAATGAGTATGGAGGAAACTAGAATTGGAAAGGTGAGTATCAGCTGGCGATGGAAGGAAGAGATGGAAGAAATGGAGATAAAGGGGAGGGCGAGACAACAAGCACGTGTCAGCGAGGAGAGAAGGAAATAATAATTATATATATATATATCTATATTTTTTGGATATAAAACTCTAGACAAAGGGTGGATGTTCGGGGAAGTTAGGGGGAGAAGAGAAAATCTAAGAAATAAGCCTCATATATGATTAGCCTCATTTATGCCTCCTTCATACCACAACTACGTAGAGAGAGGTAGCATGAGGAACTAGTTTTGCTGGTGAAGGCTATTGCCGATATGCGTCTGCAGACAGGTATAACAATGGATGAAATCAACAGGACAGGACGTTAATCGAAGTATGCTAACCACCGTTGGAACCAACGATAAGCTGACATTTCTTACCATATTTTCCCTTGTTCGGACAAAGGGTTAATGCCTAGAATGTCAGCTTCTTATTCCCTCCCACTCCATCAACGTCCGGTGGATTTCATCCATATGTAGCCAACTGCCCTTTTATGAGTGAAACTACTCCATTTTGTAGTGCCATTGCTCGCACTTCTGAAACTAAAACACAATATATACTGTTTTCAACCTAATATAAACTTTATTTAAAAATGTATTTATATAGTTTTTGAGTCTAAACTTTGGTCTTTTTTTGAAAATTGCTCAAACTGTCAGGTTGCTGTATTCTCTGTAGAGTGTGGAGGCACCTTCAATGTGTCTGCCGTGATTGATCAGAGGCAAATATTTGGTTTCCCTCATACATCGTCATATGAACCCATGAAAACACGCAATATTTTCTCTGTTAACAGGAACTGAAGAAACTTGCTTGGGCAAAAATGACAAATTGTGCACACATATACAGAATCATGAAAATAGGGATTGTAAAAACTGCATCTAAGCATCAAACTTTACACAGCCATAAACAGTAGCTTCAATGTGAAAAACAATATCGTCAACACATGTTCTTGACAAAGTCATATATAAAGGCAAATAAGCATGCTTTTTTCATAGGCCGTAACATTCGTTATCTCATTCTATCTCGCCAAGAAAACGAGTTTTGTTACTCATGTCATGGAACTACCTACTTGAAATGGGGGTATTCTGTATGATTTTGGAATGCTGAATCCGAAAATGAATGCTGCCATTGTGGTAAAGTGGCACATAGGCCTCCACATGCCATTTAAAGGAGCATGGTACTCATTTGTATGAATCGAGAAAGGAATCAGATATTTTGATAACATATGTCACTTTTATTGCAATCTCAAGTGAATGGGCACGGGACAGAATGAATGGTTTCATCATGTCAAGATAGTGCACACAGGCCTACAAATCTCCCTTAAAGGTGTAATATCATCATGCATTGAAAAGATAGAGAAACTGAGAATGAATATAACTCTTCATGGTGAATGTTTACAATATATTGATCGCAAAACAAAAATATTTTATTGAAGCGTCTGGCACACCACCCTTCTCACCAAACTTTCCTCTTGTGGTATCCATGGAAATCTCCACACTTGGTTGGCGGACTTCCTCTCCTGTCGTAGTCAACGTGTGGCTTTAAATAGATTTCTCTCATCTCCCCTTCCTGTCCAGGCTGGAGTTCCTCAAGGCAGTGTTCTGGGCCCTGTGCTTTTTCTGGTCTTCATCAATTATCTGTCTGACTCTGGAAAATCCTCTCTATCTTTTTGCTGATGACTCCACTCCCTGCTGCTCCATATGTCAACCCTCATATTGGCAGGCAGTGGCCTCTTCACTCTCTGCAGACCTGGACAAAATAACAAATGGGTCAAACAAGTGGAACATGTCTTTCAATCCTGACAAATCTTACACTCTCACTTTGTCTCTCCGAAAACACCGTCCGGACAACTCTTCCATCTACTTTCTCAACAATCCCCTCGAAGAAGTTCTGTCACTCAAGCTTTTGGGTTTCAATATATGCCATTATCTTTCTTCGGAAAACCACATTTCCAAGCTGGCCACCAAAGACAGTCGCTGACTGGGCATGCTCTGTCGTGCGAAGTCCTTTCTGGGCACACCTGAGCTCCTCACCACATACAAAGCTTTCATCCACAGCTCAATGGAATACTGCTCTCCCCTCTGGGCTGGTGCTCCTGCCTCACACCTAACTCAGCTTCACGCTGTAGAATCCAAAGCTTTCAGAATCATTGGTGTCTCCTTTCCTTTCACTCGCTCACCACAGGAATCCTTTCACTCACTCACCACAGGCATGTTGGCGGACTTTTTCTTCTACCGACTCCTCTCCGGCCTTGCTCCCCCAGCTCTGTCTGTGCTCTGTCCCTCAAATATTCCTGCAGGATTTACGTCGCAAAGTTGGCTCTTTCTCTTTTCTACAGATATTACTTCGGTTTTTGCTCTCAAGAACTTGCTGCCTGTATGCCTCCACCATTAGCGAAACCACGGATTACTCGACAAGCCACTACATCTCATGATTATTGTGTGGCCATTGGCAACTCAAGGGTGGGCCGTTATGATGTTTGTTTCTTCCCCTCCACTGCCAAACTCTGGAACTCTTTACCTTCACATGTCTTTCCAAACACTTATGATCTGCCCCTTTTCAAAAAGCAGATTCTCTGCTTTCTCAAAAACTCTTAGACTATTCTCTCCTTCTTTACTTTTCTATCAATGCAGCTCTTTTATTTAGGCCTAGCCTCGATGAGGACGACATAGTCTGTGCCTGGAGCCTTCTACATTAAAAAACAAAATTAAAAGGATGCACAACATCTGCCAGAAACCCTCTTCTGGTGAAACTGCCAAAATCAAGACTATCTGCTCACCTTCACTCTTTCATTCCTCTTTTTTTCCCCACCTCTGGAACAAACGCCCACACTCTCTTCAATCCCACTCCTTCCTCCAGGTCCTTAAAACAGCTGCTCACCACCATCTCATATCTTCCCCCATCCAAAACCATTCCGTTTTTCTTTCCTGAAACTCCTAGTCATTAGTGTCCATTTGTTTTATACCGACCAGCCCCCTTCCCCAGCCCTCTCCCTTCGACAGATCTACCGATGTCTCTGTTCTCTACTGTTGATGTGCTTCCCTCCTTCTCCGCCTTGTCTCCCGCTCCCTTTATTATAGTTTCACTAGTTTCACTTTTAGGTGTCCGAATATGTTTTTTGTGTTTTAATGTGTTAGCTCTTACACGAGCCCGACTTTGTATACAAAATAAAAAAAGCCGTCACCCAGGTCTATAACTGTCTCTCAGGTGCCGTATTATAGGTGCAGTATCCAAACCTGTCAATAAGAATATGCAGAGCTAACCATTTATTAGCAGATAACACCGGATTCACCCCGGACTTATCACTGAATCATAATACACCCTCTCTCAATTCATCCGCATGCAATAGCACTCCATAAAATCGACGAAAAACAATTCTGAAGTGAACGATCGATGGAATGCGAAACCGAATGGTCCACATTTGGTTTCACATTCGCATGGATGCGTCATAATCCTGGTTTCATTGCGACGTACAATGGCTGACTCCACACACCGCCATTTTGATTCCTATGCCGTTCAGGCCGAACATATCGTCGAACCTGTCATATATCACAATCGCCATGCTCCACCTTTATGTTTTTCATCCAGTGTGAAACACAAACAAACCGATTGTTAAAATGACCATCAAATATCTAAAGCATAGACATTACTGATCTTCCAATGACACAGTATGTATAGGCCTTAGGCTTCATGCCTTCATGCTTCACCATCAGGCTGCTTCAGACAAATTAGCCCAGGTTTCTTCATACAGGAGCGTTGTTTTCGTAATAATAATAGCGTTAATACTAACAATATAGTAAATATAATCATAACACTGCAATCCCTTTGTTGTTATTACAAAGTTTCTATATTGAAGCAGTGTGTGGTTGGTTCATTGTTGACTCGAAACATAGAATAAACCATTGTCTCAATGCAATGTCTTCACTTACCATGGTGACAGACTTAGAGACTTAGAGTACTTCAAAAATAATTAAATAACTTGCATTATTTGCCGACTGGTATTCCCATCCAGTCCTCTTCAACTAACTTTCATTGAAATGGATGCGTCAACCAACAACTGTATTCCTGTAATTAACAACTAAGTTCAACTAACTTCTTCAAGACTGCTAGACTTTCGGTCTTGTTTTTTCTTTGAGTGCATACCCATATAGTTGCCCCACCACCCACCACCCCCACTTCTGCACCGACACGCCCACCCCCAGCATTGAGCACACTAGCGCTCCACTTGAACTGTTTTGGATACTGGCAAAGGTGGCATTGTCGGCATTGCTAATTTTCTCTTCCCCGTGGGGTTTGGCTGTGCTCCAGCCTTTAAATATTGAACCACAAGCGAGGAAGCAGCACCTTCAATTTTTTAGTCCTTGGTATGAATCGGCCATTGGTGGAATTTAACCGCTAATCTCTCAGACTCAGAGCAGGCATTCTGACCATTATTCCAACGAGTCTGGTTAAAATTAAACAGTACAAAAAATGTTGAATGAACATGGTACCTATCAAATATCTGAACCATAGCAAAGAATGACTACTTTATTGTGACAAGTTCATTCTTAGACGTGCAGCTGTAAGTCACTCAGACGCTTTTCTAGACTAGCCGGGACACAAGTTCCATAAGATGCTAAATGAATTAGAGTATCATGTCTGTCCGTCTGTCTGTTCGTCCGTCTGTTCCCAGGTACTGCAAAAACGGCTGAACCGATCGCAACAAAATTTTGGGTGGGTAATCCTGGGATCTCCTGGAGTAAAATAGGCTCTATTGTTTTTTCCAAAATTTTTCCAATTTTCAAATTTTTCCAATTTTCCAGTTTTTTAAAACACGATGGAATAATATTTACCGATATGAACAGTGATGTGGCTTTTATTGGTACCTATCAAATATCGCTGTGATGTGATGTGCCTATCAAATTTCGCTCTTTCACGAGCCTCGATCTTGTATACCAAAAAAAAAAAAAAATTCTACAAATACTGTTTAGATTTTGATGATCTGCATGTACATGTGATATGATTTAACGGATGTTTACATAAATCATTTAAAATAAAATAAAAAGCGTTCAATTTCCGATATTTTGCCTTTGGCTTTTATTGGTACCTATCAAATATCGCTGTGATGTGATGTGCCTATCAAATTTCGCTCTTTCACGAGCCTCGATCTTGTATACCAAAAAAAAAAAAAAATTCTACAAATACTGTTTAGATTTTGATGATCTGCGTGTGATAAGATTTAACGGATGTTTACATAAATCATTTAAAATAAAATAAAAAGCGTTCAATTTCCGATATTTTGCCTTTGGCTTTTATTGGTACCTATCAAATATCGCTGTGATGTGATGTGCCTATCAAATTTCGCTCTTTCACGAGCCTCGATCTTGTATACCAAAGAAGAAAAAAAAATTCTACAAATACTGTTTAGATTTTGATGATCTGCGTGTGATAAGATTTAACGGATGTTTACATAAATCATTTAAAATAAAATAAAAAGCGTTCAATTTCCGATATTTTGCCTTTGGCTTTTATTGGTACCTATCAAATATCGCTGTGATGTGATGTGCCTATCAAATTTCGCTCTTTCACGAGCCTCGATCTTGTATACCAAAGAAGAAAAAAAAATTCTACAAATACTGTTTAGATTTTGATGATCTGCGTGTGATAAGATTTAACGGATGTTTACATAAATCATTTAAAATAAAATAAAAAGCGTTCAATTTCCGATATTTTGCCTTTGGCTTTTATTGGTACCTATCAAATATCGCTGTGATGTGATGTGCCTATCAAATTTCGCTCTTTCACGAGCCTCGATCTTGTATACCAAAGAAGAAAAAAAAATTCTACAAATACTGTTTAGATTTTGATGATCTGCGTGTGATAAGATTTAACGGATGTTTACATAAATCATTTAAAATAAAATAAAAAGCGTTCAATTTCCGATATTTTGCCTTTGGCTTTTATTGGTACCTATCAAATATCGCTGTGATGTGATGTGCCTATCAAATTTCGCTCTTTCACGAGCCTCGATCTTGTATACCAAAGAAGAAAAAAAAATTCTACAAATACTGTTTAGATTTTGATGATCTGCGTGTGATAAGATTTAACGGATGTTTACATAAATCATTTAAAATAAAATAAAAAGCGTTCAATTTCCGATATTTTGCCTTTGGCTTTTATTGGTACCTATCAAATATCGCTGTGATGTGATGTGCCTATCAAATTTCGCTCTTTCACGAGCCTCGATCTTGTATACTAAAGAAGAAAAAAAAATTCTACAAATACTGTTTAGATTTTGATGATCTGCGTGTGATAAGATTTAACGGATGTTTACATAAATCATTTAAAATAAAATAAAAAGCGTTCAATTTCCGATATTTTGCCTTTTCATTTGGGCCTCCCAATTGAAGCCCGTAGGGTGGGTACCGTTGCTATTTTAATATAAATTGAAAAAGGTCAATACAAAACAAACCTGTTATAAATGATAAAATTACACTACTCACAATAAGTTCGGGATATTGGCAGGTTCTTCGGTGTGGTTGATTTTGTGTATTAATTATGTTGAAAAAAGTTGTTGGTCCTAATTCTATGGTTATTAATGTGTGAAAAAACACAGCATTCTTGATTTCAATACTATAACCCTAACCCTAACCCTAACCCTAACCCCTATAAAAAAAATAAACTCACACCCACAATATCCCTAACATATTGTGAGTAGTGAACCTTAACCTCCATCATACAGTTACAATATGAGGAAAAGCTATATCAGTGCAAACTTTCCTCACTCTCGTGCAGCCATGCTACATTGTAGTTCTGGGCTTTCTATTAAGTGGCAGTGACTGCGCTTTCTAGATTGAGCACACTGCACTGTGTTATCTGCTTCGGTGCAGCCAGAATGCCAGCAGTTCTGCTTTTCCCAGTGAGACTGATTTGGACATGTTTATAATGTGAGTTCTCCTGCAAGGAAGTTTGACACACGAGGAGGCCATTAGGCCTATCAAAGCCTGCACTATTTTTTTTTTTACCAACGTACGCTCGTTTGTCCGTGCTCTATCCTTTTTAATGTCCGTGCTCTATTTGTTTTCACCCCTGTCTGTCTGTTTGTCTGTCTGTTTGTGAACAAGATATCTCAAAAAGTTGTGGATGGATTTGGACGAAACTTGGTGGACAGGTTGTGTGTGTGAGAAGGACGAATCTATTTGATTTTGGTGAGGATCTGAATATGGATTTGGATATGAGAGTTATTTAATTTTTAAGTGATTCTTCACCATTGAGAGATCGGGCGAAAGGCGATATTTTATGATATTTTATGAAAACATGAAACTGTATTTCAAAAAGTTATGGACGAGTTTTGACTAAATTTGGTGGAGGAGTTGGATTGGTAACAAGAACAAGCCGATTAGACTTTGGTTCCGGTCCGAATCCCGATCCGGCCTATCAGTGGGATAAAAATATAAAAAAAAACACCTTTAGAGGCCATTTTTCCCCGCAAAGCGGGGGTTGGCCTTTTTCGGGAACCGTGGTTGTTGTTGTTTTTCGGTCCCCTTTTTGAAGCAATGTTTTACGGCCGGATGCCCTTCCTGACGCCAACCCTTTCTGCCGCCTTTAACGACAAACAGGGATTTACCAGTGAACTGGTACTCAATTAGCCGACCTCGGAAGGATGACAGGCTGAGTCAACCCCCCTGGTGTTAATTCAGCGATCGACCGGGATTCGAACCCAGGATCCTGGGATCCTAAGCCAGCACCCTAGCCGCTAGCCCAACACCAGGGTTTGTCAACAAACCAACAACAAATCAAACAAACCCAACACCAGGCCCAACACCAGTGGGATGCAACACATAAACTGTTCAGCCTGGTTTGTGTTTGTGATATAGTTGGTTTGTGATTTCTGTATTTTATATGATGGTGGTTCAAGTTTATCAGACTTTTAAAATATTGCATTTACAATTTTATGCTGGCATAAGGGGACATTAAGCATACGAAATTTCACAAGATGATCTGGTTTGTCAACATGACCCTTTTACTTTGACATGTCATGCTTCATGGAGCAACCTTTAATGTTTATGCAGGGTTGTGCAATTGAACACGCACAGTTTCTTACAATCAGCAAAGCATGCAGATCTTCAGAAAATCTAGGAGGCATCCGACCCACAGATTTCCTTGGATCCTTCGCTCATTCTTCATGTGATGTTCTCAAAATGTTCTGCAAATAAGTTGTGCAACTCGGACATTAAAGACTGTGCAATACACCATGACTAGTCTCTAGTGGGGTGATAAAGCAGCGGTGCAGCAATTCTTGCAGTGCACAGGCCCAGGTAACATATCAGAAGCTACTCAACATTAATCAGCCGCAGTATTCCTGGGTCATATCGAAACAAACAATCTACACAAGCACAGCCTGATATTGGTGAATAGGATGTTGCACATTGTGAACAACAGATAGCAGTGGGTCGTGTAATTGTGTGTGCAGCATACGAGTTTCTTTGAATAATTTCCAACATAAACTATTCACAATGCCAATAGGCCTGCAGCCAAGGACCCAAAATTTTGAGATACCCCGACCTATGGTATAACTAAGCAACTGTGATTTGGAATTGTGGCCTGATATCTGCTGATTTCAAAAAAATATGTTGGAGTTGTAACCCCCTCCTGCAAAATATATATTTTTGAAACGTTTCCATGGGAACTCAAAATTAACAAAATATCATACTGGCGCAGCATAAAATCCATGTCAATGGAGTGATAAAACGTAGTGCGAAAGCACTGGAGCAATTTGCATAAGATTCACATAACTGAAGTGGCGAGCATGGATTTCCATCATCTTCTATATATATATACCAAAAAAAAAAAAAGTGTGTGTGTGTGTGTCCTTCATAACTCGAAAACCATGAAACCCAGCATCTCGAAACTTTGCATGGAAAGGGAAAATATACTTAAATCTGATATCCATGTTAAACACAATGTCTCGAAGTCGTAACGTGACGCCATTACAGCTCTTCATAATAACAAGAAGTTCATGATAAAACCTGCTGACAAAGGTGGTGCGGTTGTTGTATGGAGACGTGACCTGTATGAACAGGAAGCAATGCGCCAGCTTTCAGATGGTGATTCTTATATACCTGTTCAATCAAATCCCACTTTGGAGCAACAAGGTATCTACACTATAAGAGAGCCATTTGTGTGTGTGTGTGTGTGTGTGTGTGTGTGTGTGTGTGTGTGTGTGTGTGTGTGTGTGTGTGTGTGTGTGTGTCCGTCTGTCTGTTGCCATTTTTCTCAGAGATGGCTGAACGGATCTTCGTCAAACTTTCAGGCGTTTGTCAGTCAGTGCTGAGGAGGTTTTTTTTTTTTTTTAGCAAAACTTAGGGGGATTCTTTTAGGGGGATAAAAAAAAAGTCGCTCAATATTACATAAACCTTTTTGATTAATGACAGTTATATACAAGTACACATACGCATAAATAAATACAAAACAATTACCAGACATTTCAACACAAATAAAATCAAACAAATCAGATTCAAACAATTCCGGAAGCAGTCGAAGTTGGTGGTATTTCTTCTTCTTCTCCTTCCTCTTCTTCTTCTTGAATGTTATCAAACTAACTCAGAAACGTGATCAACGGCACATTCACCAGCATATATTCAATGAAAAGCATTTAATTCCACCTCGAAGGTGACACCAGTACAGTATTTACCACACGGAGAATGTAAAAATACCAGTACAGTATTTATTATTTACAGTATTATTGATTATTTACAGTATTTACAGTATTTATTATTTATTATTACAGTACATATTGTCACGCGGACCCTTCGGTTAACACCAGGGCTCGCGGATGGACCAGAACGGATTTACTTGAGGCGACGACCAAACACGGATTCGGCTATAAAACGCGGGAGGAAGAAGGAAAGTGGAAGCTGTGGCAAAAGCGCGTACCTGTGGAAGGCGAACCGACGGCAGCTTCGATCCTGCAGGGAAATTAATGAACTCATGAGCGACAAGATTAGAAGGTACAAAAATAAAGATTTATTCACGGAACCCGAAACAATGAAACGCGACGGTAATCAAATAAAGGTCCTAAATTGGGATCCCACACACCTCACTTCAGAAACGAGACACAGGAAGGAATTACCAAAAGAAAAACGTTTGTTATGTAATTGTGAATGTGGTGCATCCTTATCTGTCCTGTCGTCTTGCGTCTCCGAGCTCCGCTGCACACCACGAGGCCCCTCGCTCCAGCACCACAGCACCGCGAAGGCCCGAGCCAACGCCCACTCCAGGCTCCTCGTCGACCGCCCACGAGGTCCGTGCACCACTCTAAGCTCCAGAAGCGCCGATCGCACATGAGGCCCAAAAGCACCGCTCCAAGCACCACGCAGATGGCGAGCCAAGACCACCAGCCAGGACCTCTCAAGACCAAGAGGAAAAGTGCAGAGAGCACAAGACAGCCAGGGAGGGACGTGCGCAAGAGGCAGCGAAGAATCCAAAAGCTATAACTCGAGCAAGAGCTGGACGTGCAAGAGGGCCAGAGGGATGTGCTGCGCAAGAGAGAACTCGATGTGCAAGAGAGAAAATGTCGTTTGGCGCACCCTGATATAACCTCCCCGGTGACGTCAGCCTTGGCGCGCCACCAACCAGTGCCTTCCACCGAACGCTCCAGCTTCGCACCTCCCGCACTCGTTGGCTGGAGGTTCGCGCCTACCGCGCTGACCAATCACAGGCCTGTAGCGTGGTGATAGCTCGAGCCACTCGATGTGGCTAGGCCTGCCGGAGGTGTAGCTGGCTGCGGCCCATGCGGCGGTGCCCCGAACTGGCCTCTTGCCTGTTCTCTTCCGAAGTCCTTGTCAGGGAAGGGAATTATTTAATGTTGTACTAAGGGCCTGTCTAAGTGTTTATGTTGGTGTGCATTGCCATAAGGGACAAAGGTTTGATTACCAGGTGTGACACTCAGGGGTTTTATCTTAATCCCTACACTATCTAACACTCAAACATCTTGGTATGTTCACAGGTATACTCTTACCCGACAACCCGGACTAACATAGAACTTATTACAGGTAGATTCCCTATCGCGACAGACGAAGCATGTTACCTATTCAGATCTACCTGACTCGATATTGCTTTACCCTAACGACATAGCAATATTTACCACACGGAAAAAGGTCGATTTTTTTTTTGGGGTGGGGGGAGGGGTTAAAAAAAACGCTCTATAGTGCCAAAGCCTTTTAAATTAATGACATCAAACAAATCATATTCAATCAAGCAATTCCACAAGCGATCGAAGTTGTTGGTAAGTCTTCTTCTTCACCCCGAACGTCATCAAACTTAACTCAGAAATGTGATCTACGGTACATTCAGCAGCATATATTCAACAAAAAGGTAAAATGATGATTTGACATTTGTGATGCATTCTGATTTGGATGCAATTGATTTTCCATTATATTTACCCTTATTTCAAATATGTTAATGTTTCTTTTTCGCTTCAGCAACGCTGGGTACTCCAGCTATAAACACTTATATACTTTACTCGGGATACAAATTCAAATACAACCTTGTCTGGGGGGTAACATAGGCTATGTGGCCGCGGCCTCATGTGGAGGTGTGGGGGACGTAAATTCCCAGGAATCCCCGGAAGAGGAGCGTAAATTTTCGATGTAAATGTGTACCATCTAGTGACACCTGGTGTTGGTGGTGGAGGGTATTACAATTTCCTTTTTTACCTTGGCAACACTAACGTTAAAGCACGCCTCGCACAGGTAAATTTTTCCTCCCTCCCTTTCCCCCTCCCCCCACCCCCCCAAAACGGAGGGGCCTGTCAAAGCCACCCACTCCCCTTCCCCAAAAAGATGTCTATGTAGTATATGTTCCCCTCCCTCACCCCCCCCCCCCTTCCACTCCCTTTCTCTCCCCCACTCCCTTTCTCTCCCCCTCCTGCCCCTCCCCTCTAATCCCCCTCCCCCACTGGCAACGCGGCGTACTTTGGCTAGTTTCTAAAATGGGGAAATATTTCATCAAAAAAGGTTATTTGCCCTCCATTGCTGTGAATCTTATCCGGGATAATCCCAATTGTGGCATTTTTATTTGCTTCCCAACATTAATAAACTTGATACACCAGGCTGCCTATTATATCTACCTGCAATTGCCCCACTGAACTTATCAGCAAGTATCTCGATTGAATTTTGACACCTTTGGCCACTTCACTACCCACCTATGTGAATGATACCTCCCATGCGATTCGTCTTTTCAGTCCTTTTCGTTTTCAGGAAGGAGGAAATAGTCATTTCCTTTTCACCATGGACATTTCTTCTTCTATATATGTAAAAGAAAGTTTTTGTTTGTTACTTGGCGGAAAAGATTCCGGCAAGTATGTTGATCGGTTGGTTTGTTACTTGCCAGAAAAGATTCCAGCAAGTATGTTGATCGGTTGGTTTGTTACTTGCCGGAAAAGATTCCGGCAAGTATGTTGATCGGTTGGTTTGTTACTTGCCGGAAAAGATTCCGGCAAGTATGTTGATCGGTTGGTTTGTTACTTGCCGGAAAAGATTCCGGCAAGTATGTTGATCGGTTGGTTTGTTACTTGCCGGAAAAGATTCCGGCAAGTATGTTGATCGGTTGGTTTGTTACTTGCCGGAAAAGATTCCGGCAAGTATGTTGATCGGTTGGTTTGTTACTTGCCGGAAAAGATTCCGGCAAGTATGTTGATCGGTTGGTTTGTTACTTGCCGGAAAAGATTCCGGCAAGTATGTTGATCGGTTGGTTTGTTACTTGCCGGAAAAGATTCCGGAAAGTATGTTGATCGGTTGGTTTGTTACTTGCCGGAAAAGATTCCGGCAAGTATGTTGATCGGTTGGTTTGTTACTTGCCGGAACAAATTCCGGCAAGTATGGTGGTTGGTCGGTTTGTTACTTGCCGGAAAAGATTCGCCGATTTTTCATCTGTCTCTCTGTCTGTCTGTTTGTCTGTTTTTATTTGTTTTTTTTTGGATACTGAATCGAGGCTCGTGAAAGAGCTAACATTTATTTCACAAACAAATCAACCAGACAAACAAAATATACAAAAAGAGGGAGCGGAAGACAAGATGGGGAGAGAAGGGGAAGCACACAACCACAACATTTGAGAGCAGGGAGAAGTGTGGGAGGGAGAGGGCTTGGGGGGAGGAGGCGTGGGAATGGGGGGGGGGGGGGGGGGGGTGAGAGGTATAAAACACAAGGGGACCGAAATTAGCGGGGGTAGAAAAGATCAAGGTTTTGGATGGGGGAGGATAAGAGATGGTGGTGAACAGCTGTTTTAAAGACCTGGAGGGTGGAGTGGGATTGAAGAGAGTGAGGGAGTTTGTTCCAGAGGCGGGAGAAAAGAGGAATGAAGGAGTGAAGGTGAGCAGAAAGTCTTGATTTTGGCAGTTTAACCATAAGAGGGTTGCAGGCAGATCTTGTGCGACCTGTAGGAATATTTGGGGACAGAGCCCAGAGAGAGCTGGGGGGGCAAGGCCAGAGAGGAGTCGGTAGAAGACGGAAAGACCACCAACCTGCCTGCGGTGAGTGAGTGAAAGGCCCTTGGAGTTAGCTTCATCGCGGGAGATTCCAATAATTCTGAACGCTTTGGTTTCAACAGCGTGAAGACGAGCTAGGTGTGAGGCAGGAGCACCAGCCCAGAGGGGAGAGTAGTATTCCATTGAGCTGCGTATGAAAGCCTTGTATGTGGTGAGGAGCTCAGGTGTGCCAAGGAAGGACTTCACACGACGGAGGATGCCCAGTCGGCGACTGGCTTTGGAGGCCAGATTTGAAATGTGGTTTTCCCAGGAAAGATCATGGCAAATAGTGAGACCCAAAAGCTTGAGTGACAGAACGTCTTGGAGAGGATTATTCAGAAAGTGGATGGGAGGGTTGTCCAGTCGGTCTTTTCGGAGAGACATCGTAAGAGTGTGAGATTTATCAGGATTGAAAGACATGTTCCATTTGTTTGCCCAGTCTGTGATTTTTTCCAGGTCTGCAGAGAGTGAGGAGGCTGCAGACTGCCGATCTGAGGGATGAGGAATGGAGCGACAGAGAGTAGAGTCGTCAGCAAAGAGATAGAGAGGATTTTCAAGAGAGTCAGAGAGAGTGCTGTTTGTCTGTTTGCAGCACTGCGTCTACACCATTGCACGTAGAAGCGCCAAACTTTGCACACGTATTTGTCTTGCCCTGGAAGAGACTGTGCCCAATTGATGACGTCATCAGTCACGTGGTTCGGCCGCTATCTTGGAAAAACCGAAAAGCTTTGCACCTCTATATCTCCAAAAGTGCTGAACAGAAAAAATTGAAACATGGCTCATTGTAAAGAACTCTCCATGGGGAATAAAATATGATAATGATGACGTCATCTGTCACGTGGTTGCGGCCGCCATCTTGGAAAAACTGAAAAACTTTGCACCTCTATATCTCGGAAAGCGCTGAATAGAAAAAATTGAGACATGCCTCATTGCAAAGAACTCTCCATGGGGAATAAAATATGTTGATGATGATGTCATAGGTGCCTCCATTATGACATCATCATTTGACAAGTACAAAACTTCATCCGATCAAGATGAAATTTCTTGAGCATCATCTAGGAATAAATTTGTTTAGAAAACAAATAATGATGACATCATCGGTCACGTGGTTCGGCCGCCATATTTGTCCAAAATGGCCGATAAAAAAGTACATTCCGGCAAGTCCTCGGCCTCTGGCCGATTTTTCATCTGTTTGTCTGTCTGTCTGTTTGTTTGTCTCTGTTCGCAGTACTACGTCTACAGCTCTACACCATTGCACGTAGAATCGCCAAACTTTACACACATATTTGTCTTGCCCTGGAATAGACTGTGCCCAATTTTTATCTCTCTCGGCCCAAGGCCTCCATTATGACGTAATAATTAGATAATTCGACGAGTACAAAACTTCATCCAATCAAGATGAAATTTCTTGAGCGCCATGTCGGCATAAACTGGTGGAGAAAAAAAAGAAATTATGACGTCATCGGTTATGTGGTTTGGCCGCCATCTTGGAAAAAAACCGAAAAACTTTGCACCTCTATCTCCGAAAGCGCTGAATAGGAAAAAATTGAGACATGGCTCATTGTAAGGAACTCTCCATGGGGAATAAAATATGTTAATGATGATGTCATAGGTGCCTCTATTATGACGTCATAATTCGACAAGTACAAAACTTCATCCAATCAAGATGAAATTTCTTGAGCATAATCTAGGAATAAATTCGTTTAGAAAAAAAATATGATGACGTCATCGATCACGTGGTTCGGCCGGCATATTTGTTTTAACACAAAAGCCTTAAAAACCACGGAAAATACATCCTGGCGAGGGTTTGTAATCTCTGATTGCTCTTTTTCTAGATATACATGTTTCTCGTCGGTTATATCGAAGAAAAGATAATCAATAGTTATAATGGTTCCAAACCAATCCTGAAATGTTAGATTGATGACTTTATTGGGATGATGACTTCTTCTGGGAGTGAAGTGGAAGATTTCTTGAATTATGTCAATAATTATCGTCCGTCTTTTCAATACACTTATGTCATTTCAGATACTTGTGTCATTATTTTGGACATCAGCATTTGTTTTGCAGCAGATGAATTCAGCACGGATGTTTACTATAAGCCGACAGACTCACATTCTTATTCGTCCCCTACCGGTGTGCACCGGAGGGGACTATGGGTTTGCACGCCGTCCCTCCGTCTGTCAGTCTGTCCGTCCGTCAGTCTGTCAGTCAGTCCGTCACGCAAAGAACAGCCTTCCGGACTTTTTTTTCTAAACGCTTAAAGCTAATGATTTCAAACTTGGCACATGGTTTCCTCATGATAAGTTACAGATCAAGTTCGAACTTCACGACGTTTCGATCGTTTTTGACAAAGTTATGGCACTTTGAACTTTGGTAATAATTATATAATTCATACAGTGCAATACGTGCAGGCTGCTCCACGGAGCGACCTTGTGGGCTTATTTTAACTCCGATTTACATTCTGTTTCCACTTTTAGTGAGAAGTAGGGGTCTGTGCAACCATTCATGAACTTTATTTGGTGCACAACAGATAATTTTTAGCCGAGTTACCTCAAACCGTGGGTTGGTAATTATATAATTCACACTGCCGGTAGGGGACATGTATTGCAGCGCAATACTCAGAATGCTTGTTTAATGTGGGAGCCATCTCATTCTCCATCGTGCAAGAATTCCATACCAAATTACCAGTTTCTTTCATTGCAGAGCAATGATGACACTTTTTACATGTGGGCTCAATAAATGAGACTAACAGTATTTTTTCAAAACTAGAGGTTACCCTAACAGTATGATTCACGAAGCCAGATGCAAGGCCACATGGGTTTCTCAACAAGAGGCAATGATTGAAATGCAAAATAATTTCCGTCCTCGGATTCCATTGATTATGACCGAAAACGTGACAACGAGCCGTATTACCAGATCTGTCAAAGAGAACTTTAATCTTTTTTTTTTCCAAGAGAATTTTTGGTGACGGTTCCGTTCTGGTGGCAAACAAGAAAGAGACTAGCCTGAGAAAAAATTTAGTTCGTCATCTTCCAACGAGGCTGGAGTAGAGCGAGTTGGGACGAGGCCTTGTAATCACCCCAGATGTAAAACTTGTCACTATGTTGTGTCTCTTGACACTATTACTGGTCCGAGAGGTATATGGCATGTCAAAGGTCACTTCGACTGTGATGACAATGATGATGATGACCACTCATTTTTGCATCCTCAGATGCATAGGGCTGCCGAAACCGTTTCCAGGCTATTGGGCACAATCCTGGATGGGTCGCCACTCCGACACAGGATACTTGAATGGCTCATTCATCCCAATAAGCGGGATCCTGAGATTCTCAAATCAGCAACCTCAACCGTTAAGCCAACTCCAGGCTCAAATTCCATATAACTGTATTATATTACACAACTGTATATTGACAGCTTGTTAATGTACAGTTGTTGAATATTGTTCCAATCTACAGTATCTCAATCAGGTTCATCTTTGGATCTTTTAACATGAGGCCAAAGTTGTGAGTTTTCTTTCAGCCTTTGTGCTCTCAATATATCATTTAACCACATTTGTTCTGTGCTCGGGGTCACTATCTCATACCACCGTTTAGAGGCCATTTTTCCCCGCAAAGCGGGGGTTGGCCTTTTCGGGGACCGTGGTTGTTGTTGTTTTTTTTGGTCCCCTTTTTGAAGCAATGTTTTACGGCCGGATGCCCTTCCTGCCGCCAACCCTGTTTGTCGCCTTTTAAGACAAACAGAACTTTACCAGTGAACTGGTCCTCAATTTGCCGACCTCGGAAGGATGACAGGCTGAGTCAACCCCCCTGGCGTTAATTCAGCGATCGACCGGGATTCGAACCCAGGATCCTTGGATCCTAAGCTGGCATCCTAGCCGCTAGCCCAACACCAGGGGTCACTATCTCATGATAGATATTATTTTTTGCCTGATGATTCATGTTCCTTAAGGATTGGCATCCTGGATTATAATCTGCCTGAACTTATCAAAAGCTTGTGATCAATTTTATGGAGGGCACAACACGGATTGGTGAAATTTGGCCGTAGACTCGTCTGATCCTTAGCAATGCTTCACTGCAGATGTTAGTGCAATAATGAAGCCATTCTCCTCTCCGTCATCATTCAAAATTTCCCTGATTATTACCAAACAATACGATCCTGATTTCATTTGAAATGAGCACCAATCTACTTTTGTATTCAGACTGTTTGGAGGTTGATGTACATTTTATTCTCTTTTATTTGTTTACTTCGAGCTGTAGAGGTTTTTGAGCCACATGGCTCTTAAGACCACTTTGTGCAAATGTGCAACTTGTTTTTTTCTTGATTTAACACTCGTATCTCTGTTTGCAGCAAGGTTTTTGGCAAGGTTTTTATTCAAGCATTGTCTCTCACAGAACACACACCAAGATGCTTTAATCCCCTTTGGATTATTCTTGTATTTACAGCTCCTCTTATGGACATTTTCAAACCTTTTGTCGATCTAAACAGCTTCCTACAATCAAACTATATATCATACATTGTGATACTTTGTGAGACAACGGCAAATGTCAATGTCACGACAGTACAGTTATCACACGACAAATGTTAAACTGCATTACATCTTGGACTGAAGCATCTGAACATGTATGAAGCTATTTTTTTTTACCCTCGCCAGATGAGAGTGTATTGCAATTGGGTCCGTTTGTTTGTCTCTTTGTCTGTCTGTCTTGTTTGTTTATCCGGATAGAATGTGAGTATGCCTTTCTCTGCAACCGTTGGTCTGATTGACACTAAATTTTCACCAGAGGAGTGCCTCCTCCTGTATAATTTTTAATGGTAATTATGACGTCATATGTCATGTGCCTAAGGCGCCATCTTGTAAAAACTGAAAAACATTGCACCTCTATAATCTCTGCAATGGCTCCATGGAAAAAAAATTGAAACATGGCTCATTGTCAAGTACTCACCAAAGGGAACACCATATATTCATGATGATGTCATCAGTACCTTCATTATGACGTCATAATTAGACAAGTATAAGGCTTGATCCATTAGTTTGAAATTTATTGAGAATGATCTGCACAAAAATTGTATGGGAGAATTAAATTGATGACATCATCGGTCACATGGTTCAGCAGCCATATTGGATTGAACATAAATCTAAGTCCTCAATAAACCACACAAACACAGCAGCTAGTAAACACCACACAAAATGCACCACACAAACAGACACACACTGACAGACACACAGACACAGCCACAGACATACACAAACAGACACACACACACACACAAACAAACAGACACACACACACAGAAACAAACACACACACACACACAACACACAATACACACACACAACACACAATACACACACACACACACACACAGACAACAGACGCACACAGACAACCACACAGAGACCCACACAAAGACCCACACAATGACCCACACAGAGACCCACACAGAGACCCACACAGAGACCCACACAGAGACCCACACAGAGACCCACACACAGACCCACACACAGACCCACACACAGACCCACACACAGACCCACACACAGACCCACACAGAAACCCACACACAGACCCACAAACAGACCCACACACAGACCCACACACAGACCCACACACAGACCCACACACAGACCCACACTCAGACCCACACTCAGACCCACACTCAGACCCACACACAGACCCACACACAGACCCACACACACATACATACACAGAAACACACACATACACATACACAGACACACACACATACATACACAGACACACACACACACAGACACAAACACACACACAAACACACACACAGACACACAAACAAAAAACAGATACACAAACAGACGCACACACAAACACACAGACACGTAGACATGCAGACACACACAAACACACACCAGAATGTTAAAGCAATGGTCCCTTAATGTGAGAACAATTTCCTTTCGTCTGAGCAAACATCTCATTTATGAGAACAAATATAACTGGAGGCATTTTGCAGTTATTACAACGCCTTTTTTACGTGTTTTCCAGATTGTAGTCAATATTTGAAAATTGAAAGAAGAACTTACAAAGATTACAAAAGATGCATCATGGGATGAGAGACATCCTTGGGAACCCAAACTAAATCCAATGCAGTTTACATGAAACTGAACCACAGACATTGTCAAATCCAACTTCCCACGAAAGATTTTGCTTCTTCTTTCCAAACTTTAATCCTGTTCCTCATGATGGCCAATGTGGTCCATGCAGCTTGGAAAACCTTCAAAATCCTGCCTTCTGTACCGATGTTTAGATGATTGAATTAGCTACGAGAAAAATTGTCAACTGATTAATAATTATGGCAAAGAAAATGTTGCCTTCAAACTTTTGAACTCCTGCCTTCTGCACTGAAGGACTTGTGAATGAAATAGCTACCAGAAAATTTGTGAACCGATCTGCAGTTGTGAGAAGGCAAACCTTGCCTCACATCAAGTGGAGTTATCGGTCTAAACTGGTTGATTGCGATGCATCCTCTTCTTTTGTGACGTCGATTCAATCGACCCGACACTATGATTCAAGCAAAGATTTCTTAATCAATAGTTGCTACCATTTGTACTCGGAGGTGATTTTAGCATGAGATTTTTTTTCCTGCTTCCTGAACCTCACATTTTTCTACTTCCTGATCATGGAATGCTGCTCAAATCAAGAGCCACTGCTATTTATGAATGTTTATTTATCTTCAGTCGGAAACAATTGGAAAGTCGATACATTTATATTCAAATGTCTGCGCGGAATATTGAAAATGAAATGGCCTTACATCGTACATCGTATCAAATGAAGAAATTCTCAAAAGGACCAAAACGATGAATAGAAGATCAGTGATGAACTCAAGATCAGAAGATGGAAATGGATTGGACATGTGCTAAGAATGAATGATGATAACAACTGTGTGACAGCATTGTCATGGAAGCCTGAGGGAAGAAGGAAAGTGGGATGTCCGAGAACAACGTGGAGGAGAACAGTGGAAAAAGAAACAAAAGAGACAGGATGGAGATCATGGAATGAAGCCAAGCCGATAGCCAGTTAGGAGAGTACGTACGATATTACGCCTTACGATACGCCATATGGGCCATTTAGCCCGAAGAGGATAGATAGATAGATAGATTTGTCTCCAGATTATGATCTCGAGGATGTTGCTGCATACATTTGACGAAGTTCACTTTAGATATTCTTCAACTTTTTCTTTCCTTTTTGACTCAAGTGAACCACTTTTATGATTTTCAAAAAGGGTGTCATCACCCTATTTGAGGTCTTCAAAAGTTATGTGCATCTTCTCCTCTGATTGGCTACAATGCTCTGTTGTTGCCCAGCCTATCTCAGTTTATTATCTCCCTTCTCCAGTTCCTCTCTCATTGCTGCCAAGGCAGGTTTCTCCTTTTCAGCTCCAGCCCTCTCCAGTTTCTTCTTTCGTGTCTCCCCGAAGCCGTGACAGTCATCTCTCTCTCTATGATTGGTCATATTTTCTGTATGCTGTGGTGTTGTAAACACAACTAAACCTTTCCTTCCTCGACCAATATATCAACTTACCCATCACTTCATCCTTGTGCTCTTTGACGCCCTTAAAGCTCTGGTCACATTCCCATACAAGGTTCAAGTTGTACTTCAAATCGCCCCAAGCATTCACATCTGCCATCATTGGCTACTTCTGTACCTTCGCCCTCTGTGCCCTCTCTGGTTACAAACGGCATTTTCTTCTTTGCTGGTAGTTACAATGGAATCGTTCCTGTGCACGAGTTTCATACCACACACAGGACATTTGATCTCTTTTGATGTGTCGTTTGACTTGTCTACAATCCATACAACTTTTCACAACTACTACACACAAACTTCTGACTTTCAAAATAATTACACAGCTTCCCTTCACTTCTGCGCTGTCACGGTAATTGCACAACACAACACTCAAACTCAGATTTTAGACATTTCATTGGAGTCTGCTGAATCACAAGACCTTCAGTGAATTTGTGCATTTTCCAATCCAAACAAAATCTCTATAATTACAAATAATAGGCTTATAATGTCGTATGCCTGTCTGTCTGTCCCACCTCGAAACACTGAAACACTCCTCGGAGAGAGAAATTATTAAGTAAAAGTTGTTTCAAATTCATCCAAATCTGTGGGAAAATTGTGATACAGAAATAATGTTGTACAAAGGGGATTGCATCGTTAGGCATATTAAATGCAGATATTGCAACATTTGAAACCGAGACTACTCATTTGAATATTTTGATTGAATTAATGTTTTTTTTTTAAACTCATTTTACTCTTTTCTTTTCTTTAAGCATCAACTGCATAAAATTACAACTCAAGACATTCCTTATTTAACCTCCCATTTTTTGAGCTTTTTCAAACAGCGCAATAATAAAAGGCTTCCTTCTTTTTTCTTTTTCTATCGTGGTATTCTTACCACTCGCTTCCACTAGTTCAAAATGAACGGGACAAATTATATGATAATGTATGATATGAGTTCCCTTAGAAGGAACATCAATGCTGGAGGCCATTATGCCCGGGAAATGCTTGCCATCCGACTTGTCCCTGTTCTATCTTTTATAAATGCAGAGCACAAAGCAAGGAAGCATCAAGCCTTTTTAACGTCCTTGGAATGATTCGGCTGGGGTTCGATCAACCAACCTCCCAGTGGACACTTTAAACATGATGCCACTGAGCCTGGTTAAAACCTTTTCCTTTCATCATGAACAGGATCGAGTATGTACCGTATATATTTTTCTCCAACCAGTATCCGGACCACACCCGGCTCTACGACTCGGGGTTTGGTCATCCCCTTGTTTTTTACGCCGTCATATAATTTGCGCTTTCTGTGGGGTGAAAGCAATATTATAAATACTCGATGGTTACATTAACTCATGACAACCGGCTGATTTGAAACACAATTCAGGATCTCCGAGCACTGGGTTTTTCAACATTGAGCATTGCGCTCCGACAGAGCTGGACGCATGCTCCTGCTACCTGCACCAAGACAGAAACGTGTTGCAGTGGTGGAGAAAAGTGGTGAACAAACGGTTCCATTTATGTGTCAAAATCAAACTGTACTGGCCATTCCCGCTTCGGTTTGTCTCAGGAGAATTCCATAATTGTTTCCTTCCATAAAGCCTAGCACTGCCGAACGTCCTCCATGATTGTAACTTGATAAACTAGATGAAACCATTACCATTAAAGTCTTCTGGCTCTGTCTCTGTTGGGAGGTTTGGTCCTGATTGGAAACGTCGATATCATTATTGGCTAAAGCAGTGTCCTGAGATTGGGCAGAGCACCTCTCACATCTTCCCTGCAGTTGTAACGGTTGTCCTTTTCCTGTGCCTTCCTCACATATGGAGTACTGCCATACTCAATAACAGACGACTTTCTGAGGACAAGGATTTGTTGAAGCTGGGTTTCCTTGCCAAAACGGCAGTTACCTAAGTAGTTAATATGTGGGTACAGGAATCACTAATGATCTATTCATGTACATTTGGTATGTCATCCTAGAGGAACACAAAAAAAATCCTAGATCGCTGATTCACTCCAATAGAACCAGTAGAATTTTTTTCATTGACAGAAATCTTTGCCAATTAATAATCACTGAGTCTAAGTTTCCATTTGTGGAATCAGCATGCCACAATGAGTACTCGTCACGTCAAATATCAGCTTTTTATACTGCTCCTTGTTGCACTTGCATTGCACAGATAATAAATCATCTTCCCAGGCTTGTTCAATGGACAGCGCGGGATGCTGCTTCCTTCGTCTTCACCATCTTTGCGGCTAATCGGAGCGAACAGACTAAACGGCTTTCGCCTGGGTGTTCGAATCGGGCATGGCAGGCGGGCATTGGGAGTAAAATGTGCTAATGAGGCAGTACTTTAATGCAAAGCATAGCTTTAGAGAGGGATTGTCTCTCGTGGTTAACAAATCAAGAATGGAACTTTAAAATATCATATTAAAAAAGAAGAATATTTTTTCCGACTGTCCCATATTGGTTGTATCACAGGAGGTGCACCAATCAAATTGATAATCTGTCAGGGCCAGGAACCCTGCTTTTCTGGCCTCTAACAAAGGTTTAAATGCGAACCTGAGAGGTGTTTTTGTAGTTAATGTCATCCTACAGATCAATATATTCAACACTTACCAGTCAAACAAAATTAATTTCCTGTCAATGAGCTGCCTTTTCAAAATTAGGTGGAAACGAGGAGAAAAAGACATAAAATGTCTCCCCCACCCTCCCCCATGAGTTAAAAAATAGCTTTATCTATCTATAATTCCACTAATCTCTGTGTGTATGTGTGTGTGTATGTGTGTGTGTATACGACAACGATTTCTCGACAACTACCGGTCCGATATACTTGAAACTTGCCAGGTATATTGCTGGGGACCCGAGGATGTGCCTTTTCAAGGTTTGAAATTAATCGGACAAGTACTTACCGAGCTATGGCGATTTAGCCGTTCGCCGTTCGCTTTGGCGTTGCGAATGGACCAAACCATTTCATGTAAATAGAGGGGGGGGGGGGGGTTCTGTGGTCGTTGCGAATGGACCAAACCATTTCATGTAAATAGAGGGGGGGGATTGTCACTGTACTCGCAAGCCGTTCGCCGTTCGCTTTGGCGTTGCGAATGGACCAAACCATTTCATGTAAATAGAGGGGGGGGGGGATATAATTTTAGATAGATATATAGTACGGGCATATATGTATATAGTACGGGCATGCCCTAGTAGGTTTAAAATGGAATTATACTCACCATTATGTTGTCCAATAAAACGTTATAAGCATCGACAAAATGGCCGCCATTCAGCGATCTTTGATCAGATTGAACCACCTATAGAGGCCATTTCCCCCCGCAGAGCAGGGGTTGGCCTTTTTCGGGCACCAATGGACCCCTTTTTGAAGCAATGTTTTACGGCCGGATGCCCTTCCTGCCGCCAACCCTGTTAGTCACCTCTTGCGACACACAGGGAATTACCAGTGAACTGGTACTCAATTTGCCGACCTCGGAAGGATGACAGGCTGAGTCAACCCCCCTGATGTTAATTCAGCGATGTAAAATTAAATAAAAAATACTAATCCCATCACCTTTAAAGCTAATGTTATGTCAAGTTTCTAAACTGGTGCTTCCTCCTGTGACTATTGCTCCTGTTCTCATTATTGCAAATAAATAAATAAAGCAAATAGCAATGGCCGCCAGTCGGCCATCTTTGATCAGATCACAAAATATAGTGAAGTGCACGTGTGCACCATCATGTGCTGTGCTGTGCCAAGTTTGAACAAAATTGGGCCATGCATGTCTGTTAAATGGTTGGGGGCACGTTTTAGTACCAAAATGCCGCCAGTCAGCCATATTGGATCTCATCTAAAATATATATGTCAATGAATAATGGCTTACATATGCATGTGTGTGCCAAATTGTAACAAGGTTCTTAAACGCATGTCCGAGAAATGGTTGAGAATGTGTTCAATATCGGGTTTTTTCACAATTAAAATGGCCGCCAATTTACAAGTCGGCCATCTATGATCGGATCACAAAATATAGTGAGGTGCACATGTATACCATCATGTACTGTGCTTGTGCCAAGTTTGAACAAAATTGGACCATGCATGTCTGATAATAAGTAACAAAATGGCCACTAATTGGCCATCTTGGATCTGATCTCGAAAAATAGCACATGTAAGCCATCATTCATTATCTGTGTGCCAAGTCTGATCAAGATCGGTAAATGCATATCATGCCATGTTAAGGTGTATAGGGCAGCTTAATACATCCTTCCACGGCATGGCATTCTAATTACAAAAAAATCACAAAAACAATGATAATATTGTAACAAAGCATATATTAATGAATACTACTAATATTAACAACAACAATACAAGTAGTATAATTTGCCAATAATAATAACGAACATATAATCCCCACCCTCACCCAAACACATCTGGGCTTGGTGAAAGGCAGGCTAATGCTCAAGCAGTACAACAGACAGGTATGCTACAAGGTCATGAAGACCAATGAAAATTTGGTCCAATGGACCAACAGGCCCGCTCTACTATAAATGGACAAGGAGGTGGTTGTGTGATCCATGATTCACCATATAAGGTATGTTTTGTATCAACTTTGTTGACGGTGGGTCATAGCTTAAAATCATAAAATAGCATGAGGTTGGTGCTGTACGAAACATGGACACCAGGCCATACGCCTAAGCCACTATACCCTGCATTGGCTTTTGAGTCTCTAAGTTCACCCTGTTGTGAAGTTTGACATTGCCGGATATGTGTCATAAAATAAATTCACAGCATTTTAAGTAATGTCCTGGCACTCCTTTGTGTGAACGATAATGAGATGGTAAATCATTATGTGTGTTCTTCAGCACTCCCACTTTTGCAGATTCCTGGAGTGTCAAGCCATCCGATAAAACACTGGCTAGGCACTTCCTCACCTCCTACTCCTCATCTCTCCATCCTCCCCATTCACCATGAAACAATAGGTGCAATCTGCTTGCATTTCTTGAAGACTACTTTTTTACCCAAATTTGCATATAAATGTATATATTTTTTAGCTTTAGCTCTGATGTTTCATCACTCTTGCTTTCATGTACCTTGCTTGTGATGTTTGCATTGTGTGCCTAACGTTTCTGCACAATCGCCTTTTTTGTATAATTTCTGCCAGGTTATAGGTTGTGTTTACATGCTCAATTACATCCAGTGCCATGAACGATCAATTCAATGGTTCTTGATTTAAAAAAAAAAGTGCACATCTTTTAAAATCAAAGTTTCACTCAGATTATGACCTTGCATAAGGTCACCTTCAATATATTCAAAGCCAAACTGAGTTACATAATAGGTGTTGTGCTTCTATAATATTTACCAAGAATCCTTGGCTTTTCTTAAGCCATGATTCAGCTAATATTTAGAGCATTGCTGCATGTATTGTCGCGTTCCCGGGGTGAACACACCAGGGGACGGATAGCCGAACGAGCTTTACACTCGGACGCGCTCAGTCAACGATGGCGGACCTTCTTTATACGCGCTGGGGAGGGCAGCGGGGAGAGAGGAGGGGTAACGAAGCTCTTACTTTCAGGGACCCCACTGGACATCTTCGACCCTGCGATAATTAATTCAACCGACATGGAATTATAATGTAAAAATACCGGCTTTATTGAAAGAAATGCCATAACAAAAGAATGCACGGTAAACTAAAATTCCTAATCGATGGACCCTCCATACGGACTCGTATACAACACAAGGGGAAAAATAACTAGAACATAATGTGTATGTTTGTGTACTTAACTCTGAGCGGCTCTTGAACCTCGTCAGCCACGAACGGATCCTGGAGGTCCGTACACGGGAAACGCACGCCCTGGCGCGAAGTCCGTGCGCGGTAAGCAGGCCTTAGCGTGCCGCTCGTTCACTCCAGCTGCGCTTGTCCCCACCGTCTGCTTCACACAGCACAGACGTCTCTCAGCACACTCAGACGATGCACAGCCAGCCACCAACGGGCCAAGGAAAGGACAATGCGGTCGCTCGAACCGATATATCTATCTGCACTAGCAGGATTTGGATGTGGGGTCTGACCACGGGTGTTGTGGCATGGCCTGGTCCCTGCCGGGAGTCTGGTGGAGTATTGCATCCCTTGTCAAACGGGGCAGTGTCCGAGCCAGTGTCTGAAGCTTGTGGGGTCACCGGGCCCTGGAGGGGGTTAAGAGCTACAGTGGACCGAGGTGGTCACCCATGGGCACCTGGCATGGTTGCGGATTGTGCTTTGGTGGCATGTTATGACCTGCCATGCTGGGCTGATCTATGGATGCGGGTCAGATCGCGTGGAATGGATATGAGTAGAGATCACAGGACAACTACTGGAGAATCTGTGGAACATTATGGAGTGATTGGGAAAATCCCGGTGAGGGCCACATGACCTTCCACAGATGGTGTGCTGTGATTTATGGGCTCTCGGTTTGGGAAGAGAGACCTAGGTGTGATTGGCATGGGATACATGGGCAGATTGACTGCAGAAGGTGCTGCTGGTATTGAACGTGCTCCCCAGTGGAAATTGGATTTGTATAAAATTTACCATTCCTCATTGTCACGACTCATCATGCTTTGTGTTTGGGGGTATGCAGGTGAGTCGGGGGATTAGTATGGGTAACTGGCAAGATTGGCCATGAGAGACGAGCATGTGGACATGTTGGAAAGGGTTAAAATGTGATATGTTGTGAGGAAATAATTGTGTTTTTACCTCCATCACCAAAGGTGGATGGAGGTTATGTTTTCACCCCTGTCTGTCTGTTTCTCCGTTTGTCTGTCCGTTTGTGAACAATATATCTCAAAACATTGTGGACGGATTCGGACGAAATATGGCAGAGATGTAGCGTATGTGTCAAGGACGAAATTATTAGAATTTGGTGAAGATCTGGATTCGGATCTGGCTAGTAGATTTTTTTTTAGTGATTCTTCACTATTAGGAGATAGGGCCAAAAACGATACATAGCAGGATATCTCAAAAAGTTGTGGACGGATTCGGACGAAATATGGCAGAGATGTAGCGTATGTGTCAAGGACGAAATGATTAGAATTTGGTGAAGATCCGGATTCGGATCCAGCTAGTACAATTTTTTAAGTGATTCTTCACTATTGAGTGATATGGCCAACCAGGTGGAGGTATGCTCTCTACTGAGTGCCGTTCTAGTTTTCTTGTGTGTTTATGATAGTGTGTATGCAGGCCTTATCAGGGTAGGTACCCAATACCTTGTATTGCAGGTGATGGAGATTGCATGGCAGATGGGGAGGGAGTGTAAGTTGGTACTTATTTTGCCGACCTCAGTAGGATGACAGGCTGAGTCAACCCACCTGGTGTTGTTTCAATGGCACGACAGGGGCGCAAACTCAAGACCCTAAGATCTTAAGCCAGCCATCTTAACCAGCCAACTCCAGACTTATTTGACTACTTAGTTTAGATTATCCTCTTTAGTAGAAAAGGCACAGATAATCAACAAGTATAACTAAACTCTAATGCATCAACTTGCAACATCTACGAGAAAGCAGACTTAACCTCAGGCCTCAGGAATCAGGTGTGCTGTTTGCAAGAGAACAGGAAGGTTGTTAGATACTGAATATTCACGTTTTATACAGTAGCAATGGTGTTTCTTGTCGGGATTACAGTTTCCCCAAGATCCACAAGCAAGAAATCACATTCCAGTTCATGTGTCTTGTGTTAATGGACCAGTTGGACCACCCTATTGTTTGTGCAAGTTGATTACTAGCGTACTTAAACATGTGGGAAAAACTGAGCAAGGATTCTGAAACAACACTTAGTTTGCGGAGCGATTGATACTCATCACGATACAACTCCGCTAAATGATGGTTTTATTTGATGTGCTCTCTTTGTTCACCAAAGTGCCCACAGCTTTGGTAGTCAAGGTGGCTGGACAGCAGTTAATGGAGATGAATGCTGGAAACAGGACGGTGGTTCATTAAATGTCAAGGAAGGATGTGACCAATTCAGTGCATGCCCTCTAGGGCTCGTTTCTGTCTAATAGGTATACTTTTCTTTCCTTTGCGTAGCCCCCACCTCGAGTGGCCTTGTAGGTTTTGTGGCGGGCAAAATCCCATTAAAAAAAAAATGCCATCTTAAAACTATTTTATTTTTTTGGGGTGGGGTACGGTATTAAAGGTAAGTTTCTGGCATTGCCATGGGCCCACCTGTGTCTGCTTTGGTAGTGAGGAGTCTGAGAGACGTGACAGCCATTGTAACTACATATTTGGTACAATTATGTGGACGACACTTTTGTGATCTGCCCCATTGGTTGTCGGCAGGAGGCCATTGGTGAAGCATTCTCCTTTATTAAATTTACCTGTGAGGAGGAGCAAATGGTATCCCTACCCATGTTTGACATGATTGTGATATGAGGGGCCCTGATGGAATTTTAAACATTGCAGTATAGAGGTAACTAAAACATATCGAATGTTACCTTCTCTTTGGGTCATGCCATCTCATGGAACACAAAAGGCCTGTGGTAAAAAGCACTCATAAAATGAGCATGTGACATGCCGTCAACACTCGACATTATAGGGCAGAAGGAGAGAGATGAGGTATTTGGAAGGAGATTTGAAGAATAACTGTCATCCTGACCTCCTATGCTCGAGTGTTAAAGTGTGATTGGCAGCCCTGAAGAATAGGGACATCACACAATAACAGGAGTTATAAAAAGAGTTCCTGTATGTTACCCGTTCTGCCAGGAGTGTCTCAACAAATTGGGAGTTGAGGATGACAGAGGTGAGGGTGAACTTTTGATCTGTCTACACCATTAGACAGGATTTTACCAAGGCCAAAGACGAGATTCCACAGAACGACAGGATAGGTGTGGCTACACAATTCCCCATGAGTGTTGGGCTAAATATGTGGGAGAGACAGGAAGGACTTTTGACGAGCGAATCAGGAAAGCCTGAAAGACCTTTGAACGTAACCATCCAGAAATGTCTGCCATTGCAAAATATGGATGAGCGTTGGCAATATTCCCTGATGTAATGGCTTCAACACTTTGGTTGCATCTCTAAACCGGATCAGGAAGTGGAGGTTGAAGGCATAGCATACCGGGGAAACAAATGCATCCCTCATGGAAGAGGCTGTGATCTTGCCATAGGATTATTGTTCATTCTTGTATACCGGAGATGCACTGACAAGAAAACAACAGAGATGGAGAGACATTATCTCTCTTTATTATGAGCACATTGATAGTGCTGATGGGGATTTATTGTTTATTTGAGGGTTGTGTATGTTGAGGTTTTTGCTATGACACATTCCAGATTACACGTCACACCCAACTTCCCTCTTTTATTGACACAATTCTCCCTCAACCGTCTCCCCTTCCACCTTCACACATTCCGTCCCAACTAAGTCGTTGAGGCAGAAATTTCAATTTGCTCATTATGCAGGTGATAGTTTGCCCACTTTTTGTGAAGGACACTGTAGGATTTGCGACGTCCACAAATCAATGCCAGCAGACGCGACCCCCATTTTAACTTTCATCCAAGGGACAGCACACACATTGAGATGCCTCGCTTTGCTATAAAATAACAGAAGATAATTCCGAAGCATCTGAAAAGGCAAAGCCCATCCGTATCCGCTTTGTATTCGGACTTCTCCTTCCATATGCTAAGCATGATAAAAATAGTTAAAAAATAAAATAAAAGAATTGACAATTTTAGGCAACCTTGACCTTTTGACCTCAAAATTAATTTGACCTTGGCTTCGGTGACCCAATGTGCAACCCCTGCTCAAATTCCAAGTCAATCGGATGAAAATTGACGATTTTAGGCAACATTGGCCTCTCTCTGTGCAGGGGATGGCCTATCTAGTACAGCACTCGGTAGAGTACATACTTCCGCCAGGCTGAACATTTTACGTTTTGTATCCCACTGATCGCCCGGATCTGCATCTGGAGGTTAAGAAAAGTCGAATTAGCTTCTTCTTGTCACACACCCAAGTCATCCAACAAGTTTCGTCCGAATCCATCTATAACTTTTTGAAATATCATGCTAAAAATAGTTTTTGGCCCTATTTCTCAATGGTGAAGATCCACTTTAAAATTCTCGTATCCAGATGCGGATCTTCACCAAAATCGAATCGAGTCGTCCTTGTCACACACTCAACATGTCCACCAGGTTTTTGTTCGAATCTGTTCATAACTTTTTGCGATATCCTGTTCACAGACAGACAAGCAAAGAAACAAGAAAGATGTCGTGCATAGACATTGCGAAATCCAAATAAACAATAGTTGCCATGGAAACAGCAATTTAGTAATTTTAGAAAATTGGACCTCTCAAGTGATTTATGTGACTTCATGTTATGCATAACAAATTTGGTTGAAACTTTCTAATTGAGGCCTAATAGGTGCTTTACATGTTTTGGATGGCCTTGACCTTGACCTTTGACTAAGTTTGACCAAGCTTAACGAAGCCTTCCTCACATATACTACATAAATGTACAAGTAAGTTGTGAATGAATGAATATGAATGAATGAATGAATATGAATGAATGATCATCTTAAGGCCATTTTTCTTTGCGAGAATGGGGGTTAGCCTTGCCCCATGGCAATCATGGTTCCCTGTTTGAGGCAATGTTTTTATGGCCGGATGCCCTTCCTGACGCCAACCCTTGGTCGCCTCTTACGATGCGCAGGGATACGGTGCACCTATTCTAAACCGGGGTACACACCGGGATCATTCATCCCAGCAAGCTGGTACTCAATTTGCCGACCTCGGAAGGATGACAGGCTGAGTCAACCACTCTGGCGTTAATTCAGCGATCGACCGGGATTCGAACCCAGGATCCTAGGATCCCAAGCCGCACCCTAACCGCTAAGCCAACACCAGGCTGTACAAGTAAATTATGTAAAGTATCTGAAACTCCCATCTGAAACTTGTAGCAATGTACAAGTAAGTTGTGTAAGTTTCAATTTGATATCTTTGAAACTCTGAGGTATTCGAACACCAATAATAAATTCACAAAAGGCCCATTTGATTGTAATGGGATGAAATTGTTGTCATGAAATCCGTTGACATGTCAAAAAAGGCGAAATCAATCATTCTGATTTTTGATGAACAATGTCTGTTACCAGATCGATCAATCCCGGTCGATCGCTGAATTAACGCCAGGGGGGTTGACTCAGCCTGTCATCCTTCCGAGGTTGGCTAATTGAGTACCAGCTTGCTGGGATGAATGATCACGGTGTGTACCCAGATTTAGAATAGGTACACCATATCCCTGCGCATCGTAAGAGCGTGACCAAGGGTTGGCGTCAGGAAGGGCATCCGGCCATAAAAACATTGCCTCAAACAGGGAACCATGATTGTCATGGGGCCCGCAAGGCTAACCCCCGCCCTCGTGGGAAAAATGGCCTTAAAACGATCATTCATTCATTCATTCAATGACTCAATGTCTGTTACCAAATATGCAAATCCTGTTCAAATATCAATTTACAAGGATGAAAATTGATGATTTTATATGACCTTGACCTCTGACCCTTTTAGCTTTAGAGCTCAAAAAGAATATGCTTCTAGGTTTAGATTGGTGAACCAATTATGTAACCCAATATGAAATTTCTGTTCACCTTATCAGAATACCCACCCTCCAGGTGTAGATTGTGCATTACTTGCTGAAAAAAAGTATAGTCTGCATATATTGCAAGAAGATACCATAGATGTTTGTGTGGTGTGCGTCTAAAGGGGTCTAACAGGTCTAAGGTGTCTAAAGGGTATGAAGGTCTAAATGGCCCAACTAGTCCAAAGTGTCTATAAGGGTCTACATGTGCCTATAGATATAAAGGGTATTTTTCAATAGTAGTTAGGATCTAAAGGGGTCTAATGGTTCTAAGGGTCAAGGTGTCTATGTGGTCAAAAGGATGTAAATGTCTTAAGGAGCCGAAGGGGTCAAACTCTCAAGGGAACTAATGTGTCTAAATGGATCTAAAGGCTCAAGGGGTAAAAGTGATCTAAAGGGTTAAGGGATCTTAGCAGGATAAAGGGTCTAAGGGGTCAAACTCTCAAGGGATCTAAAGTGTCTAAATGGATCTAAAGGCTCAAGGGGTCAAAGTGATCTAAAGGGTTAAGGGATCTTAGCAGGATAAAGGGTCTAAGGGGTCAAACTCTCAAGAGATCTAAAGTGCCGAATTGGGTCTAAAGGCTCAAGGGGTCTAAACGGTCTGAAGGGTTTTAAAAGGTGTGTCGAAAAGGCCTAAAATGTCTAAGGGGTCTGAAAGTCTAAAGGGTTATGCTCCAACAGTAGGTGCAGGTCTAAAGGATCTCACGGCATCCAAAATGATTCACAATGAGGTAATATTTAATAATACAGGGATACCATAGAATACTATAATAGTTCTCTGCACAGTATATAGCATAGGTGATATAAAACAGTACTGGGTTAAATGGGATTTTGATGGGATGAGTCTCGTTCCTAAGCTTGTTTTAAGAAAACAACATAGGCACTTTCACATTACATTTTGTTGACGTAATTTGTACCAAATTACAAAATTAAAGGGAGGGAGTGTAGATGACATAGCGTTGGTGGATGAAATAGACGTTTCCTCCGCTCAAACGCGAAGTTTCCTTCTGTTTCCTTGAATCGATCCTTTTTATCATGGCAACAATTTATAATGTTCAGAGAACTTAATATGTAAAAAATATATTTGTCAATGAAGTCAATACACATGCTTGTCTTTACTTTTGATAACAGCTTTATCATCGATCCGGAGAGAAATCGATGACAAAGACGAGCGGAAGTCTACAGACATACATCTACAATATAAGTCAAGGCGAACCCTGTGTTCAAAAATGGTTGATGAATCTGTGAACGAGCAGTGCAACAAAAATGTATAGAAAAATATATATATTTTAAATGCATTTTTTATTTCAAATAATATAATCTATAAATGTCATTTTATGGACTTGCACAAGTCTGTAACATATTGTATTTTTATGATTAATTGTTGGCAGGTATATGGGTGAAGTTAATTGGATTTCAACACAACGGTGAGACTGCAAAGAAAAGATTTCCATGCTTTTGAGATTTGCGCATTTATTTATTGCCAAAAAGCAAAAAAAATTGGACAAGTATGTTGATCACTCCGGTTTGTGTGTTTGTTTGTTTGTTTTGCTGCGCACTTATACTTGCCTACAGGTTATACAACCCTGGTGTTGGTGTAGCGGCTAGGGTGCCGGCTTAGGATCCTAGGATCCTGGGTTCGAATCCCAGTAGATCGCTGAATTAACGCCAGGGGGGTTGACTCAGCCTGTCATCCTTCCGAGGTCGGCTAATTGAGTACCAGTTCACTGGTAATTCCCTGTTTGTCGTTAAAGGCGGCAAAAAGGGTTGGCGTCAGGAAGGGCATCCGGCCGTAAAACATTGCTTCAAAAAGGGGACCGAAAAACAACAACAACCACGGTTCCCGAAAAAGGCGGGGAAAAATGGCCTCTAAAGGTGGTTTTTTATACTTGCCTACAGGTCATAATTTTAAACCAGTCTTCACGAAACCTCACCAAATGGTGGAGTTCGTGGTCTGCTAAAATCCTATATATTTTTGAAGTCAAAAGGTCAACATAGGCCTAAGGTCAACCACTATTCTCAAATTTCTAAAACCCTCAATTTTCATCCGATTGACTTGAAATCTGAATAGTATTTGCATGTCCGCCTGCTGAATTCAACCACCAACTATTTTAACGTCAACATAGGCCAAATTTCTATAATTGTCAATTTTCATCCGATTCACGTAGAATTTGAAGGCGATTTGCATATCAGATCACTGAATTCAACTACCAGTTATATATATTTGTGAGGTCCAAAGGATGCTCTACTGAGTGCCATTCTACTTTGTTCTGTTTTGCCAATTGTCGCTCCATGAGTGATTTTTCATTATGTTATCCATCTCAATTGTGGTTGTTTTCACATTTAACCACTACGCAACATCTTGAAATTTATTTTATAAAAAACATACTGAACAGTTTGATCACAGAAGGGGACTATGGGTTTGCTCACTGTCTGTATGTCCATCTGCGGTCTGTCTGTCTGTCTGTCTGTCCCACCTGTAGTTTTCCACACCTTTTCCCCATTACCTTTTATTATATTCAACTGAAACATGGTACATGGCTTTATTATGATAACTTACAGAACAAGTTTGAGTGTTGGGGCATTTCACCAATTTCACATGGAGTTATGCCATTTTTGGACTTGGAAAATATCACATATTATACATCACAATTGCTGAGTGCTTGGAACAATAACATTCATTGGGACCGGTAGGGGACATGCACTGCAAAGCAATTCTCACTGTATGCTTATTCTTATTACGACAAATACGTCATAGTTATTTCAGAACCTGCTCATGTTTTGTAATAATCTGCTTTAATGCACTAACGTATTTCAAGATTGCAAATTTGTTTTCATTATTTGCGATGGGTGAAAGGTATATTTGTTGCCTTTGTAAGGTTGAAACAGCATTTTATGCTTGCATTAACTTACCCTTTCAGGCACTATCTTGCTTGAACTTGCCAAATGGAAACTTTTGTGTGCAGTAAAAAGCCACTGGTTGCCAAATGGATGTCATATAGCAAGGTTGAAAGCTGTCAGGACACACTTTTGTTAAGTGTTCTGTCTTTTTGACTGCAGCACCAAACCTATTGACTTTTATTTGGATTTCAGCTTATCGGGCCAAGGCAAAAGTGTAAAGTGCTTGGTTTAAATGGGGGACAAAAAGTGGGTAAAGGCTCGTGCTATTGACAGACCATGCGGTACTTACAACATGTGTTGATTTTTTTCCTTAGCTAAGAACCATTCCTGGACAGGTCAGCACTACATTTCAGGGAGTGTAAATTTCTGCGGAGCAGCCTTCTAAGAAAGTTGCTCGGTGTAAACGGTGGGAGAGTTCTTGATTATACACAGCAGTATGTACGACTGATCAATTTTGTATAAAACGCTGTGCTCGTTTTATTGTTGGATACTGCAAGGACTTTGCCGCATACGTAGCATTATGCCGATACTTTTGTTTGCATGTGATATGTAAAAGAGCCCACACGATTAGCACTCGGTGGCATCCCATGCTGCTGCACAGATAAAATCCACTTTACAATAAACTCCCAATGTTGCCATCATTTATTGTTTTATATATTGTCATATATTTGGAGTCATTTTGAAAGAAATTATGAAGAGAAAATAATGTAACGAGACTAGTGAGGTACTCGTGCTATGCACGGGTGGGAAGCCAAAAGCAAGCAAACAATGCGGAAACGGTGAATGCTAAACCATGGAACAAATTAATTCCACATTCTTGTATCACCTTCAGTCAAATGTCAGACATGGACAGCAGGTTCGTGAAAGTCTTGGGCAAAAAAACGGCGAATGGGAAACAATCAACCAATAAATTACATATTCCTGTGCCACCTTTAGTCAAACGTCAGGCATTTAAACGCACTTTAGTCAAACGCACTTCCTGTGCGCTAATGGGCTCCTGGTCAACGTCAAGCGCAGACGTCTTGTCCAGGCCGAGACGTTCAGCTCGCTCGCTTGTGCGTTGCCCAGCTCAACGAGCGGCTTGCCAAGCGGCTTGCCGAACGGTTCGGTTCCGGCCACGTTGGTCTGTACGCTTCCGGACGCATTCACCCGCCTCCTCGCCGGCTTCCCGGCCCTCACGCGGCCCACCTTCTCGGCGGGGGCCGTCAAGCACGGGGTGGCCCATCACATCCCCACCGTCGGGCCACCGGTCTATGCCCGGGCACGCCGCCTCGAGCCGACGAAGCTGGCGGTGGCAAAAGCGGAGTTCGCTACCCTGGAGCGACTCGGCATCGTTCAGCGCTCAGAGAGCGCTTGGGCGTCGCCGCTGCACATCGTGCCGAAGCCCGGCGGGGGATGGCGACCGTGCGGGGACTATCGCCGTCTCAATGACGCCACGACTCCCGACCGCTACCCCGTCCCCCACATTCAGGACTTTTCCGCCCGTTTGGCGGGCATGTCCTTCTTCTCGAAGGTGGACCTCATACGCGGCTACCATCAGGTCCCCGTCTGGCCGGAGGACGTCCCGAAGACGGCGGTCATCACGCCATTCGGACTCTTCGAGTTCCTGCGCATGCCCTTCGGTCTGAAGAATGCGGCTCAGGCGTTCCAGCGACTGATGGACAGCGTCCTGCGTGACTTGGATTTTGTCTACGTCTACCTGGACGATATCCTCGTCGCCAGCGCGTCCCGCGAAGAGCACCTACGCCACCTCCGCACGCTCTTCGAACGCCTGGGCCAGCATGGCCTGATTGTGAACCCCGCAAAGTGCCGGTTCGGCGCCACCATAATCGATTTTCTGGGGCACCGTGTCACCAGGCACGGAGCCGTCCCACTGCCGGCCAAGGTGGAGGCGGTGAAGGGGTTTCCGCGCCCCCGCACGATCAGAGGGCTGCAGGAGTTCCTGGGCATGGTGAACTTTTACCATCGGTTCCTGCCCCGTATCGCCCAGCTCCTGCGCCCCCTGCACGAAGCTCTCCGAGGTAAGCCGGGCAAAGGCGACGTTACCTGGACCGAGCAGATGGACACGGCGTTCACGGGCGCGAAGCTCGCCTTGGCTAACGCCACCATGCTCGCGCACCCGGCGCCCGATGCACCGATCGCCCTCACCACCGATGCCTCGGACTACGCGGTGGGCGCGGTGCACGAGCAATGGGTGCGTGGAGCTTGGCAACCGCTGGCGTTCTTTAGCCGGCAGCTTCGCCCGCCCGAACGCCGTTACAGTACCTTCGACCGCGAGTTGCTCGGGCTTCACTTGGCGGTCAGGCACTTCCGCCATCTGCTCGAGGGCCGTGCGTTCACTGCTTTCGTCGACCACAAGCCGCTGATCTTCGCGATGGGCAAGGTCACCGAGCCGTGGTCGGCCCGGCAGCAGCATCACCTCTCGGCCGTGTCCGAGTACACGACGGACATCCAGAACGTCGCGGGGAAGGACAACCCGGTGGCGGATTGCCTTTCCCGGGCCGTCGCCCACGCAGTCCACCTCGGCATCGACTATGCCCGGATGGCAGCGGACCAGGCCGCTGACCCCGACGTCCAGGCCTTGTGGACCGCCGTCACGGGCCTCCGCGTCACCGAGGTGGCGTTCGACGGCGCGGGCGCGGCCCTCTTGTGCGACGTCTCGCTCGGGCGTCCTCGCCCCATCGTGCCCGCGGGCTGGCAGCGCCAGGTGTTTGACGCCATCCTCGGCCTGTCCCACCCGGGCGCGAGGGCCTCCCAAAGGCTGATCGCCGACAAGTTCGTCTGGCATGGCCTCCGGAAGGCCGTCCGCGGCTGGGCCAGGACGTGCCTCGCGTGCCAGCACGCCAAGGTGCACCGGCACACCCAGGCCCCGTTGGCCCCGTTCACGGTGCCGGAACGCTGGTTTGACCACGTCCACGTGGACCTGGTGGGACCTCTGCCCCCCTCGCGGGGTTTCACCTACGTCCTCACCATGGTGGACCGCACCACCCGGTGGCCGGAGGCTGTGCCCTTGGCGTCGACAACGGCGGCCGATGTCGCGCAGGCTTTCATCGCCACCTGGGTCGCCCGGTTCGGCGCCCCCTCAGACATCTCGTCCGACCGCGGCCCCCAGTTCACCTCGGAGCTCTGGGGGGCGGTCGCGTAGGGGCTCGGGGTCCGGCTGCACCGAACCACGGCCTACCACCCCCAGGCTAACGGCCTGTGTGAGCGATTTCACCGCTCATTGAAGGCCGCGCTCCGGGCCACCCTCCGCGACGGCGGCTGGGTCGACAGGCTCCCCTGGGTCCTGCTGGGCCTCCGGACGGCGCCCAAGGAGGACCTGCGCGCATCCGCGGCGGAGTTGGTCTTCGGGCAACCGCTGCGGGTGCCGGGCGAGTTCCTCCCCGACTCCACGGCACCATGGTCCGCGGCACAGCAGCGCTCCGCTCTGCAAGAGACCGCCTAGAGGCTCGCCCCGGTGCCAACGGCATGCCACGGGCACCCACCGACGCACGTCGCCCCGGAGCTTCGCACGGCGGAGTACGTCTTCGTCCGCCACGATGCCCACCGGACACCACTGCGGCCCCCGTACGACGGGCCTTTCCGCGTGCTGGAGACCGGGGCGAAGCACTTCACCCTGGACATCGGCGGTACTCCTGACCGCGTTTCGGTAGACCGCCTCAAGCCGGCCCACCTCGACATGGACCATCCACCGCCAGTGGCCCGACCCCCACGTCAGGGCCGCCCCCCTGCGGGCGGACCCCCGGCACCGCCCAGCCACGCCGCCCCCCGGTCCTGCACCCATCCCAGGGGCATCCCACCTGGCATCCCTGCACCCCGGACGACGCCGATCGCGCGGGGGGCGCTTCGGCCGGGTCATTCGTCTGCCCCGCAAACTGGCCCTCCAGGTGCGCGGGAATTCTGGGGGGGCGCGTGTGGCGGACACAAAAGCCCGCTGGCGTGGTGACATCATTCCGCGCACCAAGTGGGCGGTGGCCATGCCCGAGGGGTAGGCGTGGCCTCATGATATACACCGGGTGCGCAGCCCGGAGCGCGCCAGTGTTACAGTGAGCTCCTGAAATAAAGACGCTTATAAGTTACCGCTTGTCCGCTTCCTCCTTGCTCGCAAGCAGCGTGCGTAACACCGCGCTTTAACAGCATAAACATTAAAAGTCGTCATTTGGAGCGACCTGTAAATGTAATCCAATCGTCTTGATTTTTAGTTTTCCCAACTCCTATTGTCTAATCTCTAATGGAACAAGGGCATTGGGAAGGAGCGGTATATTTCAGACTTTGAGATTTTACCCTATAGGCCTGGGCCAGCCTAATATATGCACATATACACACACACACACACACACACACACACACACACACACACACACACACACACACACACACACACAGTAATACCCCGGCCTACGTCATTAATTGGTTCCATAAGCCGTGACGTAACTCGGTTTTTGACGTAAACCGGGCGTAATGCCTTTTAGCTCTTTCACGAGCCTCGATCTTGTATACAAAAACAAACAAAAAAAAGCCTTAAAATGAAGACAAACAGCGTAAAACTAGAGTAAATAACTCGCGAAAGTATATAACTATCGTTAAACCTTAAAGAACACTAAAAACAGATAAATAAATGAATTTGTAAAGAATAATAAATAAAATTAATAAGATTATGTTATTCACTTTAAACATGGCGTCTCTTCTGAACACAAACACACATTTTAGCAGTCTTAGCCGGCGGCGCTTTTTCAGTGACGTATGCGAGAATACGTTCCCTATCATGAATGATGGTCGATACCGTCGACCGTGGCAGCCCTAAGGCATAGACCTTATCGCGAATCGGTAAATATCAACAGAGGGCGCTCCACTGCAAAGCATGATGGGATCGAAAAGGGGGCAAAGGTAAACACGAACCCAGAAGAGGAAGCGTCTGTCTACGATCGACGCTGTGTTTACGGAAAGGAAGATGGCTAATGTGAAAGAAATTCAGCGTTTTTTGGCATTAGAATCCAGCGATTTAAAGAAATATTTGAGGGAAAGGGGGGTTCCCATTGGAGAAGAGAAACAACCTGCTTATGCAAGAACAGTTCCTGAATGTTGAAACTTCGATCGGCCATACAAATATCGCCGGGCTGGAACTTGTCTACAATGTTCGTCATCTTTACAATTTTTTTGTCCGACGTGTTTCCTCCTGTAGGTTTGGAAATGTATGAAATTGTTCCGCTAGGTGTAATACCAAGCAGTCTGTCAAAGTGACAGCGACCGCCGGCGGTGCTATTTCCTCTTTCCGATCCCATGACGCATTGCGGTTCCGATTCGCGATAAGGTCTATGCGCTATCACCGACACTTTTTCACCTCTTTCATACCTTTTAATCAGATTTAACTTATCTTCCATCGTAACCACATTACGCTTGGAAACATGAGCATTATTCTTCTTAGGACCCATGGCTAACAGACACAGTAAAGGAATACTGTACGTCGCCTCTGTTTTGAATGAGAACCAGCAGCTGCGCGTACGTACAGTATACAGTACGTACATTTTTAATGTGCTTTTTATTGTATTTTAAATTGTTTTTTAGCTTCTTTTATTGTTAATGTATGTACTATTTTATTTATTGTAAATATATTTTTAAGGAAATTTTTTTTTTTTCACGTCTGAAGGAGTGACGTAAAGTCACACATAATGACGTTCGCTGAACTGAAATTTACTCTAGAAGAGTGGCGTAAAGTCAGATTTGACGTAGGTCGAAATGGCGTAAAACGGGGTATGACTGGATATATATATATATATATATATATATATATATATATATATATATATATATATACACATACATACATACATATATGGTCGACTCCATATGATGAGTGGATACCAGAGATAACGTCACCGCGTGGCAGGCGGTGCGTATCGCTCCCAGCAAGGTGCAGCAGCAGCTGTATGGGACACCTTGCTGGCGGTTCTCCACTGATGATATGAAGGTCGCATAGTGACTGATATTTATATATATATATAATCGTTAGATTAAATAAGACGCGGACGTAGCTTCAGGACGTCGATCTTTAATTGTCGACAAGCTTTCGACCAACAAAGGTCTTCTTCTGAGTCTACAAAAACAGCAGGCATGTATATCAGTCAAGTATGTATGGTGATATGTGTGTGAGATGTGTGATGTGTGTAGAAAATGCATACAGAAGGAAGAGCCACGCTAAAGTTCACTCACCAGCCCCAAGTTCAACGGAAGTGACCGTTTGCGTTACAGTTAGGGTGCACGTGCATATACAAATATAGAGATATACATACATAAACACACAAGCATATATTCATATCCCATTTATATTCATATAATATATTATATGAATATAAATACATATATATATATATATACATATATATATATATATATATATATATATATATATATATATATATATATATATATATATATATATATATATATATATATACATATATATATATATACATATATATATATATATATATACATATATATATATATATATATATATACATATATATATATATATATATATACATATATATATATATATATATATATATATATATATATATATATATATATATATATATATATACATATATATATATATATATATATATATATATATATATATATATATATACATATATACATATATATATATATATACATATATACATATATATATATATATATATATATATATATATATATATATATATATATATATAATATATATATATATATATATATATATATATGTATATATTGTTATAGATCGCGGTTAGGATGTTATAGACCGAGCGGTGGTTTAAAACCGCGACCTAACAAAACACCCGATTCACCCAGACTTTGGCCGTATCGCACCCTAGCTGCTCAATGAGGGAAAAGACGAAAACGACGCAATGCAAAGAGGAAAACGAAGGCAAAGAAAGGTTTGGAAATACGACTGAATTTATTGACTATTTACACACAAGCAAAAAGAAAGCAGTCACGTTTATTTACAAGCACATAAGACGCAGGTGACACAGGGAAAATACTAGCTTATACAGACTTAATTAACCCAGGGGCAGGACAGAACAAACAAAAGACGACTCACACGGGGAATTGCAGGAGGTGGATGGCTGGAGGTGAACGCTTGGTGGAGCCAACGCGGAGCTTGGTGGAGCCAACGCGGAGCTTGGTGGAGCCAACGCGGAGCTTGGTGGAGCTGAACGCTTGGTGGAGCCAACGCGGAGCTTGGTGGAGCCAACGCGGAGCTTGGGGGATTGGTGTGACGGGTTCTCTCTCCTTCCTTAGTCCCACCCAGTCCAACAACTTCCTCTCTTGCTTCAGGACTCTTTCTCTCTCTTTCTTGGTCCCTCACTCTTTACCACCGACTCCTCACCGCAACCAACGCAACCACTTGACCACCACCTCTACTGACTGACTCTTCACCACTCTGCACTTGACGACCGACTCCCAACCAACTCAGACCAACTCAAAGTCCAACTCCAGGCCTTTCTGTCTTCTGCTCAGTGCTCTCCTCTGTAAAAACGCATCTCTCTTTTGGACACGCCCTGCCTTGGGTTATATAGGCCCCCGCCCCTCAACCTTTGCGACCCTCCCCGATCGCTCTTCCTCCGCCCTCTCTAGCCGAACCCCTGGCTCATGGTTGGTCGAGTGGGGCGGGCTCACTCCTCCCCTCTATGACGAGGTGGAGACACGCCTTCCTTCCCCGACTCGAGCCTCGTGGTCAATGGCGGTTATTGGAGGGAAAAACCGACCAAAATGCGGAAGGCGCTTTGAATTGCAATTGACGGAAAGGGGGGAATGGAAGGGAATCTATCTCTTTCACTGGTGCAATGGAGTATTTCAATTAATGGAAGACACAGCCTTACGCTAATACACATAATAAGGATATAACTGTCAAAAGAAAGGATATATCGTGTCCTGCATATATGTTTTATGGACTAACTACGGAAACGCCCTTTGACCTTTATACAACCACAAACGGAGGGAGGAGGGGTGATATTTTACAACAACCTTTTACAACAACATTTTACCACAACAACAAAATAAAAAAACATTCTCATATCCACAACACTGCACCCTCCTCCCCTTAGGCACGTCCCGGGCCTATTACTTTTACCTTAGTGTGGCACGTAGGTGTAGTTCCCTCTACTTTTAACCTGACCCTGAGTGCGACAGTTTTAAAACATAAATAAATGTGTCCCGCTGCTCCATTGCACCCTGCCTAACAGACTTACGCCCACAGTTAACCGAATTGCGGAATGGTCTTCAAACTATACACTGACGGTGGGAAGCATTATTTACACTGACACTAATTTTATTTACAAAACTAACCCAGGACCTGTAATTGTTCTTTCTGGGGGGGAGACAGTCTGCTCTGCATCGACGCACCATGAACGCACCCAAAAACGCACCAATACACACCCAAGCACCAATCGGTGCACAGTCATCACTGGTCATGAATAAAAATAACCAAACAACCCCTAACCCTGCAGGTGATCTCTTGCTCTTCGGCTCCCTCTGCTGGTTATTATTATTTCTTCCAGTTGTTGTCATTCCTTTGCTTTGCTTACTGGCGGCCTATTTTCAATAAAGTGTGCCCAATGTGTCCTATTTATTTGCTTTATTTATGGCCCACAGGGCCGACTACGTGTGGTTCACCTGTGGGGCATCGGTGCCCTGTGGCCAAGGTCCGCCAGCAAGATTTCGGGCCCTCATGGCCGGTTCCAGCAGAGGGGCCATGCCCCAACCCATGGGGTCCATAAGTGGTGCTCGGCCACAGACATGTGGTCCATAATGTGGTGCATCGATGCAGACAGCTGGTTCTGGGAATTTCGGGCGCACAATGGCCGACCCACGCACGCTCCCCTCGGCGCCCAACGGCGCACAGGTCATGTGGGAGACAAAAGAAAGACAATTGAGCGAGGGGTAAGGTCACAAGGGTACACGTCAAAAAGGCAATGCAAGGCGAAATGCGTACGGAGGGCGAAGTGAGAAAGCTCGTCCCTACCGTACGTCACCCCCCTGTTACCTAGCCCACCCTTGCCCTTACCCCATATGTACAAAACCTACACATTACCAATTCGTCACTACTGTCACGTCTTCCCCATATTTCCCCTATACCAAATTCGTCACCACAATCCCTCTACTTCAAAAATTTGCCATCATCAATTCATCATCAATCCTCATAAGGAGGAAGAGATGGAATTACGCACAATGTCACACCCACGTCATGATGCGTCTCACATTCCAAACATTTGCACAGTAAAAATAATTAAACATGGCATGGTGTGGAGTACCTGTCACCTCAGGTGAGTGGATGCAGATGGTGCGAGGAGATCCTTCATCCTAACTATCCTCTAAATGATTTTAACACACTTTACACTACCCGGGGTCTTTCTCTGGCCAAACCATTGGCCCTCTTACACTATGGGTTCTAAAAACCAATTCCCATTGGCCAAACTGTGGTGCTTTTCAATTTGGGGTCTCACTCCCCCGATTCATCTCCCGGTGCTCTAGCACAATTTCTGGGCTGCGACGTGTACCTCTCCCAACAGGTCTACCCACCTGCACACTTCCACCACTGTAGTTGCCACCCGAGCTTACCTAGCTCCTCACCCTAACCTAACTACCTGGGGACAGCCCCTCTCCTGGCTCTGTCACCCCATGGTGCCCTCTGGCACTGGGCTACCCGGGTCCGTCCTCCAGATCCTCGGGCCCCATCCACAACAACTACTACCGGCTCCCAGAGCCCACCTGCGGCCTCACCTGGCCGACATCCTCACAGTGGTGGAGCGCCCAACCAACTACACACACTAACAGGCTACACGCCCAGCCATTTCCACAACACCAACGCACCCATCCACATACCATTCTGTCACCCGCACCACAGATGCCAATATCCAACCACAATTTACCTGTACCCTCTACCTAACACTTACACTACCCGCCCCGGGTATCCGTGATGGGGGTCCACTCTTCCCCCATTCACACCTTCGCACCATCCACTCCACTCCACAATTTCCACCATTCTCACTCCACGACCATCCATTCCAATACTCCAGATATTCCACACTACCATTTATTCCACACAGCCACATACACCTGTTGTTGCACACCTGTGCCCTCACACCTGGTGCCACCTGCACCCTCCTTTCTTCCTGGACCAGTTGGTCAACACAACACAATCACCACTACTCACTCATACACTGCTCCATCCACCTGTCCAGTTGCACACCTGTGCAATCACACCTGTTCCATTCTCACCTGTTCAATCCTCACACACACGGCATCATCTCAGCTAACTACTCCCCTCTGAAACTTGCGCTTCCCAGTCGTCCCTTTAAACTATTGCGCTCCCACGTCATTATAATCCACACTAATCTACCTGCGTCCCCACTACAGGTATCAGTCACTATCTAACCTTACCGTCACCTAATGTCATCTTCGCTAGATCCCTATCATTATAACCTAACCCACCCGGGCTAGTTTTCACTGCCATACACCCCATAAACGATTGCTCCTTTGCCCCCACTTTGTGAGGGATGGTGGATTTGCCATCCCACCACATCGGGGGTCTCTCACTACCAATTTCGCTCGTCCAAATCCAACAATTCAAAAATTTTCTATTTACTGCCAATTCTACCCACTATTATAAATTTCGTATCAAATCACTACCATCATCGTCCGTCTACTTATTACATCCTCTCGGTGCGCCATGACATCATTAAACTCGGTTTCGCAAAGCCGAGCAATGAATTCGGGTGGTTTGGTCGCCTGCAGGTTGAATCCGTCCGGCTTTCGGTTCAAGGGAGGTGGTTTGGTTGGACCGAGATTCCACGCACCATCTCGGCGCGGCACCTTGCGGTCCCGGGCCCGATGGCTCAATCTCCCCCGGTCGGAACCCCGTCCCCACGAGGGGGCACCGTTCCGCTTCCTCCCACTCGCCCTCGAACCGGACCGGTCGCCTCGCCCGACAAAGCCCGGACTCGACCGTGCGGGGCGGGGCCAAGCTCGAATCGGCAACGACGCTTCGAAGAGAAACGACGCAGCTTCGATCGACGCCGGGCCTCGCACCCAACCAAGCACCCCTCGCACCGAGTGCTCGCATCGGCTATCCGTCGCTCTAACCACTAAACCGGTTACCATCGATGCTTCACTTGCATGCTTACAAGCATACGCTACCCCTTTCACCCTCACAAAACCTGGCGTTCCAACGCCGTCCGTACATTCCACCAACGCTCTCTCTGTTACACACCACACCTCTTGCGCACACTTCGGTCCACACCTCTCCTCCGTTACGTCCTCCGTAACACTCACCATGGGCGTGCACTCCGCATTGCTCTCACTCCCTGTGTCACACCCCGTACACACCGACGTGCATTCTCGCTCGCACTCGGTTTCACTCCCACACTTTATAACACACCCACTCGCCGACGCACACTTTTTCCTCACACGCGTGCCATTTCCACTCACACGGGACCCTTCACCAACGCCCGGGTGCTTCCTCGATCCCAAGCGCGCGAAAATTCTTTTGTCGCTAAACATCCTCCTGCAAAATCTACCCGCACAATATACAGCACGACTCACCTGGGGGATCCTTTTCTCCACGCGAACCTGCAAACTTCCATTCGGGTTAAGCACAGCATCGTGATGTGAGCAGGGACTTTGTACATAATCCATTTCTCCCTGCAATTCCCGGGTTACCTCCGTCATCTCTTCAATTTTAATTCCCGCTACTGCTTTTTCTTTATTCACTTCGGCGACCGTTGGCTTTAATAAAACACCCTCCTCTACCTCAGCGGTCGCCGGCTTTCGCAAACCCCGTGTCGCGATTTCTACCCCCGTCATTGTACCCGCGCTTTTCTCCGCTTCGCTCAACCAGCGCTTTTCGACCCGCGTTACTTCCTTGTGCACCCCTGGGACCCTTTCGCCCACCATGCGATCCATGGTCTCTCCACATTTTTGCATGCGGTCACCCATTCTGTTGGTTATTGCTTCAATTTGGTTTCCCCATCGCTCACTGTTAGCCCTCCTTTCGTCCCTCATTACTCCCAATTGCTCACTATTCTTAACCATTTCGTTCGTTATTGCTTCCATTTTATTACTCAATTTCTCCCCGTTTATTCTCAGCATCTCGGCGAATTGCGCCATGAAGTCCTGCATTTGGGCCATCGTTGGTAGTACAAAGGGTGCGGCCGCAGCTGCCCCCTCAACCACGTGCGCGAGGCCGCCATTTTGTGCACCTGATACACCCTCAACCACACCTTCTTTACTCTCCTCCACCCTTTCTTCCCCGAAGTCCTGGGTTACTTCTAACCCCTCTATCTCTCCCACCGGCATCCCGTCGCCTTGAACAGCCATGGCGCGATTTCAAAATTCGGGTTTTACTTTATAAAACAAAATAAATTTCGGTACTTTATAATTTTGAGCGCGTGAAGCGCGCTCCGGATCGATCTCACTCCCCGACACCAATTGTTATAGTACTAACACAATTGGTGTCCAAAATTTGGGCTAAATAAATTTAGTCCCAGGTTCGAATCCAACTCCTGACAACCAATTGTTATAGATCGCGGTTAGGATGTTATAGACCGAGCGGTGGTTTAAAACCGCGACCTAACAAAACACCCGATTCACCCAGACTTTGGCCGTATCGCACCCTAGCTGCTCAATGAGGGAAAAGACGAAAACGACGCAATGCAAAGAGGAAAACGAAGGCAAAGAAAGGTTTGGAAATACGACTGAATTTATTGACTATTTACACACAAGCAAAAAGAAAGCAGTCACGTTTATTTACAAGCACATAAGACGCAGGTGACACAGGGAAAATACTAGCTTATACAGACTTAATTAACCCAGGGGCAGGACAGAACAAACAAAAGACGACTCACACGGGGAATTGCAGGAGGTGGATGGCTGGAGGTGAACGCTTGGTGGAGCCAACGCGGAGCTTGGTGGAGCCAACGCGGAGCTTGGTGGAGCTGAACGCTTGGTGGAGCCAACGCGGAGCTTGGTGGAGCCAACGCGGAGCTTGGGGGATTGGTGTGACGGGTTCTCTCTCCTTCCTTAGTCCCACCCAGTCCAACAACTTCCTCTCTTGCTTCAGGACTCTTTCTCTCTCTTTCTTGGTCCCTCACTCTTTACCACCGACTCCTCACCGCAACCAACGCAACCACTTGACCACCACCTCTACTGACTGACTCTTCACCACTCTGCACTTGACGACCGACTCCCAACCAACTCAGACCAACTCAAAGTCCAACTCCAGGCCTTTCTGTCTTCTGCTCAGTGCTCTCCTCTGTAAAAACGCATCTCTCTTTTGGACACGCCCTGCCTTGGGTTATATAGGCCCCCGCCCCTCAACCTTTGCGACCCTCCCCGATCGCTCTTCCTCCGCCCTCTCTAGCCGAACCCCTGGCTCATGGTTGGTCGAGTGGGGCGGGCTCACTCCTCCCCTCTATGACGAGGTGGAGACACGCCTTCCTTCCCCGACTCGAGCCTCGTGGTCAATGGCGGTTATTGGAGGGAAAAACCGACCAAAATGCGGAAGGCGCTTTGAATTGCAATTGACGGAAAGGGGGGAATGGAAGGGAATCTATCTCTTTCACTGGTGCAATGGAGTATTTCAATTAATGGAAGACACAGCCTTACGCTAATACACATAATAAGGATATAACTGTCAAAAGAAAGGATATATCGTGTCCTGCATATATGTTTTATGGACTAACTACGGAAACGCCCTTTGACCTTTATACAACCACAAACGGAGGGAGGAGGGGTGATATTTTACAACAACCTTTTACAACAACATTTTACCACAACAAAATAAAAAAACATTCTCATATCCACAACAATATATATATATATATATATATATATATATATATATATATATATACACATATATATATACACAGACTTGGCATTTAATATGGAATATTCTTTGGGCTTCTTGAAAAGCGCTATATAAAATAAATGTATTATTATTATTATTTAATATGTCACACACGTCCATGCCACAGGTTACCCCACTAGTATATATATATATATATACAGTATATATATATATATATATATATATATATATATATATATATATATATATATATATATATATATATATATATATATATAGATAGATAGATAGATAGATAGATAGATAGATAGATAGATAGATAGATAGATAGATAGATAGATATATAGATATATATATATTTCTGACCACTCACTCACTGATTGGCCCACTGATACAAATGTTTCATACTCTCTAGTGTTCCCCTCCTTCTATAATTCAATGAGACCCTGTCTGAGATGTACTGCAATCAAAATACACCAAACGATACAAACTATTTTTATTTTATAGCATGCAGTTTTCTTCATTTATTTTGTTTATTTGGTTGTTTCACATCATGGTAAATGGTACTGACTACATTCTGATAATTGGGAATGCAAATTGAACAATGAACAAGTATGTAGATTTATTTTGTGGGTAATTTTTTTTGTATTTATCGGTGATTTGTGTGCATAGTTAATAAATCTATAGCAACTAATTCTGATTTATAAAACCATTAATGTATTCATCAATATAACACCAGTAATGGCTATACAAACACAAGTGTGCGATGGCATAAATAGTGGTTTACTTTACTCAGAAGAACAGGATAAAATGGAAATGACAAGTGTTATGAGCACGAAAATAGCATTATGGAGATGCTTTATGGAGATGGAGATGGAGATGCTGATTTATGGAGATGCTGTTAAGATGCTTCATGATTTTACATGTTGAGTTCATTTATATACGGGTGGTTATTAGACTTTTTGTCCTTGTGCTTGCATCGTTGTGCAAATGAATGACATGCAAGTGTAAAGAATATCTGATTACGTTGCCGTGTTGCTGATGCATACCCATTGTTTAAGGCCATTGAGCAAAGAATTGACTTATGCAGGATGAACAATGCGAGTTATTCAACCTGTTAAGATCCAATCTGCTTGTAAAGTAGCAGCTAAGCTTGAGCTGGATTTCCACATTTCAGACTTGAAGGTTGATGGGGGAGGACACCACACAGACACATACACAGACACATACACAGACACATACACAGACACATACACAGACACAATTGTAAATTATATTAATTTAACAATACGCTATACTGAACGTATCTTAATTTCAAACCTCTAAATAATTAGTCTCACAACTGTAGGAGTAGCGCGACAAACACACACACCAACGCACAAACAAACACAAACAAACACACACACACACCAACGCACATCCGTGAATTATCCTAAGTATTCAATAATGCTCACTGAATAAGGATTCGATGAAACTTGACCATAACCTTCACCACATGTGATGTACCAAAGTTTGTTCACGGCATTAAAAAAAATCGGGCCCGAAGGGGATCTACGGGGTTATGGGAGAGGGGGGGGGGGGGGAAGGGAGGATGAGGGTTGTCCCCCAAAATAGGTATTTGCTCTCTTTTCCGAAACTACACACACACAATTTCAATGAGACTGATTGCTTGCACAACCTTCATCACCCATGATGCACCAAAGTTTGTTCCCAGCATAAAAAATATCAAGGTTTAAGGGGGTGTGTGGGGGGTTTGGCCCCCTATTTGAAGAAACTTTGTCACACCCTTCATCACTGGTGATGTGTTAATGTTTGTTCACGGCATTAGAAAAATCGGGGTCTAATGGAATCCACGAGGGGGGGGGGGGGGGGGGTGAGAGGAAGGTTTCCCCCCCAAAATAGGTATTTTTTATTTGTTTGCTTAAAGTCTTTTGATTATGTTCATATGATTCTCCACGTTGCCCTGCCTCCTAGTGACCATTGAAATAGGTTTTTAAATACTGTGATACTGTTGAAAATACCTTTAGTCGGTATAATTTACTGCTTTATTAACCCCCATTGGACTTTGTCCAAAACAGGGGCTTATGGATTGGGTCTCGTCCATCCGTTGGTCCATCTGTCCACAACCATAACTCGGAGACGTATTGACCGATTTTGTTCATACTTGGCACAAAGACAATACATGATGTTATACATACGTACCTCATTTTCTTTCGTGATGCGATCAAAGATTGCTGACTGCGGCCATTTTAGTTGTAAAAACCCCGATGTTGAAGACGTCCTCAACCATTTCTCAGACATGCATTTACCGATGTTGTTCAAACTTGGCACCCAGATAATGAATGACGGCTTTTTAATTTGTGTCATTATTTTTCGAGATCAGATCCAACATGGCTGACTGGCGGCCATTTTGTTGCTTGAACGTTTCCCCAACCATTGCTCGGACATGCACAGTCCGATTTTGTACAATCTTGACACAAGCACAGTACATGATGACATACATGTGTACCTCACTTTATTTTGCGATCTGATCATAGATGGCTGACCAGTAGACTGGCGGCCATTTTAGTTGTAATACAACCCGGTGTTGAACACATCCTCAACCATTTTTCGGACATGCATTTGCCAAAATCTTGTTCAAACTAGGCAAATACTGAATGGTGGCTTACATATGTTGTTGTATTTTCCCTGTATTTATCATTTCCACCCCTTTGTTATTAAGCATAAATTTGATTATACCCTTCGTTTTTTTAAGGTTATTTCTCTGAAATAACCCCATTGAGTGGGTCCCAGTGTCTGGCTGTTCAAATATATGTCCGTTAACATTTGACTAAAACGTCTCCTCACAAACTACGGATAGATATGGACCAAATTTGGTACGATACATCAGAACATAAAGGTCTCATTGGGGTTATGCTCCCCATCTAGATGCACACCCTATAAGAAGCTGAAAAGGGGGGTTTCGTTTCAAATTCAGGTAATCTATTTTTAAAATATTCTCAGAAACTGGGGAAATATCCGTTAGTCCCCCATGGGACTATTTTATACGGCGTAGCCCATAGGGCAAATCAGTCTTGAACAGTGTTTGTCCATCCATATGTATTATATGTATACATATACATATAATATTATATATACATATAATATACATACATATAATATGTACATTATATATACATACATATACATATAATATTATATGTATTATATGTATATGTATGTATGCATGTACGGTATGTCCCATCAAACGTATACCAATCAGAGCTGAGGATCTGGTCACATGACAGGGTGACGTGATTACGTCTGATGTCATTACGGCGTACAACGGCTGACTCCACACTCCGCCATTTTGATTCCAATGTCGTTCAGGCCGAACATATCATCGAACCTGTCATGTATCACAATCACCATACTCTACCTTTTACGTATTTCATTCCCTGTGAAACACAAACAAACCGATTGTTAAAATGATCATCAAATATCAAAAGCATAGACGTTACGGATTCTCCAACGACATAGTACGTATAGGCCTTAGGCTCAATGCCTGCACGGCTCACCTTCAGGCCGCTTCCGACTAATTAAGCCCAGGTTTCTTAATACAGTAGTATTGTTTTCGTAATAATAATAATAGCGTTAATACTAATATTCGAGTAAATATAATCGTAACACTGCAATCCCTTTTTCGTTATTGCAAAGTTTCTAGCTTGAAGCGGTGTATGGTTCATGAATCAATGATAAGCAGTACACGGTACTAATAACACGGAAGTAAGGAATTAGCCTCGGTTTTTATAATCATGTCATTTTCAGAATAATGGTAACGTCATTTTATAGTAAATCTAATCGTACCATTAATCCCTTCGTTGTGACTGTAAAGTTACTGGAGGTTAAAATATATCATGTTCTATATATTAAAGTAGTGGCAGTTTTTTTGTCGCGGTACGTCATTACGTCTATGGTGCCATTACGCCGTACGATGGCATACGACAGCTGACTCCACCGACCGATATCTATATAATATATATCTATGCAGTGTCTGTGTTGTCCTGTGTTGTGTTGTGTTGTCACTGAACTACTCCCTCAAACTTTTGTCAAATCGTACCAAACTTCTGGTATGCACCTATCTCTCCCGTCGGAATGTTCTAAGCGTATTTTTTTTGAAAAAATTTCCAATTTTCTTTTTCCAACTTTTTTTTTTTTCAACTTAACTTTTCAACTTTAATTGTTTAGAAAATGTAATATCACGTATATTACAAATACATTTGTGCATTATGATTGAATTATGATTGGTGTAAACCATGACAAAACAGCAACTCGGGTACAGTCATTTATCTATACTAGGGCATTGCCCGTACTATATCTATATCTAAAATTATATCCCCCCCCTCTATTTACATGAAATGGTTTGGTCCAAAGCGAACGGCTTGCGAGTACGGTGACAATCCCCCCCCTCTATTTACATGCAATGGTTTGGTCCAAAGCGAACGGCTTCCGGAGTTTGGTAAAGAAATCGCCATCGCGTGCACAAACGCGCAGGAAAGCGAATGAATCGCAAATTCGGTTTTATTAGTTTTAAAACATAGTTTAACGCCAACATAGTTTGCAAACGTGAAATAAATGAATACGCTCTCAAATGTGCCATCCGAGGCAGAGTGTGTCCTCCACGTTCGGCACACGCGATCGTTCGCTGCTCTCTGATTGGTTGAATCGTTTTTTGGACATAGCTCGGTAAGTAATTGTCCGATTAATATGAAACCTTGAAAAGGCACATCCTCGGGTCCCCAGCAATATACCTGGCAAGTTAAAAGTATATCGGACCCGTGGTTGTCGAGAAACAGCGGTCACAGACAAACAGACGTACAGACGTACAGAGATTACTGGAATTATAGATAGACTAGGGCATGCCCGTACTATATCTATATCTAAAATTATATCCCCCCCCTCTATTTACATGAAATGGTTTGGTCCAAAGCGAACGGCTTGCGAGTGGTGACAATCCCCCCCCTCTATTTACATGCAATGGTTTGGTCCAAAGCGAACGGCTTCTGGAGTTTGGTAAAGAAATCGCCATCGCGTGCACAAACGCGCAGGAAAGCGAATGAATCGCAAATTCGTTTTTATTAGTTGTAAAACATAGTTTAACGCCAACATAGTTTGCAAACGTGAAATAAATGAATACGCTCTCAAATGTGCCATCCGAGGCAGAGTGTGCCCGCCACGTTCGGCACACGCGATCGTTCGCTGCTCTCTGATTGGTTGAATCGTTTTTTGGACATAGCTCGGTAAGTAATTGTCCGATTAATATGAAACCTTGAAAAGGCACATCCTCGGGTCCCCAGCAATATACCTGGCAAGTTAAAAGTATATCGGACCCGTGGTTGTCGAGAAACAGCGGTCACAGACAAACGTACAGACAGACAGACAGAGATTACTGGAATTATAGATAGATATCTACATATCTGGGCGGCAGTGTCTGTTGTCACTGTACTGGTGACCTTACTCCCTTAAACTTTTGTTTCCGTGGTTGTGAAGTGTTTTTAATAACGTGGTGGTGCTTTTGAATCACGTGGTGGTGAGGTATTTTGAATGATGTGGTGGTGAGGTGTTTTTAAATAACGTGGTGGTGAGGTGTTTTTAAATGACGTGGTGGTGAGGTGTTTTGAATTACTTGGTGGTAAGGTGTTTTTAATTATGTGGTGGTGAGGTGTTTTTAATTATGTGGTGGTGAGGTGTTTTGAATTGCATAGTGGAAAGGTGTTTTGAATTATGTGGTGGTAAGGTGTTTTAAATTATGTGGTGTTGAGGGGTTTTGAATTAGGTGGTGGAGGTGTTTTGAATTACATGGTGGTAAGGTGTTTTAAATTACGTGGGGGTGAGGTGTTTTGAATTGCGTGGTGGTGAGGTGTTTTGGATTACGTGGTGGTGAGGTGTTTTAAATTTGGTGGGGGTGAGGTGTTTTAAATTACGTGGGTGTGAGGTGTTTTAAATTACTTGGTGGTGAGATGTTTTAAATTAGGTAGGGGTGAGGTATTTTAAATTACATGGGGGTGAGGTGTTTTAAATTACTTCGTGGTGAGGTGTTTTAAATTACGTGGTGGTGAGGTGTTTTGAATTGCATGGTGGTGAGGTGTTTTAAATTACTTGGTGGTGAGGTGTTTTGAATTACTTGGTGGTGAGGTGTTTTAAATTACTTGGTGGTGAGGTGTTTTAAATTACTTGGTGGTGAGGTGTTTTGAATTATGTGGTGGTGAGGTGTTTTGAATTGCGTGGTGGTGAGGTGTTTTGAATTGCGTGGTGGTGAGGTGTTTTTAATTATGTGGTGGTGAGGTGTTTTTAATTATGTGGTGGTGAGGTGTTTTGAATTGCGTGGTGGTGAGGTGTTTTGAATTACTTGGTGGTGAGGTGTTTTGAATTACGTGGTGGTGAGGTGTTTTGAATTACGTGGTGGTGAGGTGTTTTTAATTATGTGGTGGTGAGGTGTTTTTAATTATGTGGTGGTGAGGTGTTTTGAATTGCATAGTGGAAAGGTGTTTTGAATTATGTGGTGGTAAGGTGTTTTAAATTATGTGGTGTTGAGGGGTTTTGAATTAGGTGGTGGAGGTGTTTTGAATTACATGGTGGTAAGGTGTTTTAAATTACGTGGGGGTGAGGTGTTTTGAATTGCGTGGTGGTGAGGTGTTTTGGATTACGTGGTGGTGAGGTGTTTTAAATTTGGTGGGGGTGAGGTGTTTTAAATTACGTGGGTGTGAGGTGTTTTAAATTACTTGGTGGTGAGGTGTTTTAAATTACTTGGTGGTGAGATGTTTTAAATTAGGTAGGGGTGAGGTATTTTAAATTACATGGGGGTGAGGTGTTTTAAATTACTTCGTGGTGAGGTGTTTTAAATTACGTGGTGGTGAGGTGTTTTGAATTGCATGGTGGTGAGGTGTTTTAAATTACTTGGTGGTGAGGTGTTTTGAATTGCATGGTGGTGAGGTGTTTTAAATTACTTGGTGGTGAGGTGTTTTGAATTACTTGGTGGTGAGGTGTTTTAAATTACTTGGTGGTGAGGTGTTTTAAATTACTTGGTGGTGAGGTGTTTTGAATTATGTGGTGGTGAGGTGTTTTGAATTGCGTGGTGGTGAGGTGTTTTGAATTGCGTGGTGGTGAGGTGTTTTTAATTATGTGGTGGTGAGGTGTTTTTAATTATGTGGTGGTGAGGTGTTTTGAATTGCGTGGTGGTGAGGTGTTTTGAATTACGTGGTGGTGAGGTGTTTTGAATTACGTGGTGGTGAGGTGTTTTAAATTACGTGGTGGTGAGGTGTTTTGAATTACGTGGTGGTGAGGTGTTTTGAATTACGTGGTGGTGAGGTGTTTTGAATTGCGTGGTGGTGAGGTGTTTTGAATTGCGTGGTGGTGAGGTGTTTTGAATTACGTGGTGGTGAGGTGTTTTGAATTGCGTGGTGGTGAGGTGTTTTGAATTACGTGGTGGTGAGGTGTTTTGAATTACATGGTGGTGAGGTGTAATCGTCACAAACTTCCCGTCTGCACCTACCCCTCCCGTATGTGTGTGCTGAGGGATCTCTTTTTTAAATTTTATATATTTTTTCAACCTAAATTGCCCATAAAAATGGAATATCACAAACACTACAAATACATTTGTGCAAAATAATTGTTTGTATTCTGATTGGTGTAAATCATGACAACACAGCAACTCAGGTACAGTCATTCTCCTCAGGTAAAACAAGCCCGTTCCTCAGCAACGACGCTAGTTTTAATAGTTTTAATATATTTGCTGTGCAGGTCGAATGTCCTGTCGAAGCGGTCGAACCTGTCATGTGTTTTTACACACGGAGCTGGACGTTGCAGCAAGTAGACTACTTCGGCTACGCCGCTGTTATTAGTGTTGGACCGTCGGTCTTGTTACTATTAAGTTACTTAGCTTTCCATTTGCACATTTTATAGTCAACAATATATCTGGAATGCCTTCCAAATTTTAAATTGAAAGTTCCTCTTGATCATATTCTCCATTTATTCTGTGAACGATTTGCCAAACGTCATTCCGTTTTTTATTTGAGGGTATTGATTGATGTTGATTTTACTGCTATTAATTTATCCACAGATGTTCGATTTGCCGAGATCTCGCCAATCATTTACAATTTGTGATGCTTTGTCACTAACTGGACACTTTCATCCATAATTATGCACTCTGCGTCTCTGCTGTCTCTTGGTAAAGTGTTTAAAAGTTGAGGTGATTATAGTTTAGCCGTTACGTTTTATGTATTTGTCATTAATTATTTTATTTAATCTTTTAATCCAGAAGGATTAATTATCTATGTATAAGTAATTGCGTGATTGTTTTATCTCACATGCAATGTTTTTTTTGCCACTACCCTTATATCAACCACCTAAACACTGAGGTTCTGACAGCACGCACGCACACACGCATGCATGCATGCACGCACACGCACGCACGCATGCATGCATGCATGCATGCACACGCACGCACACACACCTTCTCTTCTCCACAATATGCCTTTTCTGGTCTTTTATGTCCACTTCCGGCCACTTCTAGAGCTTTCTACCCTCTCAACCAATCATTGAGACTCACTCAATTAGTGAGCCTGAGCACTGGCCAATCATTGGAATGGTGTGTGTCGAAAACATTGTTTCAAATTCTTATATTAATATCATATCGCCTCATGGAATTTACTGATTGTGCTTTCCTCCATTGAAATCCATGCACTGACACCTCAGTGACGCAAAATAAGCTGGGAGGTCATTCTTCTCCTTCACACCTCAAATCACCAATCACATGCTCAACCATCATGATTCAGTATCTACCAGCCCTGCCTTTTATGTTTATAAATATTCTAGATTGGGTATTAATTCAGAAGTCACCACAGGTTTGTTCACAATTACATCCACAATAATGGGACAATTCCATCTTCAAGGGGTTTTGAAGGCAATCTCAATTTCTTTCACAAAGCTCTGAGCAGGTGTGTATCTACCCTCAGGAGAGCCAGGAAACAATATTTCGCTACTCAAGACTGAACGGTCAAACCTGTCTCTCTCCTCCAAATCGTGGTGGCATCTGGTCAAATCTGTTTCTGGTGTTTGCCCCCCCTCCATCCCCTCACTCACCTCAAACGGCTACACAGCTGACACCGCACATGAAAAAGCTGAATGCCTCAACTGTGTGTTTGCCTCTAAATCTTGTGTCCCAAACCCATCCCTCTCTGTACCCACCGTACCCAGTCGAACCCAGCTGCTCCTAGACTCTGTGTCCTGACAAGGTGGAGAAGTTTCTGTCAAACCTCGACTCTGATTCTGCAACTGGACCAGACGGCATCAGCCCACGGGTCCTAAAATCCTGCTCTGCCGCTCTATCTCACCCTCTCTCTGTTCTCTTCACCCTCTCTTTTGCTCAAGGCCATCTGCCATCTGCTTGGAAATCAGCCAACATTACCGCTTTGCACAAAAAGGTGCAAAAACAGATCCTTGCAAGGACAGACCAATCAGCCTGCTCCCAATCATCAGCAAGGTCATGGAATCAATCATTGCTTCTGACATCAAATCCTTCCTCTTCTCCAATGGCTTGATCTCGGATCATCAATTTGGATTCAGACCAGGTCATTCTACTCTGGACATGTTGCTTCTGCTGTCCAAAGAATGGATGGAGGTCCTCAATGCCAAACAGGAAATTAGAGCTGTCTTCCTTGACATATCACGTGCCTTTGATAGGGTCTGGCACCCTGCACTGCTCAACAAACTCTCCTGTGGTATCCATGGAAATCTCGGCGCATGGCTTGCGGACTTCCTCTCTGGTCGCAGTCAACATGTGGCCCTGAATGGAATTCTCTCATCTCCCCTTGCTGCTCAGGCTGGAGTTCCTCAAGGCAGTGTTCGGGGCCTGTGCTTTTTCTGGTCTTCATCAATGATTTCTTTGACTCTCTGGAAAATACTCTCTGTCTCTTTGCTGATGACTCCACTCTGCTGCTCCATATCTCAACCTTCAGATCGCCAGGCTGCAGCCTCCTCACTCTCTGCAGACCTGGACAAAATCACAGACTGGTCAAACAAGTGCAACATGTCTTTCAATCCTGACAAATCACACACTCTCACATTTTCTCTCTGAAAAAACCATCTGGACAACCCTCTCATCTACTTTCTGAACAATCCTCTCAAAGGAGTTCTGTCACTCAAGCTTTTGGGTCTCACTATCTGCCTTGATCTTTCCTGGAAAAACCACCATTCCAAGCTGGCCTCCAAAGCCAGTCGCCGTCTGGGCATCCTCCGTCGTGCGAGGTTTATTCTGGGCACTTCTGAGTCCCTCACCATATACAAAGCTTTCATCCACAGCTCAATGGAATACTGCTCTCCCCTCTGGGCTAGCGCTCCTGCCTCATACCTAACTCGGCTTCACGCAGTTGAAACCATAGCATTCAGAATCATTGGTATCTCCCGCGATGAAGCTGCTTCTGAGGGCCTTTCACTCTCTCACCACAGGCATGTTGGTGGACTTTTTCTTCTACAACCCCTCTCCGGTTTAGCTCCCCCAGCTCTGTCTGAGCTTTGTCCTGCAAATATTCCTTCAGGACACACAAGATCTGTCAGCAACCCTCTGCCGGTTGAAACTGCCAAAATCAAGACGATCTGCTCACCTTCACTCTTTTATTCCTCTTTTTTCACACCTCTGGAACAAACTTCCACATTCGCTTCAATCCCACTCCACCCTCCAGGTCTTTAAAACAGCTGTTCACCACCATCTTTTATCTCCCCCCATCCAAAACCTTGAACTTTTCTACCCCTGTTAAAACACACCAATCTACCTCTTTCATTCTCCAACTTCTTTCCTAAAATTCCTAGTTGTGTTCATTTGCTTTATACCGTGTACCCCTCCCCCTCTCCCTCCTCCTCACAGCCCTCTCCCTTCCACAGATCTACCAATGCCCCTGTTCTCCACTGTTGTTGTGCTTGTATGCTTTTGTCTCTCCCCCCCCTCTTTTCTCCCGCTCCCTTTATTGTATGTTTTATGTGTCCATGCATGTTTCCGTTCTTAATGTGTTAGTTCTGATACGAGCCTTGACTCTGTATACAAAAAAGGGGTTGAATGAGCAAGAAGACAAAAACATCTAGGGAGAATTGAGACTTTAACAATCAACAGTGAAACAGTCAGTGAAGCAATGATTACATATTGTAACAGCCGAGACCCATTGCAGTTACCCAAGTTCCCCAGGTCATGTCAGAAACGACCGCACCCAAAAGCCATGTTCACAGCCCCGAGCAAGTTTTCGGACTTGTTACCTCCACCACCAAAGGTGGGTGGAGGTTATGTTTTCACCACTGTCTGACTGTGAACAGGAAATCTCAAAAGGTTGCAGACAGATTCGGACGAAATTGGGGGAGAGTTTGGATATGTGACGAGGACGAAATGATGAGATTTTGGTGAAGGTACATTTCCGGACCTGGATCCGATGATTTTTAAGTGCTTCTTCACCATTGAGTAATAGGGCCAAAATCGATGACAAAACGCATGATATTTCAAAAAGTTGTGTATGGATTATGACAAAACTTGGTGGATTAGTTGGTTTGGTGATAAGAACAAGTCTCTTAGCCTGGTGTTGGCTTAGCGGTTAGGGTGCCGGCTTGGGATCCTCGGATCCTGGGTTCGAATCCCGGTCGATCGCTGAATTAACGCCAGGGGGTTGACTCAGCCTGTCATCCTTCCGAGGTCGGCAAATTGAGTACCAGCTTGCTGGGATGAATGATCACGGTGTGTATCCCGATTTAGAATAGGCACACCGTATCCCTTCGCATCCTAAGAGCGTGACCAAGGGTTGGCGTCAGGAAGGGCATCCGGCCATAAAAACATTGCCTCAAACAGGGAACCATGATTGTCATGGGGCCCGCAAGGCTAACCCCCACTCTAGCGGGGAAAATGGCCTTAAAACGATCATTCATTCATTCATTCATTCATTCAACAAGTCTCTTAGATTTTGGTTCCTGTACGGATCTATATCCGACCTATCAGTGGAATACAAAACGTAAACTGTTCAGCCTGGCGAAGGAATGCTGTCTTCCGAGTGCCAGTCTCATTTGTCATGTTACAATACTCGTTGGGATCGTCTAACCGACCGAGTTATGCATGGAGAGGTGCATGTGACCTTCCTAATCTGGCCGAGCAACCGTAAATCACGAGCGCTCTGAGCCTCATTGAGCTGGCTTGTCTCATGACACTGAAATCACCACAATGAGCAGAATCCATCCCCGAGATATTTACACAACAATTTCAATTTATTTCATTTATTTAACAATGCATTTATTTAACAATGAAATGGCATGGGGGAAGGATTGTATAAAGCAATGGCAACCAGTAGTCAATAAATAAAGAAATCTCAATTAATCAGTAAATAAAACCTTTTTTCCCTCACCACGCTCACAACGATGCCAACAAACAATGATGCCAAGAAGCCAATTTCAAACCCGGAAGCAAGCTGTGCAGGAGTTCTGGAGCAGAGTTTGACATATCGATCACTCTCACTCATAAACGTCTCTCTCCAATTGCAGCTGTAAACATCTCTCTCTCCGAGTTCAGTGGGAAACTCTCTCTCTCTCCCTCTCCTCCTCTCCCCCTCTCAATCTCATCCTCTTCCCCTCTCTCCCTCTCCACACCCCCCCCCCTCTCTCTCTCTCCCTCTCTCTCCCTCTCCTCCTCGCCTCCTCTCCCCCTCTCTTCCTCTCCTCCTCTCCTCCTCTCCCCCTCCCCTCCTCTCCTCCTCTTCCCCTCTCTCCCCCCCCCCCTCTCTCTCTCTCTCTCTCTCTCTCTCGAAGTTCTGCATAGCCAACTGACCTCAAAATAGCTCTCTCTCTCCTTTGGCATAATTACGTCCTCTCTCCAAAGCAGCAGTTAACAGTAATCACATGTGAGATCAACTGATGAGCCCCTGGTCATGCAAGCTCCCGTGGTGAGGCAATTACCCACTTCCTCAATGGTGATTCCACCCCCCTCCCACCCAACAATCCTGCGGTGAGGCTAATGGCGGCTCTCTCGATGTAGATTCGCCACACTTGTACATCATGATGGCTTGAGCTGCAAAACTCTCATGTGTGCTTTGTAAGGACATGTAAACAAAGGATAGGAACATTAAAAACGCACAGCCAGAGGTTTGAATAGGCGAAGACACAACAGTAGGATAGGGAAAACAAACATATCACTGTACATACGCAGTGTGTGTGTGTATGTGTGTGTGTGTGTGTGTGTGTGTGTGTGTGTGTGTGTGTGTGTGTGTGTGTGTGTGTGTGTGTGTGTGTGTGTGTGTCATTGGTTGTCATCTCCAAATGCAGGCTTCAGAAGGTGAAACAGAGCCTTCCCAGGTCTCGATGTATCCACCTTTGTGTGTGTGTGTGTGTGTGTGTGTGTGTGTGTGTGTGTGTGTGTGTGTGTGTGTGTGTGTGTGTGTGTCGTTAGTTGTAATTTCCAAATGCAGGCTTCAGAAGGTGAAACAGCCTTCCCAGGTCTCGATGTATCCACCTTTGTGTGCGTGTGTGTGTGTGTGTGTGTGTGTGTGTGTGTGTGTCATTGGTTGTCATCTCCAAATGCAGGCTTCAGAAGGTGAAACAGAGCCTTCCCAGGTCTCGATGTATCCACCTTTGTGCGCGTGTGTGTATGTGTGTTTGCGTGTATGTGTGTGTCACACATTTTTCTGAAGGGATCCTGCGATCATATAGTGATAAAAATAGCGTCATTGAAAAACTAATAATCCATTTACTTGGTTGGAAAGCCAATAATCTATTTTATTGGAACAATAAGTCGCAGCCATTGAATCATAAAAATCCTGTTTTCAAAGCCCGTGCTTTTCCCCATCCTATGTCGAGGCTCTTGGAGGAGCTCGACTGATATGGAAGAGCAAGAAGCAGGACATGGAGCTTTAATATAGTTTTTTCAACTGCGTGATAGCAGAAATAAGGCATGACGGATACACAAAGACCACTCAAAATTACTTATCGTATCGTAATACTTCTCGATGCAATATAAAAATATGTAATAGTACACGGAATGAGCACATGAACGACAGCAGCAGCAGCAGCAGCAGCAGCAGCAGCAGCAACAACTTGCAAAAAGAAAATCCTTATTTTTATTTATTTATTTTTTTTACTTCATTTTACATCCTCAGTGACACTCACAGATAGACGTGCAATATGCTTGTGAAGTGGAACATGCTGTCTTTCGATTAAACCCATCAGCAAGTGATGGGTAGGCATGGCTGCTACGTAAATATGACAATATTGGTGTCCAATATTGGCAACCCCAACGTAAATCAATGATGCTGCACTCCCAAGTGCCTAACAATATTCAATTATCATGCACCGGGTAAGAGAGTCTGGCAGAATTATGCTGAGGCAATACACTTACCATTGAGCCATTTATTCTGAGGTTGATAATAAATTGTCGGATTGGTGTTTTCGACGTAGGACTTGGCATCACAAAGTATGTAATGGCGTCTCTTGCATTGACATTCATCTGGGGACCCATCAACTTGCATTAGTTGGTGGATGTTAAAGATCCCACGGTGTCCTTGGCGAAGACTAGGCGAGCCATCGCCAGCACCATGAGCAAATTACAAATTCCTGTCCTAATCTTAGTCGAATATCAGTCCTGGCCAGCTGGTTCATGAAAGACTTGTGCCAAGCTTCCTTCCCCCTGCTAACCCCACAGTAATGTGGGAATAATTGTGGCCATTAAATGAAAGAGGAAGAAAGTAGTAGTGGTGGCACTTGTAATTTTAGTGGTACATGACTGAGTGGTAGTGGTCATTCACAAAATACATGACTTTTTGGGGAGTGGGTGGGTGTTTCCCAGAGCATCACAGTCACGAGATGGAATTCCAATATGGAATTTACAATTTGAAAGATCGAGCAGAATTCTGTTAAACTATGTAAGTATGAACTGTACAGGGTGTTTCAGAAAGACCCGGACAACTTTGGTTGTTACCCTGCGCTCGTGAAGCGAAAAGCAGGGTTAGGCATTCGTGTGCGTCCATGTGGAGTACGTGCATACATGTCGCGTTCGTGCATGTCTGCATTTTAAAAATTAATTTTCTCGGCAACCGTTGGTCCGATTGACATGAAATTTTGCCGTAGGAGCGCCTCCGCCTGCATAATTTTTTATTCGTAATTATGACGTAATAGGTCACGTGGCATGGACGCCATCTTGGAAAAACGTTACTCTATATCTCGGAAACAGCTCAACGGAAAATATTGAAACGAGGCTCATTGTGAAGTACTTCCCATGGGAAATATGACATGCCAATGATGATGTCATCAGTTCCTTCATCATAACTCGAAAAGTACAACGCATCCTTTTTTTCCCTCGCGGCCCCCCTGTGCTGTCTTTCCCTCACGGTCCCCCTGTACTGTCTTTCCCTCGCGGTCCCCCTGTGCTGTCTTTCCCTCACGGTCCCCCTGTACTGTCTTTCCCTCACGGTCTCCCTGTGCTGTCTTTCCCTCGTGGTCCCCCTGTGCTGTCTTTCCCTCGCGGTCCCCCTGTGCTGTCTTTCCCTCGCGGTCCCCCTGTGCTGTCTTTCCCTCACGGTCCCCCAGTGCTGTCTTTCCCTCACGGTCCCCCTGTGCTGTCTTTCCCTCGTGGTCCCCCTGTGCTGTCTTTCCCTCACGGTCCCCCTGTGCTGTCTTTCCCTCACGGTCCCCCTGTGCTGTCTTTCCCTCACGGTCCCCCTGTGCTGTCTTTCCCTCACGGTCGTCCCCCTGTGCTGTCTTTCCCTCACGGTCTCCCTGTGCTGTCTTTCCCTCGTGGTCCCCCTGTGCTGTCTTTCCCTCGCGGTCCCCCTGTGCTGTCTTTCCCTCGCGGTCCCCCTGTGCTGTCTTTCCCTCACGGTCCCCCTGTGCTGTCTTTCCCTCATGGTCCCCCTGTGATGTCTTTCCCTCACGGTCCCCCTGTGCTGTCTTTCCCTCGCGGTCCCCCTGTGCTGTCTTTCCCTCATGGTCCCCCTGTGCTGTCTTTCCCTCGTGGTCCCCCTGTGATGTCTTTCCCTCGCGGTCCCCCTGTGCTGTCTTTCCCTCATGGTCCCCCTGTGCTGTCTTTCCCTCGTGGTCCCCCTGTGATGTCTTTCCCTCGCGGTCCCCCTGTGCTGTCTTTCCCTCACGGTCCCCCTGTGCTGTCTTTCCCTCACGGTCCCCCTGTGCTGTCTTTCCCTCGTGGTCCCTCTGTGATGTCTTTCCCTCGCGGTCCCCCTGTGCTGTCTTTCCCTCACGGTCCCCCTGTGCTGTCTTTCCCTCACGGTCCCCCTGTGCTGTCTTTCCGTCACGGTCCCCCTGTGCTGTCTTTCCCTCACGGTCCCCCTGTGCTGTCTTTCCCTCACGGTCTCCCTGTGCTGTCTTTCCCTCACGGTCCCCCTGTGCTGTCTTTCCCTCACGGTCCCCCTGTGCTGTCTTTCCCTCACGGTCCGGTCCCCCTGTGCTGTCTTTCCCTCACGGTCCCCCTGTGCTGTCTTTCCCTCGCGGTTGTCAGCTCTTTCACGAGCCTCGATTCAGTATATAAAAAATTTGATCTGATCAGTATGAAAAAAAAAGAATTCTCTGCGACTGTTGGTCTTATACTCTTACGGATACAAAATTTTCACCATAGGAGCGCTTCCTCCTGTAGAATTTTAAAAATGCTAATTATGACGTCATAGGTCACGTTGTACGGGCGCCATCACGGAAAAATCGAAAAACGTTGCACTTCTATCTCCAAAACCACTCCATGGGAAAAAATTGAAATGTGGCTCATTATAAAGAACTCCATATGGGGAATAGGTGTTGTTAATGATGATGTCATTTATGCCTTAATTATGACGTCATAATTCCACCGGGACAACGCTTAGTCTGACCAGTTTTAAATTTATTGAGCATGATCTACATTGAGATATGTATATTGAATTACCTGTGACTGACATTTTTGGATTAACTTGCGGTTGGGACCTCTGTTGGTGTAGCTCCCTCTTGAAGTTAGTAATGAGATGCACCAACTTTCTTACAGAACATATATTTGTCCAACTGATTCTGAACAAAGAATAACCCACCAGGTATTGCTTGGTGATCATTTTCATTTTGTACCTCATGTGGAAGAATTTTCCAGGCTGCTGCAAGCAACAATAATGTAATTTGCCTGCATTTTTTTTTTCATTTGACTACCTTGGTAGCTCGTGAACTGTAAGAAAAGCAAAATGAATGTATGCTACAACCTCATACAGCAAACACATGAAAAAATTTCTATAAAGTAAATCTCTACATCTCCATATGACGTAAAAGCAATAGATCATATCACTCACGGAATATGTTAACCTCTCCTCCTCGTGCTCCGAGAGGATACTGCAGAGGTAGCACACTTACTTTTGAGCTTTCTTTGTCTGGGATTGATGCTCGGCCAGACTACAAACTGTCGATTGGTGCTTCACAGGCACACTAAGTTGGATTGGTGTCTTTCACGAAGGGTAGATGACCTTTCACCAAGACCATGGATAGATCCAAGATTCCTGCCTTGGCCACACTGGAAGGGCTAAGGCAAACCACCAAGTGTAATTATTGCCATCAAATTGCTTTAGCAGCACCAACCTTGTCTTGAGGGAGAGCATCATAGACAGATATGTATATATTTGGACCTCCAAGACAGTACTGAGATGGAACCGGTGGTGCTGGAGGTTTCTTTTGCGGATATTTTACGATGTTCTTCCTTCTTCAATAATCTTGAAAAAGTGTGATTTGAGGTGTAATTGTGTGCATGACTTGGGTGGAGGTAAAGGACATTGAACGCTTGCCTGGCTTCATTTGCAGAGATAGGTATAGATCTCGCCATGATTAGGTGTCGAAGATTGTGCGGAAACAAGGTGATGGAGCGGAACGGGAGGAACGTCGAGGGAGAAGAAAATGGTGGGGTGAAGGTTTTTGCAGCAGGGTGCTGTCGTGGAAGACGAGGGAGGGGGTTAGCACAAGATCTTAAAGTTATTTACTTGTTGGACCCGCACCAGTAGGTTGATGAACTCCAAACTTTGAGTTTATTTCAAAGTCAAACACAAGTGGTCGATGCGGCATGGTGGGGTGAAGGTTTTTGCAGCAGGGTGCTGTCGTGGAAGACGAGGGAGGGGGTTAGCACAAGATCTTAAAGTTATTTACTTGTTGGACCCGCACCAGTAGGTTGATGAACTCCAAACTTTGAGTTTATTTCAAAGTCAAACACAAGTGGTCGATGCGGCATGGTGGGGTGAAGGTTTTTGCAGCAGGGTGCTGTCGTGGAAGACGAGGGAGGGGGTTAGCACAAGATCTTAAAGTTATTTACTTGTTGGACCCGCACCAGTAGGTTGATGAACTCCAAACTTTGAGTTTATTTCAAAGTCAAACACAAGTGGTCGATGCGGCACAGTACCCCAAAAAACATCTTTTGACTGTCCGTCTTTGCCCCTTTTTCTTTGCCCCTTCTTCTTTGCTACTCTCCTTTCCATTTATGTCGTCGCAGTGAGATAACAACCACAAAAATCCCTCCTTCTACAAACTGCTCACAATTGCGAGAGATTTGATATCTGGAAGCACCCAGAAACTATACCCATTCCATTGTGTTTCTCCCATGCAGCTTATCGAAGCGAACTCCAACATTATAACTTGTTACCTTTTTGCCAGTCGATGCATCCTTTAGAATAGACATCCCAAAGTACCCATCTCCGCTTTGGTAAGGGATCACGGTTCATTGACCAAACTGTTCAACTTTTTCAGAGTTTTGTTCCTGAGGCTCTTTTCAGAATCGTCACCGAACCCCGGATTGCCTCCAGTTGTAGTTCATTTGTCGTAATATTCCCAGGGATGGTTTTCAAAATCTCAGTGAGGTTCTTCTTCATCATTCCTTTTGCTCCAATAATTATCACTGGTATAATTTCGATGCTCTTCATCTTCCAAGATATCTTGACCTCATTTTTGAGGTGAAAGGTGTATTTGGTCATTTTCTTTATTTCTCTGTTGTTTAGGCCAAAAACTCTGGGTTTTTGGCCTAAATTACAATTAGCAATGCCATTTTTTTTTTTTCTGCACCAATGTACAGTATCTGGTCACAATGATTTGTTTTCCATGGTCACTCTTGATTGGATCATCAGATCACATGTGAGTGTTATCTTCTTGTTTTCAATTATTGCTTTTGGTTCATGTTTTGGTGTGTGTGTGTGTGTGTGTGTGTGTGTGTGTGTGTGTGTGTGTGTGTGTGTGTGTGTGTGTGTGTGTGTGTGTGTGTGTGTGTGTGTGTGTGTGTGTGTGTGTGTGTGTGTGTGTGTGTGTGTGTGTGTGTGTGTGTGTGTTTGTTTTATGTTTGTGTGTCAGAAAGTGATGGAAGAGGTTTTTGCCTGATTCTCAGTGTGGCCTTCATTGTGATAGAGGGTGGGTCGACATGATCTGTTTACGGAAGTTAGAGGAGAAGTCTATATTAACACAACTAACTAATAATACAGCTTTGTTTTCCATCAGGCCTTTTTGGTTGGTGCTACAGAAGTATAATATATCTCTTGTGATGGTAATATTTGTTTAATTCGTTCATCATGAAACGATCGCAGAGTGACATATGATTGATATATACCACAAGGATTTGAAGAGGAGAATATTTTTTTTCCTGGAGTGTACCTTCACCCCCATGGATTTTAACCATTATTACCCTCGCCAGTGGAGAGGGTATTGCATTTGAGTCCGCTTGTTTGTCTGTTTGTTTGTTTGTCCGCACAGAATAAATATGATTTTCTCTGCAACCGTTGGTCCGATTGACAGGAAATTTTCACCATTGGTGCAACTCCACCTGTACAATTTTTTTAATGATATTTTTGATGTCATAGGTCACGTGGTATGGGCGCCATCTTGGAAAAAACGAAAAACGTTGCACCTCTATATCTCCGAAAGCGCTGATTAGAAACAATTGAGACATGGCTCATTGTAAAGAACTCTCCATGGGGAATAAAATATGTTAATGATGATATCATAGGTGCCTCCATTATGACGTCATAATTCGACAAGTACAAAACTTCATCCGATCAAGATGAAATTCCTTGAGCGTCATGTTGGCATAAATTGGTGGAGAAAAAATAATTATGTCATTGGTCACGTGGTTCGGCCGCCATCTTGGAAAAACCGAAAAAAAAATTGCTCTATATCTCTGAAAACGCTGAATAGAAAAAATTGAGACGGCTCATGGCAAAGAACTCTCCATGTGGAATAACATATGTTAATGATGATGTCATAAATCGCCAAGTACAAAACTTCATTCGATCAAGATGAAATTTCTAGAGCATCTAGGGATAAATTGGTGGAGAAAAAAATAATGACGTCATCGGTCACGTGGTTCGGCCACCAATTTTGTTTTAACACAAAAGCCTTAAAAACCACTGAAAACATGTCCTAGCGAGGGTCTGCAATCTCTGATCGCTCTTTCTAGTTTGAATCTGGTGATTGAGAGATGCAAGAAGCACTGCTAACTCTGTGGGGTAGATGTGCTGTACAAATGCAGTGCCAAATAGGTAGATGAAAGGACTAGATGACCAGCGATACTGACACTGACTGAAATTTTGGTTGCTGATGAAAGTGACAGTGGCCATCACCAGAAAGAGTATAGAGAGAGTAGCACATATACTTGATGAGTTAACGTTAGAGTGGAGGTTAATGATAGGCATGGCAAAAATAAATGTGCTGGAAGCAGGGGGAGACTTTGAGTAAGAGCAGGACACACATGGCTGATATACATCAGAGGATAAGACATTCAAGGCAGTGACTGACTTCAAATACCTTGGAGCAGTGCAATTTTGGAAGAGGAACGACCTCCCATGTCCTTCCTTCCTCAGGCCATTGTGCCTTTGGGGGTACCACCTCAGATTTGCGGTCAGGCAAAACCTTTCCAAGTGGTCTTTCCTTCTACATCTCTTGCAGATGTCCACAAAAGGCCACCTTGGACCCTTGGGGGGCTTGCCAAAGGGGGTGCACAGTTGCTCCAAGTCTGTGGCTCAGGTTGCTTCATTTTGCATTCAGATTTCCCCACTGCGATCGTCCTGGCAACTATATCACCTTTGCCAAACTTAACAATTTCCGGCTTATGCCTCGTAGCATCTGGGAAATACTCATTTCCGCTGGTTGATGTTCCTCACAAAGAGTCTCCCGCCACACAGTGTACCGTCACACTTGGCCAATTTGCGCTATAGCCAAACTTCAACAAATTGCTTAGCCTGGCTGCATATTAGGCAGCTTTGTGCATGATTGCCATGCACTGGAGCTCACCCATACCTCCTGATCAGCAAGTTTAAAATCGAGCCTTTCCCATGACGTTGCTGGCAGCTCATGTTAATTGATCCTCACAGTCTGGTCGATCTTCTGGACCAGCTCCTGCAAAGACTCACCAGAGTTTAATTTTCAGTGTTAGAGGTAAGACCAGACCATATTTGTTCTGTGTTGTTTTACCAAAATTTGGCTTCATGCGGTGAAGATTTAAGTGCTGGTCATCAGACATTTCATGATCCCCACAGAGTTGCCATCAGATTTATTGTGTGGTCCACTTATAGACTAATTGTTGAGCTGGGCCACACATTCAAATTGCCAGGAAATCCTACAAGTTTTTGGCCGATCACAAAACTGTATATGTGGGGGATAATCTTTCCTTAGGCTGGACAAACCATCTCCCCAACATCAGAATACAGTCTGGGGATTGCACTTCCCTCCAGGCTCTCCATTACCCAATCACAGAGCCATAGATGTGCAAATACGGTTACTGGCAAAATACGGTCATAAGAAGGTGAAATGGGTCAATTTCACCTTCTTATGAAGACAACGGATGCATCACTCCTCCTATCTCTGCACTCCTGTACTTGAGGAATCTCCGCCTTTATCCGATTGTCATGAGTGACCAGCTGCTCCTCTGTGACACCACAATCAACCAATCAGGGCTCCCACTCGTACCTTTTCTGGAAAGCCTTCTCTTGTGTGGCTACCTGGAACACCAACCCCTTATATTTGTGCTGTTAGGTCCTCACATTGATCAGTCACTTGGACAATCCCTTTTCTGTGCTGGTGCAAGCTAGCATCGACACTATCATGATAGTGCTGCAGGACATTACATGCCAAAGCATCTTTCTTGTTTGCTCGCTGCATCTCCGCATTTATTAGCTCATTCCCTACGCAGCGGGAGACGGGGTTTTGCTGTGTGTGTGCGTGCGTGCGTGCGTGCGTGCGTGCGTGCGTGCACCCGTCAGGGCCGTAACCTTTTTACCATTTGAGTTTTTGTCATGAAATTTTCAACAAACCTTTATTATGAGAATATGGAGAAGGCTTTGCATTTTCAGATGCTTTCTAGTTTGTTTTGTTTCACTTTCTAATTTTTCCTTAAACCCAATCTTTCCAACGGGGTTTTATTCAATTTTGGAATCAATCTCATGACTTGCTCATTTCATGTCTGAAACTTATTTTTGTTTCATGTCATTTCCATGTCGTTTCATTGCCCCTATTTCATGTCTTGGTTCATTTCATACTTTTCTCCTTTGTTGAAATTTGTTGTCCAACTTGGTTGATTTTTGAATTACTCGATCAAGTCTTCATTATTTTCTTTAACTTTAACTCCCATCTCGACTTTGCTGTTTTATTTTATCTTTTAACTTATATTTCAGCTTGGCATTAGACTCTCATTTTATCTTTGAACTCATCCCTCACCGACATTATGACCTGGAGTACCAATGATTGATGCACCTGTAGACGAGGCACTTCCTTGAGTGGCACTGGGGATGGGGATGAGTTCCTACCCAAAGCTTATCCTCACAACTAAACCACTCGACCTCATATTATGTGTGGCCTCTTCATCCACCATTTTGGCCAAATTACAAACAAATAAAACTTAAACATTTATAGTGTGGTGGCTTAATTTTGCCTTCAGGAGGAGTGGGTTGGCCGGTGGCATTTTAATTGAAGGGAATTGATTCGGAATCCAAGTGTCTCGGTCATCTTTTCTTCCATGCTATAATTGTAAACTCATTGCTTTCGCACACAAACTTTTTCTAATTTTATCCCTGGAGAGATCAGGTTTGAATCTTGCTACTGCAATCAAATATTACCTCTGTCGTAGCTGTCTGAATGGATGCAACCACTCCAAATGGCTACCATTGTACATTGGAGCCTTGACCCAAAGCTTTTACCCTGGTCTATGAGTAGTTTATGCAAGCCTGTCATCCGGCAGGAATAATTCCGGACCATTGAGTTTTGACCATTTGGCCATTGAGTCTGCCCTCTGCACGGTTCCGGCTCTGCTCTGCTGCTCCTGGCTTCACCTGCTCGGCTCCTTCGCTGTTTCCTCGGGCTCACTCTCGTGGGTTGTGCCCATTGTTTGCAGTGGCGGTGGTGGCGGTTTGCCGCCGTGATCTTGATTAGCGGCAGCGGTCGTTTGCCGCTGCATTTGCCGCTTTGCCTCCTCAACCTTGGCCTCGTGCTCGTCTCTTCGCTCCTGTCTGCCCTCTGCATGGTCCTGGCTCTGCTCCTGGCTTCACCTGCTCGGCTCCTTCGCTGTTTCCTCGGGCCCACTCCCGTGGGTTGTGACGATTGTTTCGCCTCCTCACCCTTGGCCTTGTGCTCGTCCCTTCGCTCCTGCTGGCATGGCTCTGCGGTACTCCGCCGCAAGGCTTCTCCTGCTTAAAACCCGCTCCACCCCATCATGCATCTCTGCAATCAAATCGAATGGACTCCTGCGTCGACCCAGGTACATTCACCGTGGCTCCGGTCGTAAGTTTGTTTATTTACAATCAGGTCACTCCATCCCCATCCTCTGGTCGGCTCAGCGCACTCCCACTCATCGTCCCAACACACCTGGTCACAACAACGCACAAAATCGCACCTCCTGTCTGCGAACCCTGGCCAAATCACCTGGATTCATACCCGCCGTACAAAACAACATCAAGCTCACCCTGTTCAATACCCGGTCCCTCAACAACAAATGCCTCATCCTGAACGACTACATCCTGGAAAATAAACTGGACTTTCTCTGTCTCACTGAGACCTGGCAACAACCACTGGACGACTACACGCTCAACCTCACCACACCCAATGGATATTCTTACATCAATAAACCACGCTCGGAGGGCCGAGGTGGTGGAATTGCCGTTATTCACCGACAAGACATCAAGACCAACCTCATCTCCATCTCATCTGCTCCATCATTTGAACACCTGGCTTTTAAACTCTCTGGTCACACACAGTCAGTCATGGCTGTTGTCTACCGCCCTCCCAAACCACACCCATCATTCCTGTCTGACTTCTCCTACTTTCTGACCCAGCTATGTTCCCTCTCCCCCTCAATCCTCCTCCTTGGTGATTTCAATATCCACATGGACTCCACTGACTCCACGCTAACCACTGACTTCACTGATTTACTCACCTGCTTTAACCTCACTCAACATGTCAACTTTCCTACCCATAACCGTGGTCACATTTTGGACCTTGTCTGCTCTACTGGACTAATTTTGCACCATCTCTCTGGCTCCGACCTCACTCTCTCTGACCACCTAGCCATCACTCTGACCATCAACATCCCCACCCCAGCACCAAGGCATTATCGCACTATCAACTTCCGTAAGCTAAACGCTCTTTCACCTGCCTCATTCTCATCGACCCTCTCTGAAAAAATGTCCACTTCTCCCTTCGTTGACCTCCACACCCCTTCTGACCTCACTGACTACTACAACCACACTCTCTCCTCCTGCCTTGACCAACTTGTGCCTATAAAAACCAAAACAGTTTCTTTCACCCATTCTGCTCCCTGGTTTACCCCTGAACTCCGCCTGATGAAAACTCGTGCTCGCCAACTTGAAAGACTCCGCAATAAAACAGGTCTCACAGTTCACTCCCAGGCCTACAAGGACCACATACAACACTATAAAGATGCCCTCTCCCGCGCCCGCTCCGCCTACTACTCTCAAATTATCCACTCTGGCTCCGGAAACCCAAAAGCACTCTTCCCTACAATAAACAAACTCCTCAGCCCCCTGAACACCACCACCCAGTCACTCACAATAGACAACTGCATCTCCTTCCTTTCAATCTTCCAACGCAAAATTGAAAACATCTACAACAGCTTGACCACCGCCGCACCCGCTCCCCCTCAAACCACCTGCCCCACCTTATCCTGCCATCCCCTGTCTCAATTCTCCCCAGTCTCCCCTACTGACCTCTCTGAACTCCTCATCGGAATGAAAACTGCCACCTGCACTCTTGACCCCATCCCCTCCAGCTTTGTCAAGGCCTCCCTTCCTGCTCTCTCTCCACTTATCATTGCAACAATAAACTCCTCCCTGTCTACAGGCATCGTCCCACCATCCCTCAAAATTGCTGCTGTTACCCCCATTCTGAAAAAACCTGGACTAAACCCTGACACCCTAAATAACTTCAGACCCATCTCCAACCTACCCTTTCTGTCAAAGGTTTTGGAACGCGCTGTAGCCACTCAACTCAAACATCACCTCTCTGCCAATAACCTGTATGAAACATTCCAATCCGGATTCCGCTCCAACCACAGTACTGAAACTGCTCTCCTCAAAATCACCAACGACCTTCTCCTCTCCTCTGACGCTGGCAACCTCAACATTCTCATCCTCCTCGACCTCAGCGCCGCCTTTGACACCATCGATCACACCATCCTCCTCACCCGACTTGAAACCACCTTTAACATTACCGGCACTGCCCTCTCTTGGATTAAATCATACCTCTCTGACAGACGTCAGTTCATCTCCATCAATAACTGCAAATCCCCTACTGCTCCCCTCCCCCAAGGTGTCCCCCAAGGTTCAGTTCTTGGCCCCCTCCTCTTCATCCTTTACCTGTCCCCCCTCGGTCACTTAATCCGCCGTCATGGTCTCCAATTCCACTGCTTCGCCGATGACATCCAGCTTTTCATCTCCACCAAGTCCATCTCCACCGCCACCCACTCTATCCTGACAAACTGCATCACTGAAATAAAATCCTGGCTTCAAATCAACTTCCTCAAACTTAACTGTGATAAATCTGAAATAATCATCATTGGCCCAAAAACGCTCACCAAGTCCACCCATAACTTTGCCCTCAACATCGACGGTTTCCCAGTATCCACCTCCCCTCACATCCGGAATCTTGGCATCATCTTTGACCAAACCCTCTCCTTCGACAAATACACTAAACAGATCACAAAGACAGCCTGCTTTCACCTGAAAAACATCGCCCGTCTCCGTCCATCCCTCTCCTCCGTGGCTGCAGAAACCCTCATCCACGCCTTCATCACTTCCCGTCTGGACTACTGCAATAGCCTCCTTTATGGTTCACCCTCAACAATCACCAATAAACTCCAATACATTCAGAACTCCGCTGCCCGTCTACTCACCCATTCCCGGACCCGTGACCACATCACCCCCGTCCTTTACAAGCTTCACTGGCTCCCCATCTCCCAGAGAATCCAGTACAAAATCCTCCTCTTGACCTACAAAGCCCTCCATAACCTGGCCCCATCCTACCTGGCTGACCTCCTCTCCAGACACACTCCCACCCGCAACCTCCGCTCTGCTGGTACCAACCTCCTGACCCCCCCCCCCCCATCCGGACCAAATTTAGATCCTGGGGGGACAGGGCCTTCTCCATCGCTGCTCCCACCCTCTGGAACTCGCTACCTCACACCATCAGAGACTCCTCCTCACTCACCACATTCAAAACATCACTCAAGACCCACCTGTTCAACACTGCATTCAACATTTAACCCACAGCATCTAACCCCTGACTATCTCCTCTCCTTCTCCCTCCTTTGTGCTTTGAATATTTCCCTATTGATTCTTCTTTTTTTGCAATTGTTTTTATGTTTTGCTATGCATTATGTTTTGCACTCTGTCAAAGCGTCTTTGGGCTTCCTGAAAAGCGCTATATAAAATAAATGCATTATTATTATTATTATTATTGAATCAAATAAGTTCCAATAATTTAACTCTCTAGGGACCCTAACTGAACCCGATTATTTGCTCGACAAAATGGCGGCAACACGAGGTTCACATTACTTATTATATAAATAAATAAATAAATTATTACACACCATGTGCCAAACAATGCACACGATAACAGCACAATAAAAAAACCTATTTCCACTAGATTCAACAACCACTCACGAGACCCAGGCTTTATTTTAAAGGATCTGCCAATCAGCAGGTGAAACTTGTAACCACAGCGACCTATGTGGCAAGCGGAAGAAGACATGTGCCATTGAAGGTAACAGGTGTAGGATAGGACACAGTGGATTGAAGGGACAGTGAAAAAAAGGACACGTGATCGACAAGATTGAACCACACCATAGCAAATAAATGACCTGTGAGAACCGAACACAACCACCTACGTCTCCATCGACCTCTTCCTCCCATCTCCACAACAATCACAGAGCGAGTCCTTTTTCCCAATCTGTGCCACATGACTACCAACCAACCACCACCCAAAGCCTCCAAACACTTTTCCCCCAAGGCCTTCCTCCAATCTTTGCCCCAGGCCTTCAACACATTTTTTTTTCTCACGTGATGACAGACAGACAGCTGCAGGAAGGAGAAACAGCACCTGAATGCCAGAAGATAATACGATGAGAGATCTTAGCTGAGCTATCTGTATTTTCCACATTGTATTGCTGAATTTCTTCCTTTGTATAATTCTTTCTTTTCAAATTACTCACCAACTGAGGAGATTACCTTATAACAAAATCCACATGGAGTATTTTTCTGATATTCTTTCGCATAAGGAGTCTCTGGATATGGAGCGTATTCAATATCTTTTCTAGAATGCACTAAAAGTTGGCACATACATTATTTCAAATATATGTTCAATCTTTTCGGTGACGCTTTTGAATTGGATTAATGTTTCATGCAATAATTTCTGCTTAAGTAGTTTTTTATTCATAATTTATTAGTCTCCTGTTGGTTTCACCGGAGAGGACTATCGGTTTGCTCTCTGTCTGTCCGCCCATCCGTCCGTCCATCCCACCTGTGGTTTTCCAGACTTTTTCCCATACCCTTTAACATATTCAAATGAAACTTGGTACATGGCTTTATTTTGAGAAGGTACAGAACAAGTTCGAGTTTCAGGGTGTTTCATCAATTTTTCACAGAGTTATGCCCTTTTTGGACTTATAAAATGTCACACCCACAGGGGACTTGCTTGGCAAAGCAATTCTCCCTCTTGTTCTTCATGATTTTGTAATTCTTGTTCATTACAATTTTTGTAATTCTTGTTTAAATACCTTCTGCAAATAAATGTATTCCTTTTTATTATAATTGTGTACTGAAATTAATCATGAAAACGCTTGTTATATATTGCCTTAAAGTATTTTATATAAAGAAGGTTGACATGTTGTTTTGAAACTTCTTCCTCAACATTTTAAAAAGAAACTCTTAATATTTTCATAATTTAATTAGAATCTGTTGGGCTATACAGATTTACTGAAAGTTTTTGAGAAAAAAAATCTTACATCTGATGCCTTTATAATTGGCTGGATAAATGTGTGACCATATTAAGCTTTTATTATCATTATTCCAGATGTTTACTGCAGCTTTTTATATATTACTACTTAATATTTATTACTACTTTTATTACCATTGGAAGAGTTGCAAATATAACTTGATGCTGATAAAGGTGTGACATTTTAAAATATGTAAATCCATGAATATTGTTTGAATGTTAAAATTCCTTTTGGACACTCGTTCAACTGCTTTTTGATAATCTTGGAGTTTTTCATATATATATATATAAACTGTATAATCTTACTATAATTCACCAAATGTCTGTCCGTCCATTCGAAGGTACCGCAAAAACGGCTCAACTGATCGCAACGATATTTTGGGTGGGTATTCCTGGGACCCCTGGGAGTAAAATAGGCTATATTGTTTTTCCAATTTTTCCAAGTTTTCCAATTTTCCAGTTTTTCCAAACATGATGGAATAATATTTACCGATATGAACAGTGATGTGGCTTTTGTTGAAATTCTGCAAATACTGTTTATTCTACATACCAGGAGAGAGTAAATCGACTCCTGACGAACTCTTCCTATATAAACGTGTGGCTCCGAAGTAACACGGCAGCGTGTGCAAAGCGACTGAGAAACAGGTGTAGCGGCCGCTTCCGTGTTGGAGATTCGGCACGCACTCTTCACACATAATCGTGCGACTGAGAAAGACGTGTAGCGGCCGCTTCCGTTTTGCAGAATTCAATCTTTTATCAAAATGGGCGCCATGTACTGTTTAGATTTTGATGATTTGCGTGTGATATGATTCAACGGATGTTTATATGAATCGTTTAAAATAAAAAAAGCCTTCAATTTCTGATATTTTGCCTTTTCATTTGGGCCTCCCAATTGAAGCCCCGCCCATAGGGCGGGTACCAGTTGCTAGTATCTTAAATGTAGATTATAATTTCAAAACACATTATAAACTGCTGATCTCATATAATTTTCTCAGTAATTTATTGACTTGAAATATCCTGTTTTATAAGTTGATGAGGTGGGTTAGTTTCGATAGATTGTATTGCTGGGTTTTATGAGAGATTTCGCTGAATAAAGACCTCTTTTCATTGCAGTCAGATTAATACGGAAATGATGTAAGATGGTCTTCACCTTAGCTTCATGGACACGATCTTTCACTTCTAGCTCTCTATTTGTAGAAAGTGGAAGGAGGGCCTCTGTCATAAGTTAAAATTACCTACCTACTGCTGTTTATCCTTGTGCTCAAATCATCATTAACAAACAACAAAATGTACTATTTTAAGACATGTTGAGTGGTTTTTTATCTCGATGCTTCTTATAATACCCTTTTAAAACTCTTTTATTACAGACCCCTCTAATTTTATGTATCTTGTTTTGGTCCAAGAGTTGCTTCATTATTCCTTCCTTTCAGTCTCAAGTATGTTCACTTCATGTCAACAGAATGTTTTGGTTTGTTACAATCTCTTCGTTAATTGTTATTTATTACCACATGAAATATTTTATCATTTTTTTGTTCAATTTTTTGAGATCAGTGGAATGCCATTTTGTTTGTTGTTTTGGGATAATTTATTTCCTTGATGACAAATGTTAAAACAAAAGGTGTGATGTTTGAGGAAGGTTTAATAATTTGTTCATTGTATAATTAAGTTATTTGTTTAAATCAGAAGTACATGTGCAGGTAGATCTGTGGTTTGTAAATTTTCCACATTTTAATGTTTTCTTTGACTATTTATAATGTAAATTGCTGCTAGAGAGTCAATCACATTCTCAAAAGTAGGTTTTCCTTGGCCTATAAAAGAGGCTGTAGAGAAAAAACGTATGATTCTTTGACCCAATTGGTGGTGCAGAAAACGATTGCACAGATGCCCGAGACATTTAATTCAAGTGGTAATTCAAGATTGTGGTGGCTCCAGACTGCAAAGCTCTGATATTAGTTTCTAAATAATTACATAGCATAAACTTTTCCCTTTTGAGCTTTAATTTCCCTCTGTTAAAATAGAGACTTCACATCTTGCCCTTTAAAAATAATACACCGAGCGTGCTTCATTTTTTGTTCTTTTTCTTGTGTCGCAGACAGGGAAGAAAGTGAGGCGACCTTCAGGGGCTCCGAGTACTTTTCCTATGATCTGGCAACAAGCCCGATTCAGAGCAGCAGTGATGAGATTTCATTGTGGTTCAAGACCCTTCAACGGAATGGACTCATTCTACACACGGGCAAGGCAGCCGACTACGTAAATCTGGCACTCAAGGCTGGTGCGGTGTCCCTCGTGATCAACCTGGGCTCGGGTGCATTTGAGGCCCTCGTTGAACCCGTAGCAGGAAGGTTCAACGATGACGGCTGGCACCAAGTGAAGGTTGAACGGAACTTACGGCAGGTAAAGTGGCTACTCTGGTACAGGAGAGTTGGAGTTTTGTTGGCACTAGGCATAGCCCACCTATCACGTAGTGAAATCACGACTACTTCTTCTTCTTCTACTACTACTACAACTACTCCAACTCCTACAACTACTACTACTATACTACTGCTACTACTACTAATACTACTACTAACACGACTACTTTTACTGATATTCTTAACACCATCTATCCTATTTATACTTATAATGTTATTATCCCATATAATGGCCAAGACAACTTTTCAAATGGCAATTGAAGCATTTTCTCGAACATTTTCTTTCATTGGCGTTATCAAAATTAGAGGCAAAACAACTCAACTGAGTGAATACCATGAGATGGCTGTCCACATTACTCGACAGAGTGCAGCATGGTGATCTATAATCCCATTTTGAGACGTGAAGATTGCCAAATCAAATTTATAGAATTGATCAGGAATAATATGAGTAAAGATAGCAGTTTGGGGACAATTTGCTTTCATAGTCAGGATTACACTACAAGGATATGCAAATTTTTTCTAGCCATTGCAGCGGTAGTTGTAAAAAAATAAAAAAAATAAAAGAGTAAGCCTTTGTAAAACCTGTCATCAATTGATGATAAATATCTTTTGATAACATAGCTACATATTGCATTATTTGTCATCAAATAGTGAGAAATTGCCTTAACCATTGTGAATATATCACTTTTGACATCAATATGTCTAAATTGAACGAACTAACGTGAAAATGAAAAGGCAGGTGGGGTGGGGTAGCTGGTGTGCTAAAACACAGATGGTGATGTTAGAGATCCGTTTCTTGCACTTACCTTACAATCTAACCACAATCTCATGCTGTCTTTTCCAGATCTGCAACCCTCTATGGTATTTTACAAAGCAAGTAACATTTGACATATATTTATACATACATTAGCACTGAGGATTCCCATCAGCCATTAAATGCTTGCTAATAACATCATGTGGAAAGTCGCACATCCAGCGTGTGCGCGCGTGGTGTTACTCTCCCAGAAGCCGTGTCTCGCTCCACCTCGCTGCTAGTTCTGCTGTGCCTAACCTACCAGCTCTAGTACTAACCTTTTTCATTCATGAATTTATCATTTACTAACCTCTTCCACAGCTGGAGGTGATAAAGTACTAACACTTTGCTGCCATCTTGTTTTTTGAGTAACAATTTTTCAGTTTACAACTTTTATATTTTCCGTTTTTCCTCCCCCTCTCTGCGTAGCATTCAAGCATTGGACACGCCATGGTAAACAAACAGAATCTTACGGTAGATACCATCTTATTGCCATTTTGAGTTTGCCTTGCTTTCGCTTCTTTCTTCGTTTCTTTGTTTTTCCTTGTTCCAGCCATCACTAACCTCCTCGTAAGATCCGTGCTGGTCGGTTGGGTTAAGGAGGGTCTGGGGTTATTTCCTTCCATGCATTGTCTTTGTGGATTTTGTTGCTCCATTCATAATTTTTCCACCACTTTAGAACAACCGTGAGGCGTCAGCTGTCGCATTTTGTCTATTCCCAAATACCCCACTGGCTCCCTGTTGATTGCGAGCTTAGTGGGCATTAATGCATGGCATGGTACTGAGGCGGTGACCGTCTGTCCCAGCTTCCTGCTCTGCCTCTATGGTCGCTCTGGGTGTCTCTCATGCAGAGGATTCGACAGTACAAAAAGAGAGCCATTAAGTCATGCTAAGAAAATTGAATCTTGGTGTTAGGGTGTTGATGTGTTAGTGTGTGTGCGTGCGTGTGTGAACACTCGGTGTTCAACATTTACTTCACTGTGATGATGCCTCATTGAGAGGACAGTGCATAAAATCGAAATCTGTTTATTTATTTACCTTCCAAACAACCTGCTGCAATAATGCCTGCTATTATATACAAAAAACGCTTCCTCTTTACATTCAGAATTTGAAGTCAGGAAAACTTACCAGTTTTGTATTTTTGTGATCTCTGCTTTATTTATGAACCCATTGATGAATCTCTGTGCCATATAGTAACTTGCATTAGGGTAATGGGAAGAAAGTAAAGGAGAGTATGTCTGGGTTGAAAGTCAAGAAAGTGACAAGTGACATCTTAATCCTGCCTGAACTCTCCAAAGCAAGTCTTTCAATAGTTTTCCAGGACAATGGTAATCCCCAACCGATCAGATGGCTGCTGTTTCAGATAAGGTCTCACGTTTTAGCACACAAGAGGTCATCAGGCTAAGAATATATCTTCAATGTTTGTTCACTCAGGCAGTAGCAAACAGGAATGACCTCTTTCAGGTTTGTAGAGAAAAACAAATTTCTTCAACATCACTTCCCCAGGTAAACATTTTAAAGGCATTTTGACATCTATGACATTAGACCTCAGATTACATTGATCTTTTGTAACATTGCATTATTACATCTAATTAAACACAATTTTAGGTAATGTTGATATGCTTTTGGATCTTCAGGTCTTGTAGATAGATGTAAGTTATATTGAAGACATTAATATATGTAAGCTCTGTTTAAAAGTTTGTGCAATATTTCACAATTTGAAATAACACAAATAAATAACGATGTAATTTTAAACGATTCGTGTGATATGGAATAGGAAAGTCGTTTGCCTTATCGATATTTATTTTGCACAATATGTGTATTAATTAGCATTATAAGTTGACTTGTACATATAGGCTCACGACAGACAGTTACAACTAGAGTGTTCATAGAACACACTACCCCGCACGGTCTTGAGAAACAAGGACATGGGCAGGGTCTACGAGTGGCAAAACAGATTGGTCGTGATGACGTAAAATGCCGTAATATTTTGTCCAAGTACTGATGGACGGAAGGGTTTTTCCAAGTGATAAAGATGTGGTTTATGTTCTCCAGTGTTCAAGTATACAATTCAATTGAAATTAAATATAGACTTTAAGGTTGTAGAAAACAAAATTCTGGAAGTTTACAGCTGTTGATGCAGTGTCTTATACACCACCTTATTTAACACGTTTCATTCCTAGGGTCAAACTACAGGTTTGTTTTCCGATTCATGTTTAAAATATAACTTTTAATTTAAATCAAGTTGTTCCTCGATCAAAAACTGACGTTTGTAGACAGAAGGCCAGACAGACAGACACACGGAAGTTAACCAATTACTTAACCCTGCTTGTTGCTTCACATGTGCGGGGTAATAAACGAAACAGAATGCTTGTAAATTGCATGATGTTTTTACATTATACCCTATCACCCAACTGTTTGAAGAGCAATTAATTTGTTGTGCAATTGTTTTGACGGTTGTCAAAAACGTTGTCTTCCAACCATGAAGGAATGGTACTTCCTTACTTCATCTTAGCAGATATGTTAGCTCTTTTCTTTGTATATTTTATACAGTGTAGCATTTTTAACAGTGGTAGATGAGTTTCCTGCTGCCATTAGAACAGAAGTCACATTTTTGCATTGGAATATTTTTTTCGCCCATTCCTCCAGAAAACCTGAATAAAAAAAATTAAAAAACCACCTTTAGAGGCCATTTGCGGGGGTTGGCCTTTTTCGGGGACCGTGGTTGTTGTTGTTTTTTGGTCCCCTTTTTGAAGCAATGTTTTACGGCCGGATGCCCTTCCTGCCGCCAACCCTTTTTGTCGCCTTTTACGACAAGCAGGGAATTACCAGTGAACTGGTACTCAATTAGCCGACCTCGGAAGGATGACAGGCTGAGTCAACCCCCCTGGCGTTAATTCAGCGATCGACCGGGATTCAAACCCAGGATCCTAGGATCCTAAGCTGGCACCCTAACCGCTACACCAACACCAGCCTCCAGAAAACCTGAATGATGTAATGAAATTATTATTTTACAATGTACATCCCCAGTGTCATAAAATAACTAAAAACTAGATGGTATTCATAGAATACTTACCCTGTGCAGTCAACTTGGTGCGATCCAACTCTTCTGTTTTTGAACGTTTTTTTTCTTTCATCCAATATGGCTGCCAGACCACATGAGCGATGACATATATATATATATTCTCCGTAGGTGATTCTGTAATACGTTTGTCTGGGGGAGTGGCTACACCCGGTCTGGAAAGGGCTTCAAAAACAAATATCCACCATTTTGTTTCCTTGCGTAGCTTTGAGGCCTCTTTTGTTAGGCCCGTGGTGTCTTCCTCTCTCTCACCGTTTTATTTCAACTCTAATTCGATATATCATTTCATTTTTCACAGTCGCCTACATGGTTTTAGACCCGGTTGAAAAAAACGGGAATAAAATTCGATGAAAGTTACCGTTTATAGAACGAAATGCATTTTCAAAGGCCTGTAACATAAAGGCCATTCATTGAGTCTCCCTCACGGCTTTATCTCGAATAATTCACCATCACAGTCGCTGGGGTGGTTCAAGTTTCAGTTTAAGTTGAGAAAATCGGCGACATGTATTCCAACAGGCAACAGCCGTTTTGAATGTGTCGACTGTAATGTGGGCACTGGGAATGAGAGAGGGGAATGAGAGAGGAGAATGAAAGAGGGGAAAGAGAGAGTGGAAGGAGAGGAGAGAACGTTCCCAGGACTTCGTTATTTATATTATTACTTTGTAAAAATACAGCGACTGAATACTGAAGTTCGGGATCGAACCGAAGTCTGATTATATTTTTCCATATCCCTGGGGTGTATATACAGAGTTTGTTTTAAGCGAGTCAACTCTTTTTCAACCATGGAATTAAACAATACAGTACTTCAAAAATGTACATAATAATGTAAACTAACGATGGAATACAATATTTATTAATAACGTTTGGTTTTAATCTATTTTTACTTTGTAAAGCGAAAAGTTATCGATACATTCAAGTTTATAAATGAAGAAGAGTCATGGGTTCCAAAGGCTTACGATCGGCCTCTGTATGCTCTGCATGGCTGTATTATCGGGTGTGCATTTTAAGACTCGATCAACACGTCTTTGATCATGAATAAATTTTTGAACAACTCAAGCAAAGGAAACAAGGTAAAACACCGCCCAAAGAAAATGCGTTTCGTAGCTGCAGGTGTGTGTGTGTGTGTGTGTGTGTGTGTGTGTGTGTGTGTGTGTGTGTGTGACCCACTCTCCCGTGTGCGAGTGTGTGTGTGTGACCCACTTTCCTGTGTGCGAGTGTGACCCACTCTCCTGTGTGCGAGTGTGACCTACGCCCCCGTGTGCGAGTGTGTGTGTGTGTGACCCACTCCCCGTGTGTGTGTGTGTGTGTCCCACTCCCCTGTGTGTGTGTGTGTGTGACCCACTCCCCTGTGTGTGTGTGTGTGTGACCCACTCCCCTGTGTGTGTGTGTGACCCACTCCCCCTCGTGTGTGTGAGACACACTCCCCGGCATGTGTGTGTGACCCACTCCCCCGTGTGTGTGTGTGTGTGTGTGTGACCCACTCCCCCGTGTGTGTGTGTGTGTGACCCACTCCCCCGTGTGTGTGTGTGACCCACTCCCCCGCGTGTGTGTGACCCACTCCCCCGCATGTGTGTGACCCACTCCCCCACGTGTGTGTGACCCACTCCCCCGCGTGTGTGTGTGACTGACCCACTCCCCGCGTGTGTGTGTGACTGACCCACTCCCCGTGTGTGTGTGTGTGACCCACTCCCCGTGTGTGTGTGTGTGACCCACTCCCCATGTGTGTGTGACCCACTCCCCGTGTGTGTGTGTGACCCACTCCCCGTGTGTGTGTGTGTGACCCAATCCCCCGTGTGTGTGTGTGTGACCCAATCCCCTGTGTGTCTGTGACCCACTCCCCTGTGGGTGATCCACTCCCCGGTGCAGTGTGCATGATGTGGGAGGGATGGTGGAGGGGGGGCAGCAAGGGGGGGGGGAGGGGGAGAGGATTTGAGCTCTTGAAGGCACATTTTACTTGAGATGTAATCACACATTTCAAACTGTATTTCCCATGTGCATGCACATGCATTCATATGTTGTCAGAAATAAATATATTGTGTAGATGACATCATTTGTGGATCATATATCGATGACATCATGTGTGTGTGTGTGTGTGTGTGTGTGTGTCCCACTCCGCCGTGTATGTGTGTGTGTGTGTGTGTGTGACACACTTCCCCATGTGCGAGTGTGTGTGTGACCCACTCCACCGTGTGCGAGTGTGTGTGTGTGTGTCACACTCCCCCGTGTGTGAGTGTGTGTGACCCACTCTCCCATGTGCGAGTCTGACCCACTCCCCCATCCATGTGTGAGTGTGTGTGTGTGTGTGTGTGTGTGTGTGTGTGTGTGTGTGTGTGTGTGTGTGTGTGTGACCCACTCCCATGTGTGTGTGTGTTTGTGTGTGTTGTGTGTGTGTGTGTGTGTGTGTGTGTGTGTGTGTCACACTACCCCCCCCCCGTGTGTGTGTGTGTGTGTGTGTGTGTGTGTGTGTGTGTGTGTGTGTGTGTGTGACCCACTCTCCCATGTGCGAGTGTGATCCACTCCCCCGTCCGTGTGCGAGTGTGTGTGTGTGTGTCACACTCCCCCGTGTGTGAGTGTGTGTGACCCACTCTCCCATGTGCGAGTCTGACCCACTCCCCCATCCATGTGTGAGTGTGTGTGTGTGTGTGTGTGACCCACTCCCATGTGTGTGTGTGTTTGTGTGTGTTGTGTGTGTGTGTGACCTACTCCCCCGTGTGTCTGTGGCCCACTCCGCTGTGGGTGATCCACTCCCCGGTGCAGTGTGCATGATGTGGGAGGGATGGGGGGGAGGGGGGGGGGGGGAGGAGAGGATTTGAGCTCTTGAAATCACATTTTACATGAGATGTAATCACACATTTCAAACTTTATTTCCCATTTGCATGCACATGCATTCACATGTTGTCAGAAGTAAATATATTGTGTGGATGACATAACTTGTGGATCTGATAAATTGCCAGTAACCGTTTTGTAAAACTGAATGTGCAGCAACTAAATGAAGATGTCCAAATGTCACACACGTCCATGCCCATGGGATTCTCACGGGTGACCCCACGAGTCATAAATTTACATTCTCTAATATAATTGTTGCATAGATCAAGCAAAATAAATTTAAAACTGATCAGACTAAGCATTATCCCTGTCAAATTATGACATCATAATTATGGCACCTGAAGGTAGACACACTTGTTCCGAGCTTGGTGTAAGGAACTGAGATTGCCTTCAGTTGGATTAGCCTTCCAAGAGGCAAAGGCAAGTTGTTTCAGGGCAACTGCCTCACCACAACATTCAGTGTACCATGGACGGGAGGAAGGGTATGACAACTGAAGACGAGATGGGAAAAATCTGTGCATGAGAGAGAGCAGTTTGCTTTGGAAGAATTCCCAGGAAGAGTTGATGTCAGAGGCAGTAGAGATGGGAGACCAGTCCAGATGATTGATGGCTGATTGAAGACCATGCCAGTTAGCCTGAATGAAATGCCAGAGTCGTTGACGCTGAGTAGGCTCTCTGAGAATGGCTAGAGAGATATCCACTTTAACAAGCACATGATCAGAAGAACCGATTGCAGCAGAAGAAGAGCAGCAGACATTTGCAGGGAAATTTGTCGTAACAAGTCTAGAAGAGAAGATGCTCTGTTGACTGAAATTCAGGTCGGGAAATTGACGGATTGTGTCAGTCCCAATGAGTCACAGAAGTCCTTTGCTGAGATGCCATGGCTGATAGAGGTACCCACACCCAGCTAGCTGGCATCATGCCAGTTGAAGTCGCCACATATGAGGAAGAGAGAGTTGGGATGAGTGGATAGAAGTTGGTCCATGTTGTCAGACAGCGAAATGTAAATGGAGTCATCACTGTTTGGAGGACGGTACAAAACACATATGAACAAAAGGTGGGAGCGGAGAGGAAGCCGTAGGCAGAGGCACTCCTGGGGGTTGGGTGGAGAGAGGGCAGTGCAAGGAGAGTGAGGAAGAGAGTTTTTGATAAAGATAGCAACCCCACCTACCAGGACTTAACTCAGGTCTATCATACCGGAGGAGGGAGTAACCAGGAAGAGATATTGAGGAATCAGAGACATCTTTAAGAAGAAAAGTTTCTGTTCAGCAGATTACGTCTGGTTTGTCAGAAGCAACCTGTATGGAGAGATCAATCAGGTTTGAGCGAAGGCCCCAGATGTTTGAGGTCCATACCGTTAAGGAAGAGGGAGGGGGAGCATCGGGTACAGGACAGGACAGGGGAGTGGTAGGGTAAGATGAAGGGTGAGAGGGGGAGGTAGGGAGAGCTGTTGATGGTGTGTCAGAGATTGCAGAAGAGTTAGGAGAATGGGAAGGATGAGGAGGGGAAAAGGACTTAGCCATTCCAGAACCCTCCATTTCTTTCTTTTCAGCCATTCCTTGGTGGATTTACTGGTATGTTTAGGGTCATTGTCATGTTGCAAGGTCCACCTTCGGTTGAGCTTCAACTTTCCGACAGATGGCCTCACATTATCCTCACGCACCCTCTGGTACAATGAAGAATTCATAGTGGATTCTATGATGGTGAGCTACTCAGGCCCTGATGCAGCAAAGCTGCCCAAACCATAATATTTCCACCACCATGCTTTACAGTTGGTATCAGGTTCTTGTGGTCAAATGCTGTCTTTGGTTTTCGCCAAACATGTCTTCTGGTACTGTGGCCAAATAGCTCTACCTTTGACTCATCTGTCCAGAGCACATTGTTCCAGAGGTGCTGGTCTTTGCCTAGGTGTTCATTGCAAACTTTAGTCTTGCCCTGATGTTCTTTCTGGACAGCAAAGGTTTCCTCCTGGCACACCTCCCATGTAGATCAAATTTGTGCAGCCTCTTTCTTATGGTAGACTCGTGCACTTTGACATCAACAGTGGCAAGAGCTACCTGTAGGTCCCGTGATGACATTCTGGTGTCCTTAGAGACTTCTTTCAGCATCTTGCGGTCTGCTCTCGGGCTGAACTTGCTGGGGCGGCCTGGCCTGAACAAGTTGGCAGTTGTTTGGAATCTTCTCCACTTGTAGGTGATCTTCCGCACAGTCGAATGATTGATTTCAAATTGTTTGGAGATCTTTTAAAATCCCTTCCCAGACTCGTCGGCATCTATAACCTTCTTTCTGAAGGCCTCAGATAGCTCTTTTGATCTAGGCATGGTGTCGCCACACACTTCAACAACAAAGAGCAAACGAAACTAAATGTCTGAGGTTTAAATAAGACAGGTTCCTCCAAGATCCTCTCTAACGATGTTCTAATCATTTGCACCTGAGCTGGTGCACCTGATTCTAATTTTAGGTATTTGAAGTAGTGATAAATGTAGCGGTGTACTTACTTTTTCCACATGCGAAATTTGCATTTATGTTTATTTAAATTATACAATGGACTACAAAATGTAAATGTTTCATGATATTTGTTATATTATATCACCGTTATCTATCAATATTGTTGAAATGAAGATCAAATAGCTGTATGTTGAAATATGTTGAAAAAGTCAAAACTTTACATGGGGTGTACTTACTTTTTCACGTGACTGTATATAGAGAGAATTGGTGTCTTTTCATATGGAGTATGATCATTTTCACTGGCAATTAACATTACTACATGGTGCCGTTTTGCACAGAAGTGATGTTTTTTAAGAAGATAAGAGTAAAGCTAAACAATTATGGATATACACCCTAATTTCTAGGAATTTATTTTCAGAATTGGCATCGTTGTTTCTCCATCCTCAATGGCCCCTACTTTTGAAAGGGGTCAGTGGTTAAACCACTTGCACTATGCAAGGTGCACGGGTGAAAACTGCATCATCATTCCCCTCAACAATTTCTGGAGACCATCATACATGGGTGAGGGCAAGGGGCGGAGCAAATGTTGAGGGGAATTGCCAAGCAGTTTCTATTTCTCTAAGGTTCAGACATACGGATAATTGCTGAACTTTAGTGTAATGAAAAAAGCCTCGTTAGAAAAACCAAAAAATAATAACAAAAGGAACTGAGGCTCATTGTGGAGCTTGCTGCACACACACACACACACACACACACACACACACACACACACACACACACACACACACACACACACACACACACACACACACACACACACACCTTAAATGTTAAGTTAACTCAGCACCGTTTTGCAAGTCGGCACAAAAATCCATACATAAGGGTGGATGATGTCAATTGCCAGAAGCCAATCACAGGGTAGCTAGGCAAGCACAGCCAATCAGAAGCATTTCATTGATGATTGGCAGTGGGTGGACAAGTCATTATATGACGGTCTCTAAAGGCAGCTCACTCATTCCCCATCTTTCCTTCTCTCATTTAATATTCCAATCCACCCCAGGAGGGAGGTGACCAACTATTGAAAGACCAACTTTCACAATTTTCGACCTATCGAACAAATAACTTCACAGATGAGTACTCTCACTCTCTTATTATCTGTCAATGCTGCACAGCATTGACACTTCATTGACAGCTCAGGGTTCTACGAACAGGTCCACTCAACCCAATGGAGACATTTCCAGCATTACCTCTGCTTGCTGGGCTGTCAGCCATCTTGGACTTCTGAGATGTTATGACAGACAGTCACAATGATCATTTCTGATGCAACTCTCAAGTGGCACAATATACATGATTTGTAAACACGACTTCTCAATGCAGGCATTTCCTTGTTTACGTCATGCATGCATTCCAGGAAAACATCATTTAAATTTAAATAACGGAAATCGAACTTCAAAATCCCATTGACTTAATGTCTTAGAAGGGAAATGATTCTTGACAGAAAAAAAGATTGAGTGGAAATTTTTCAAAGAGTAAATGAAATAAAATATTATTACAATCACAATACAGAATCACATTTAATCAAAATCATCCGTCCACAACTTTTTGAGATATCCTGCTATATGTTGGTTTTAGCCCGATCTCTCAATGGTGGAATCACTTAAAAAATCAAATAATTCCCATATCCGAATCCATATTCAGATCTTCGCCAAAATCGATTCCATTAGTCCTTGTCACACACACAATCTGTCCACCAATTTTCGTCCAAATCCGTCCACAACTTTTGGAGATATCCTGCTATATGTTGGTTTTAGCCCGATCTCTCAATGGTGGAATCACTTAAAAAATTAAATAATTCTCATATCCGAATCCATATTCAGATCTTCGCCAAAATCGATTCCATTAGTCCTTGTCACACACACAATCTGTCCTGTCCACCAAATTTCGTACAAATCCGTCCACAACTTTTTGAGATATCCTGCTATATGTTGGTTTTAGCCCTATCTCTCAATGGTGGAATCACTTAAAAAATTAAATAATTCTCATATCCGAATCCATATTCAGATCTTCACTAAAATCGATTCGATTAGTCCTTGTCACACTCACGATCTGTCCTGTCCACCAAGTTTCGTCCAAATGCGTCCACAACTTTTTGAGATATCCTGCGATATGTTGGTTTTAGCCCGATCTCTCAATGGTGGAATCACTAAAAAAATTAAATAATTCTCATATCCGAATCCAAATTCAGATCTTCACCAAAATCGATTCCATTAGTCCTTGTCACACACACAATCTGTCCACCAAATTCCGTCCAAATCCATCCACAACGTTTTGAGATATCCTGCTATATGTTGGATTTAGCCCTATCTCTCAATGGTGGAATCACTTAAAAAATTAAATAATTCTCATATCCGAATCCATATTCAGATCTTCACCAAAATCGATTCGATTAGTCCTTGTCACACACACAATCTGTCCACCAGATTTCGTCCAAATCCGTCCACAACTTTTTGAGATATCCTGCTATATGTTGGATTTAGCCCTATCTCTCAATGGTGGAATCACTAAAAAAATTAAATAATTCTCATATCCGAATCCAAATTCAGATCTTCACCAAAATCGATTCCTTTAGTCCTTGTCACACACACAATCTGTCCACCAAATTTCGTCCAAATCCATCCACAACTTTTTGAGATATCCTGCTATATGTTGGATTTAGCCCTATCTCTCAATGGTGGAATCGCTTAAAAAATTATAATTCTCATATCCGAATCCAAATTCAGATCTTCACTAAAATCGAATCCGTTAGTCCTTGTCACACACACAATCTGTCCACCAAATTTCGTCCAAATCCATCCACAACTTTTTGAGATATCCTGCTATATGTTGGATTTAGCCCTATCTCTCAATGGTGGAATCGCTTAAAAAATTAAATAATTCTCATATCCGAATCCAAATTCAGATCTTCACCAAAATCGATTCCGTTAGTCCTTGTCACACACACAACCGGTCCACCAAATTTCGTCCAAATCCATCCACAACTTTTTGAGATATCCTGCTATGTATCGTTTTTGGCCCGGTCTCCCAATGGTGAAGAATCACTTAAAAAATTATAATAGCCGGATCCGGATCTTCACCAAAATCTAATCATTTCGTCCTTGTCACATACACTACCTCTCTGCCAAATTTTGTCCGAATCTGTCCACCACTTTTTGAGATATTTTGTTCACAGTCAAACAAACAGGACAGGAGTGAGAACATAACCTCCATCCACCTTTGGTGGTGGAGGTAATAAAAAAACAATACACAGGGTCTGGTCATCTTCTTTTTTTTCTGTGCAGCACAAGGCTAAGAGTGGCATCATTGACTGAAGGCATCTACTCTATATGTTTATGTGCATATGTAATACATCGTGGTTGTATAGCTCGGTAATTCATATTGCACTGGGCCATCGGCTGATGCCAGTGGCCTGAAGCTGAAGGCCTATACGTTTTGGCGCCTCCACAAGACCCTTGACGCCTATTGGCTCAATCCTTTAAACATTTTATGATCCGTTTTAACAGTCGCTTCGGTTGTTTTACCCTCAACGAAAAACTTGTAGGGAGGGCATGGCGATTGTGAATATGACACTTCTGAAGATGTGTTATGCTTACCACAGCACCAACATAGCGGATGTATGGTTTATTTTCAGGTTACAATTTTGGGTGGCATCAGGCCAGCTGTTCAACTAATGGGCTAGAGCAGACATACAAATACCTGCTCCATTATACAGTACATAGATAAGAGCACAGACAATCCCCAGAGTTTGGCATGCATGGGGAGGAGGAAATTCCTCCATAGGAAATGTCATACTCAGTGCGGTGAGAAAGGCGGACCCATTTCTGTGGCCTCTTTGTGTACCAGAGTTCCCCACCAATTGATAGGACTTCCCCCAAGCTCAGTGGCTATGCTTGCCTCGTCTGATATTTCTGTGTTTTGTGTCCTGGATTCATCTGTATGTCCATGTGTGCGAGATGTGTATGTGGCAGCTCCACTATGAGCCTTGGATCCCGTAATATAAATCTTCAATTTATGAGTCTTTGATATATTTATCATCTGTGTGTGTGTTTGTGTGTGTGTGTGTCCCACTCCCCCGTGTGTGTGTGTGTGCCCCACTCTTCCATGTGCGAGTGTGATCCACTCCCCCGTCCGTGTGAAAGGGATGTTTTATGAAAAAATGTGAGTGAATGAGTTTAGGTGAATGAGTTGAGGTGGATTGAATGAGTTGGAACATCCGTTAATCGTCAAAATTTATGCCGTGAGGGAACTTCATCCGAAGTTTGTGTATCCAAAAAGACTCACGTGGTGTGTGATAGATTTTTAAAATTGATTTGATGGCAGAGATTTGAATATCGTCAATAGAGTGATCTGGTTGATTTAAATGTACAGTGTAAGGTAGAGATTTGCCCTGATTGGTATGAAGGTTACTGATCTCTGACCATGTGTTATTAAATCGTGTGTAGAGTGTGTTTTCATTTTTTTCAACATATTGTTTGGTGCACTTTTAATATATATACATATATAGTACGAGCAGGAGTACCCGGAATTGCAGGAGGGGGAGGGGAGTGAGGGGTGAGGAAAGGAGTGGGGGGAGTGAAAGGGGGAGGGGAGGTAGAGGTGAGGTGAGGGGAGAGGGAGGGGAAAGATTTACTACATAATTATACATATTTTTGGGGGGTGCGTGGAAGGGGTGGTGACTTTGACAGGCCCCTCCTTTTTGGGGGAGGGGGGGGGAAGGGAAGTAGGCAAAATTTATTAGTGTAAAGAGTGCTCTAACCTCGGTGTTGCCCAGGTAAAAAACGAAATTGTAAAACCCTCTGCCACCATCACCAGGTGGCGCCACACGTTACACATTTACACTGGAGAATTTCGCTCCTCTCCCAGTCCCCCACACCCCCGAATGAGGCCGCGGCCCACATAGCCTATGTTACCACCCAGACAAAGTTGTATTTGTATTTGTACCCTGAGTAAAGTATATAAGTGTTTATAGCTGGAGTACCTGGCGTTGCTCAAGCGAAAAAGAAACGTCAACATGTTTGAAATGAGGGCAAATGTAATGGAAAAGCAATTTTCTCCAAATCAGAATCCATCACAAATGTCAAATCATCATTTTACATTTTCGTTGAATATATGCAGCTGAATGTACCGCAGATCACGTTTCTGAGTTAAGGTTGATGACGTTCAGGAAGAAGAAGAAGCCATACCACCAACTTCGACTGATTCCGGAATTCTTTGATTATTTGTGGTCAAATGTCTGGTAATTATAGTTTTGTATTTGTTTATTCGAATGTGTTCTTGTATATAATTGTCATTAATCAAAAAGGCTAAGGCACTAGAGAGTGATTTTTTTTCCCCTGCCTAAAACACTCCCAGGCACTCACTAATGAACTTCTGGAAGTTTAACGAAGATCCGTTCAGCCATCTCTGAGAAAAATGGCGACACACAAACCAATGGCTCTCTTTTATAGTAGATTTGCAATGCCAATGAGAATGTGTGTACGTCGATGAAGTATGTACAATTAGAATGTGAGTACATCTATAAAGTATGTACAATTACAATGCGAGTACGTCCGTAGATATGTACAATTATAATGAAAGTACGTCTAGATATGTGCAATTACAATTCAGTCCGTCTATAGAGTATGTACAATTACAATGCGAGTACGTCTATAGAGTATGTACAATTACAATGCGTGTACGTCTATAGAGTATGTACAATTACAATGCGAGTACGTCTATAGAGTATGTACAATTAGAATGAGAGTCCGCTTATAAAGTACTAGCAGAAGTACCCGGCATTGCCGGGCGGGGGACGGGAGGGGGAAGGGGTGGGGGGGAACGGGGGGAGGGGAGAGGAGGGGGGGAGGATGAAGGGGTAGGGGGGGAGGGGGAGGGGGGGAGGGGGAGGGGAGGGAAGGGGAGGGAGAGGTGGGTGGGGGGGAGGGGGAAGGGGAGGGGAGGAAGGGGAGGGCCAGTCAACAATGACGTTGCAGTTCTCATGGGAGGAGAGCAGCGCAACAATCGCGACATCGTCCTGCATCTTCGCAACAACAGCACGAAGCGGATTTTGGAGACTCACCGATCCTGTGACGCCCTCCAGTACCGGCGTTGCCGGGCGGGGGAAGGGAAGGGTTGGGAGTACATTCCCAACCTGTACATTCGCCCTCTCGACTCAAGCTCACTCGGACAAAAGCCTCGCACAAATTACAACGTGAAGGCCCAATGGCCATGTCTATGCCACAAATCAAGTACGTGAGCGAGTCTGGTGCACTGAATTGAAAATATATAGAACGCTCGTACTCCGTGAAAAGTGTAGCCGCCGTGTCGCCATCTTGGTTAGCACGACTCGACCAACTCGCTTCGCGGATCTCGTTTGTTTTGAACGTGTCCCAGATTTTAAAAGTGAGACAACTGTTAAAATGCCATCTTGTGTGGCAATAAACTGCTTCAATCGGTTAAGGAAGGGTTGTGGAAAGACGTTTCACAGCTGTTGCAAAGACGTTTAATTCATATCGCACAAAATCGACAAAAATCGACACAAAACACGATCGCACAAAAGGTGAAAAAACGCAATTGCTTTTCGCTCTGAATTACGTGCAAACGCGTGACGGAAATCACCACCACCCAGCATCGAGTGCCAACCAAGATGGCGCCCGGCAGCTGCATCTCCACCTATGTGGTGTGAATGGCAATAGTCATTCTATATATTTTCCGTTCGGTGGTCTGGCAGCGAGGATGGAACATCACTTGATCGCTCTGAGCGAATCAGCGAGCTGCTCTGGCACCGGCTGAGAATCCGTGTATAATGTTCCTCGCTGAAATGCGCTGAGGTAAATATGAATAAAAAATATGGATCTCGTCAAATATTTTTAGGTAGGCCATGTCTATGCCAAATATCAAGCACGTGAGCCTCTCCGTTTAGGAGTCTATCGGTAACACACACACACACACACACACACACACACACACACACACACACACACACACACACACACACACACACAAACTGTGTTTTATTTATATAGATTGAGAATTATAACCGTTCTCGTTTTTTATATGGCACAGAATTTGTGTGTGGAAAATCATATTATTTGGATACATTGAGGGAAAATGTTGCGTTGTTGCCTGAATTGAAGAAGGAAAATTATATAATGTTTCGGGGCTAAATACAAAGGAAAATGAAGGTGAGTGTAGAAAACATCAAAACGTTTTCCCTCAGTCATGAATGAATGGGCTTGTGCCAGAAAAAATTGGCATAGATGATAGTTTGTTTCAAAATACATTTTCAGCCAGTGACAATTTATTTGTGGTGGGTGAGTTTCCTAATGTAGTGGGAAAAGTAGCAACGCTTGTAATTTTGGAATAGGAATGAGCAAAAGCTGATGGAGGAGACCTGTGGCTGTCTTGAGGTGAAGCATTTACTTTTGTGCACAATGTCTTGGCTCATGGAAGTGTGTGATTACAAAGGGTGTAATGAGGTTACATAGAAGCAACGGACTGAGTATACTGTGGGGGCAGTGGAACAATTCAGTGAACACAACAAGTGGATGGACAAACAGGAGAAAAAGAGAGAAGGAAGAAGGAAACAAAGCAACTGGAAAATTAATGGGGAGGAGTAATGGAAGGTTAATGAAGAGATCATGGTTGTGGATGGATGATGACCTGAGATGGTAGGCTACTGCCTAGTTGAAGTCCAGGAGGGAAGAACCCCACCCTCTCTGTTTCCCCAGCATCCTGCGCCTTCACTGCTTCCTCAGCGTCATGGCCTCCTCCATGCTCCCATTTCACATCCTGCCCTTCTCTCTCTGCCTAAAATTATCTGCCCAACTGAATCCTTCCTCCTACAAGATGTCCCCAATTCCTCGGTCTCTCGTATAACCCATCTTATAACCACCCATCCCACATCTCTCTTCTTCATATGTGGTGATTTCAACTGTCACCATGCCAATTGGCTGAGTGTTGTACCTCTTAAATCAGCCATGGCATTGCATCAAAGGACTTCTGTCACTCTGCGGGCCTCACCCAATCAGTGAACTGTCCGACCCAGATTTCTCCCAATGGGATGTCCTTCCTTCTGGAATTGTTAATGATGAGTTTCCCTACTAATATCTCATGTTCCTCTTCTGCTCAAATTGGTTCATCTGAGCATGTTCTGGTGAGAAGCAACATCTCTGTGGCTATTGTCAGAGAGCTGCCTCAGTGCCGTAGAGTCTGACAGTTCACCCAAACTGAATAGCAGAGACTGCATCCTGCTCTGTCATGATAAGATATTAATACTTCCTCGAAATCCTTCCACATAAGCTCGCATTCCCTGTGTTTCCCAGGCAGGGTGATTAATTAATGTGTGTGCTGTCTCTCGGACAGATGTTAACTTGGCATATAATCAGCCGGTAATAGTTGGTGGACATTAAAGATCACTACTGGGTCCTCCATGAAGAGGCGAGTTATCACTGGCACCATAGCCAAATTCCTGCCCTAACTAATGAGTTTAAAGTGAGGCCTGGCCAGCCAATTTGCGAAAGACTTGCCCAAAAGCTTCCCCTGGTCAACCCCAGTAGAACGTGGGAATAGTTATGGCCGTGAAAGAAAGAATTATAAGAAGAAGGTTGCAGTTATCATACCTATTCTCTCACCCTTGGTACACAGTATCCTGTGGTGGAGTTGCCTTCAACTAACTTACCTTCTCTTCCTGGAAGATATATCCGACCCAAGGCAACTTCCGATCATTTCACAAAACCCAGAACAAGTGTGTCCACTCTCAGGAAAGCCAGAAATAACATCGAGCCAACCTCAAGGCTAAACTCTAAAACATGTCTTCTTTTCAAAGACCTGGTGGCACCTTGTCAAGTCTGTCTCATGTGTATGCTCCCCTTCCATCCCTTTGCTAAATTCTGTGAGGCACAATTCTGTCCCTCAATTCTGTGTTTGCTTCCAAAACTTGTGTACCCAACCCCTCACTCCCTCAACCGACAGGCCTGCGTCAAGGACACCATTTTATGAGATACCCATACCTTGGTATACCAAAGCAACTTATGTATGGGATTGTAGCTTGATATCTGCTGATTTCAAAACGTCATCGCCTCATCATGCAGTTGTCAACCCCCCTGCAAAACATGGTTTTTAGAAGCCTTTGCATGGTAACCTGAAACGTCATATTTTGTGAGGATGACTTTGAATACTCATTTCTATTTAGCCATAAAATGCTTCCGGGGGTACAGACAGTAACTGCTTTTCATAGCACACTAGTGTGGATTGCCTCGCTACACTCGCCTCACTACACGTCGTCGCTACTGAGGCACAGGCTTTATTGTTTTAACTGAGGATAATAACTGCACTGTGAGTTGCTGTGTTGTCATGATTTCCACCAATCATAATACAAACATTTCATTTGCGCACATTTATTTCTAATATTGGTGATATTATTTATTTGTAATTATTAGTGATCAAAAAATGTCCAAGTAGTGTAAAGCTCTAAATGGTCAAAGGTCCAAGCTGTCTTATCGGTCTGAAGGGCATAAGGGGTCTAAATGGTGTTAAAGTCTAAAGGGTCGAAAGGGACTTAAGGGGTGTAAAGGTTCAAAGGGTATAAAAGGTTGGAAGGATGAAGGGATCAAAATGTGTCCAAAGCATTGAAAGGGTCTTAAAGGTAAAAGTGGTCTTAAATGTCTTGTGGGTCTTAAATGTCTTCTTAAATGTCTTAAATGTCTTCATGATCTTGGGGTCTAATGTATCTAAAGGGTCTTATTAGTTTTACGGGTCTTTGGGTTATTTTGGGTCCTCTGGGTCTTTGGTGTCTTCATGGTCTTCCGGGGTATTGGTGATGTTAAGGGTCTTGGGGGACTTAACGGGTGTTCAAAAGGAGTCTCAGCAGTCCAAAGGGTTGAAAGGTATATTTCCAACAGTACCTAATTAAAAGAGAGCTTTGTAAGCGAACCTCTATGGCAATTGCATGTACAGTAATACCCCGGCCTACGTCATTAATTGGTTCCATAAGCCGTGACGTAACTCGGTTTTTGACGTAAACCGGGCGTAATGTCTTAAAAATGCCTTAAAATGAAGACAAACACCGTAAAACTAGAGTAAATAACTGGAGGAGGCTGCGGCTTCGCAGCAAATTGCAAATTGCAAATTTGTAAATCCATGCACATGTGCACATGCACACGTCGATCGCTTCATCGACGCCGGATGCCGGCAAGGTGCCCGAGGATGCACCCTGGCTCGAGGCATGACACGGTCGTTCGTTTCACATGGGCCATGGGCCATGGGGCCTGACCTCGTCGCGGACATTGCACACTCTGCACGGTGACGTGACGTGACGTCTGCCACGGACGGTCGTCCGAGCCGGTATCGTCATGTTTCGCCGTTGCCACGTTACGTTGGTTGTTTTACACAGTAAAGGAATAATCACAAAAATACCAGCGAAAGGCAAAGCAAGCACGCGACCGCAGCACAGGACAAAATGCATATGGCGTCGCCTTTGTTTTGAATGAGAACCAGCACCTACGCGTACGTATACTGTACGTACATTTTAATATATTTTTAATGTGCTTTTTATTGTATTTTAAATTGTTTCAATCGTTAAAACATCAACGTTAAAACAAGGATCAGCGATTGTTAAAACATCCAATTGTTTAAATTGTTTAATTTTTTTCACGTCGGTATGAGTGACGTAAAGTCGCACATAATGACGTTCGCTGAACTGAAATTTACTCTAGAAGAGTGGCGCAAAGTCGGATTTGACGTAGGTCGAAATGGCGTAAAACGGGGTATTACTATATGTAAATCCATTCAAAATTTCACTTTCATTTCAAATTTCACGAAAAAAATTTTAATTTTTTTTTTCAAAAACAAATTTCCATTCCCTTGGGAAAATAATTTCATGTTGTCATTCCAAATGTCCCTTCCATGATCCGCCATCTTGTCCCTTCCATGATCCGCCATCTTGTCCCTTCCATGATCCGCCATCTTGTCCCTTCCATGATCCGCCATCTTGTCCCTTCCATGATCCGCCATCCTGTCCCTTCCATGATCCGCCATCTTGTCCCTTCCATGATCCGCCATCTTGTCCCTTCCGTGATCTGCCATCTTGTCCCTTCCATGATCCGCCATCTTGCTCACGTGATCTTGCTTTGGTCTGGCGCGACCGATAAATTATTTTCACCTGGTGATTAAAATCAATAAATTACAATGCAGTACTGTACAGAACGGATTTTGAATTCGAAACCGCTCATCATTTACGCCAGCTACACCGACTTCTTTTTTCCACCAGCTACATTGGCTTCAGTTTTCTGCCAGCTACACTGACTTCAGTTTTCTGCCAGCTACACCGACTTAATTTAAGCCAGGTACACCGATTTTAGTTTTCCGCCATCTACACTGACTTCAGTTTTCTGCCAGCTGCACCGACTTCATTTAAGCCAGGTACACCGATTTCAGTACGTACCTGCCAGTCGGACCTACGTACCTGGTCCAGTCGACTAGAAGTCTAGACTATATCGTATATAGCCTACAGTAGGTAAGTCCTGCATTCTATCCCAATCTATCCATTCAATAAAATTAATTTGAATTTTAATTCTAAGCCCAAGATCGAACAACCTAGCCTAGCTAGGCCTAGGCCTACACTCTACAGATGTTTGCGAGGGCTGCGTACTTGATCGACTGACCATTGTCAACGAAGCTCTCACTCTACGCAATGCGTATTCATATTAGACAGGATGCAACTGGCGTTCAAACAATACGTAATTAACAGATGTATGATCACATGGCTCACGGCTTCACGGACAGGTGGATGTACCTCTTTACATACCGTGTTTTTCGGTTTTATACGTCACATATGTATGTGCACCATTCCTCTACAGTCTACAGAATGACAAACATTAAATTCATTTTAATTTTAGGCTTTTGTGAGTTTCTGAAATCAACATAAAAAGGTACAAACTTCCGAACAGTGTTGTATGAGTGTATCGGCTCTCAGTATCTATTTAGTAAATAGCCGACTGTGGTTTTTGATTGGATGTTTGGACTGACTATGTATGTATGAATGCATTAGTAAATTGGTGGGCGGACCATCGAAGGACTGCCTTACACCCATTGGCTGGACAACTGGCCTCGGCCGCCATGTTCCTGCTCGGGTAGGCCAAAGCCATCTGCGGAAGCGTTATACTGTATTCACAATCGTTATGCTTTCCATTTCAATTTTCCCTTCCGTGTGAAGCAAGGATTATCAAATATATATCAAAAGGCCTCAAACAGCTTCTTTCTCCGAAGCCATGTTGTTGTTGTTGTTGATGTTGTGAAGGTAATTTTGTGGTAATAGCCGGCGAAGCCAGTGTTGTAGCCGGCGAAGCCAGTGTTGTGAATGAACGCGTACGTATTATGTTGAAAAAACAGATTTTGCTGGATCCTTTGAGAATTCCGAGCTTTGACGCACCAAATCGCTCCATGGAGGCCGCCATCTTCCGGATGCGGAAGTATGCATAAAAATTGCGAAAAAGTTCAACAGGAGTTTGTTTCACCCGTCTTTGTTTGATTCACAATCTTATGCACCTCTAATTTGTAATTAAAATACTTTAAGACCAACCTCGGCCCGCACGGGCCTGGTTATCTTCAACGAAAATCGTCACCAAACACTGGAACCAATGAGATTCGAGCATTTGAAAAAATATTTCAAAAAACCTTTTTACCACACTGACGCTGAAAACGGCGTCAAATATTCTAAAATTGACGAATAATTATTTTTTAGAAATCTCGTGGCCGTAGGGGATAGTTTTTCACGGCCGGAAATATCCGAAGTTGAGACGGAATTCACCGAATTAATCAAGAAGGAAATTTTATAAATTTTAATCTCATCCAGAATGCAAATGGTGTCATTTTGAACTAGGTACGGTACCTACTACACCTACCTACTACCAACTACCTAACCTACTGATGCCGTAGTGATGGGTAAAATAGTGGCAAGAGGCTTTGGCTTCGCCGGCTCATTGCGGCTTTGCAGTAGCGTACTAGTATTTACTTTTCCGGAGCGAATCTTTCAATGCAGGTGTAGATGTTGTTGTCGTGAAAGCAATATGTTTTGCGGAAGTTGTGTTTGTCGTAAAATGGCGATATTTACTGCCCAAACAATCCGATATTTTTCGTGAAGAAGATTCATTTGGTGAGGGGAACTTTTTATTTTCAAGTCTCGCTTTATTGGTGGAGGGTGATCAGAACACTCATGGCGACTTGAGACAAGACGGAAAACTGTTCATGCGATTGTGTTGTTGTTATGAAGGTAATATTGAATTCATATTTCACGGAATTTCACGTGATTTTTCACGTGAATGAAGGAATTTCACGAAACATAATTCATATTATGTTTTATTCCTCTCCCACCTCCCCCCAAGTCCTACCGATGTCCCTGCTCTCAAATGTTGTGTTTGTGTCCTTCCCCCTCTTCCCCCTCTCTTTTGTGTCCTTCCCCCTCTCTCCCCATCTTGTCTGCCGCTCCCCTTGTTTTTTGTGTTTTGTGTGTCGGTTTGTCTTATTGTGTGATTAATGTTAGCTCTTTCACGAGCCTCGATCTTGTATACAAAAAAAAAAAAAAAAAAAAAAGTGAGCATGTTGTTGTTGTTGTTGTTGTTGTTAAGGTAATGTAGGGGTAATATTTCTTTTTCCAAGGCAATATTTACTTCAAGAACGAAAAGCACTTCTCTGCACAGTCTTAACAGGTGGATGGATTCACACACACCTTAACCACTGAGAGCAAAAAAGACTTGGAATCCGATGGAACTGATAAATCCCATGAATTTATCCCATGGAACTGTGTATTCTCTTGACAAAGTGTCTGTTGCGTGGAAGTTCCAACTACTACTCATATTTTCACAATAATTATTGTGACATCTTAGGACATAGCAACCACTGTTATAAGCAATTAATTACTTCTTCATGTCTATAATGTTTATGGTAATAAATGTATATATTTCGATATTTTGCATGATTATGAAATTATGACGCAAATTATGAGCAAAAGCTCCACGATTATGAAATTATAAGTCATTGGTGTCACTTACATCAGCATCAGGTTCAGTGATTCTTTTTGGTATTTCTTAAACACTGTTTCCACAATCATTTTTGTCTACCTGCCAAGGACCAAAAGAGGCCTAAACAAGTTTTGATATCATTTTAGGTCCTCTCATCTCGATTCTCGGAGAGATAAACATAAATTGGTTCGTGATGTCTGGATGTCTGTCCATCTGGTAATCCATCCGTCCATTTCCCTTTTTTGCTATTTTTGATACTCCTCTCTTGTCACCAAGCTAATTGTTATGAAACTTGACGCAGGAATGAAAGACTGTAGCCTGCACAATCGCTTCGGCTTCGATTTTTCAATTTCGGATCATGGGAGTTCCCAGGAGGGAGGTGAGATTATCCCCCAAACTTCTAATCCCTACTCGTCTCTTATTAGTCCCCTACCGGTGTACACCGGAGGGGACTATAGGTTTGCACGCCGTCCCTCTGTCCGTCAGTCCGTCAGTCCGTCAGTCCGTCACGCAAAGAACAGTTTTCCGGACTTTTTTCTAAACGCTTAATGCTAATGACTTCAAACTTGGCACATGGTTTCCTCATGATAAGTTACAGATCAAGTTCGAACTTCACGACTTTTCGATCATTTTTAACAAAGTTATGGCACTTTGAACTTTGGTAATTCTGATGATCCTTAACTCGGTGCCATTTTAAGTTTTAATTTCCTTTAAAAACCAATTTCTCTGCAATAATAGGACCGATTGAGATAAAATTTTCACCATATGATGGACTCGGTCTGTAGAATATTTTAATGGTAATTATGACGTCACAGGTCACGTGGTTCGGTCGCCATATTGTTTTTCGTGAAAACACGAAAACCCCTTTTTCTCTGCAATGGCTGAACAGATCGAGGCCAAACTTTGCAGGCAGAATCGCATACCCATGACGAACAAAAAAGTCAGCGAGCATGACGTCATGCATCACATGGTTTCAGAGTTATGACATTTTAAAGCATGAACCTTTAAAACCGAGCTCCTCCCTCATTTTTGATCCAATCGAGGGGAACTTCACAGATCTGTTGAGCATGTCAGTCTACTAAAATGTCCTTTTGGAATTTGCGATAGGGCACGTGGTTTGGCAGATATCGTTAATTAAACGAAAATATTTTTAAAAATGGATATCTTGTTTATTCTCGCGTTCTCCTCAAGCCGCAACGCGCGCCCTCAGCCTCGTCTCGCGAACGTCAACAGCCCGACACAGCATGCGCTTTGGGGAGGGGCGGAGCCAAGCCGAGCAACAAATATAAATATACACATCGATCATTGATCGTGAACCGGAAAATATAACAAATTACTGATGGTTTCAGAGTTATGACGTTTTTAAGCATGAACCTTTAAAACCGAGCTCCTCCCTCATTTTTGATCCAATCGAGGGGAACTTCACAGATCTGTTGAGCATGTCAGTCTACTAAAATGTCCTTTTGGAATTTGCGATAGGGCACGTGGTTTGGCAGATATCGTTAATTAAACGAAAATATTTTTAAAAATGGATATCTTGTTTATTCTCGCGTTCTCCTCAAGCCGCAACGCGCGCCCTCAGCCTCGTCTCGCGAACGTCAACAGCCCGACACAGCATGCGCTTTGGGGAGGGGCGGAGCCAAGCCGAGCAACAAATATAAATATACACATCGATCATTGATCGTGAACCGGAAAATATAACAAATTACTGATGGTTTCAGAGTTATGACGTTTTTAAGCATGAACCTTTAAAACCGAGCCCCTCCCTCATTTTTGTTCCAATCAAGAGGAAACTTCACAAATCTGTTCAGCATGTCAGTCTACTAAAATGTCCTTTTGGAATTTGCGATAGGGCACGTGGTTTGGCAGATATCGTTAATTAAACGATTTTTTTTTTTTTTTTAAATGGATATCTCTTGAATCGCTAGTACCTCAGACCGTGAGTTGGTAATAATTTATATAATTCATACAGTGCAATACGTTCAGGCCGCTCCACGGAGCGACCTTGCGGGCTTATCAACGAGGCGAGGCGTGACACACTTGTCTCAGCATACCTCAGATCAAGTTTGAAAACCAGCATCAACCGTGCATAAATTTGCAAATTCGATCATTTTTGACAAAGTTATGGAACTTTGGTAGGGGACATGTATTGCAGCGCAATACTCAGAATGCTTGTTTACCAACTGTTTGCTCTGAAGCCCAATATAGCCAGCCCTTGTACATGGTGGCCTGCACAATCACCTCGGCTTCCATTTATTCGATTTCGGATAGTGGGGGCTCCCAGGGTAGGGTGGGGGTGGGGAGGGGGGCAAAATTGGCAGCAATCAGTAGAACTTCAACCTCAAGACATTACCGTCAGGCCACTTGTAGCTATTTATTTGTTTATAGCTGGCATCAATGCTTAACATGACTCAGCCAACGTTGTCATCCATGTATTTCCATCTCCTGATGTCAGATGATTGAACAGCATCGTTGATGACAGTCAAAAAAACGTGTGGCCACAGATGTGTTTCTTGTGGGACCCCACCTGATACTGCTTAAGGTGTAGAAAGTTGTCCTTTACACCATACATGGTGTGAAAGCTCCACACCTACTGGATCAAAGAAGGTCTTGCTCCCATAATATTGAGTTTCTGTATGCTTCATATTGAGTTTCATAATATAGCTTCTGTATGATCCACAAGTCAAAGGCCTTGGCAAAATCAGTCGAAACAATCGTTGAAATTCAGCAAGGTTTGTCAGCAGCAGCATACAGGAAATGTAGCAGTTAAACAAGATAATGGACTGTGGCCAAATACAGTTGTGTATTTGTGGCCAAAAATACAGTTGTGGCCAAAATACAGTTGTGGCCAAAAATATTGGCACCCTTGCACTTTTTTCAAATAATGCACAATTTCTTCCAGAAAATTGTTGAAATTAAAAAATATTTTGGTATCCACAAATGTATTTCTTTGGTTTGCAGTGGAACAAAACAAAAAAAAAGTTTTAAAAATCACTAAATCTTAGCTTATTCCACACAGAAATCCTAAAATGGCCCGGACAATATTGTTGGAACCTTTTCGAAGTTGTTAGAAAGAAATCGATTTCAAGCAGGAAGAAAGGAATCGATTTCCTTTACTTTGGAATTGAACTCACCTGTGGTGAGTTGCAGATCAAACTTCCATTTCAGCTCTGTCCGCCAGCAGCCATATCTTTGCTTGATTGTCATTTGTCATTTTGTCATTTGTTGTCATTTTGTTCAATATTGTCATTTGAGGCTGTAGGGCATCTCTGATTGGTGGAAACTGCTCCAACTCTTTCCTGTCCTTGCTGAATACCGTGTACCTCAATTCATCCACGCTTGGACTTTCCAGTTCTTCGCCATACAGCTTACACACAAATTATTCTGGACCTGAGATGTCACCATCCCCACCGATCCCTTCCAGAAGGGCTGGATATTTGTGATACACCTTCCAGCATGACTTCCTGGAGAACCCGATGAAGGACAAGGTGGTATCACAACCGGTGAAAGCATGGATCCAAGCAAATTGTCCAAAAGAACCCCATCAAGTTTGTATGCTATCAAATGCACTGGGAAACATTTCTTTGTTTTGCCGTCCCTGCAACTAACCAAGGCGTCCAAGATGGCAGAGTAGTAGAACAAGGACATCGGTATCCCGATACATCACAACAAGTCGCTGGTACTGGTTTTGGGAGGCATCTTTGGCAAGGAGTACACACAGGTCATGTATCTGCCTCTTCGCGGATTGCAGACAGCTTTGTGACATCTCGCTTATTAGATCTTGCATTTGCAGGACCTGGATGCCCTCCACAAATTGTGATTTTGTGGTTTCCTGGTGAGAGAGGAAGTCTTCTGAAGTAGCGAATCGGAGAGAAAGTAGACAAGATCTTCTTTGTTTTCCTCTAATGCCAGGAAATGATCCCAGACTTGTGGTAGAAGAACTTCTGGTGCCTGAATAAGCTGTGTAATTGGTCTTCGTATAGATATCCTCTTGGATCGTGCTGAAGACTTGATGCATCAAACTAACATCCTGTAGATGTAAAACCAAATGCAGCAGAGCAAGATGCAGGTGTTATTGTGTAAGCCAGATGTGCATGTATGACTGTGCATGTGATGCAGATGGAAGGACCTTCGAGGCTGCAGCAGATTGACACCTTGGATGCTATCTTGTATTTGCTCTTTGACCATTGGGCTGTGACCTTTGGCACTTGACAAATTTTTTTTTTTTAAACAATCAACATACATTTTTCTTTTATTTTTTTTCTTTTGTGTGTACAACATCGAGGCTCGTCTAAGAGCTAACATTAATCACATAAAAACAAACTGACACAAAAACGTATGATCAAGGGAGCGGGAGACAAGATGGGGAGAAAGAGGGAAGCACACAAGTACTACAGGAGAGAACAGGGACATCGGGAGATCTGTGGGAGGGACAGGGCGCTTGGGGGAAGGAGGCATGGGAAGGGGGGGGGGGGGGTGTTGGGAGAGGTATAAACGACATGAACACTGCAAGGACTACCAGGAAAGAAGTCGGTATTTCAAAAAAAGTGGATCTGGGTGAATTAACGGGGGTAGAAAAGATCAAGGTTTTGGATGGGGGAAGACAAGAGATGGTGGTGAACAGCTGTTTTAAAGACCTGGAGGGAGGTGTGGGATTGAAGGGAGTGGGGGAGTTTGTTCCAGAGGCGGGAGAAAAGGGGAATGAAAGAGTGAACGTGAGCATAGAGTCTTGATTTTGGCAGTTTCACCATAAGAGGGTTGCTGGCAGATCTTGTGCGTCCTGCAGGAATATTTGGCGGACAGAGCACAGACAGAGTTGGGGGAGCTTGGCCGGAGAGGAGTCGGTAGAATACGGAAAGACCACCAACCTGCCTGCTGTGAGTGAGTGAAAGGCCCTCGGAGTTAGCTTCATTGCCAGAGATTCCAATGATTCTGAAAGCTTTGGTTCCAACAGCGTGAAGACGAGCGAGGTGTGAGGCAGGAGCACCAGCCCATAGGGGAGAACAGTATTCCATTGAGCTGAGGATGAAAGCCTTGTATGGGGGGGAGGAGCTCGGGTGTGCCAAGGAAGGACTTCGCACGACTGAGGATGCCCAGTCGGCGATTGGCTTTGCAGGCCAGCTTGGAAATGTGGTTTTCCCAGGAAAGATCGTGGTGTATAGTGAGACCTAAAAGCTTGAGTGACAGAACTTCTTGGAGAGGATTGCTGAGAAAGTAGATGGGAGGGTTGTCCAGTCGGTCTTTTCTGAGAGACATCGTGAGAGTGTGAGATTTGTCAGGATTGAAAGACATGTTCCACTTGTTTGATCAGTCTGTGATTTTGTCCAGGTCTGCAGAGAGTGAGAAGGGTGCAAACTGCCGATCTGAGGGATGATGTATGGAGCGGCAGAGATGGAGTCATCAGCGAAGAGATAGAGAGGATTTTCAAGAGACTCAGAGATCATTGATGAAGACCAGAAAAGCACAGGGCCCAGAACACTGCCTTGGGGAACTCAAGCCTGAACAGGATTTGGAGATGAGAGAAATCCATTCAGGGCCACACTTTGACTGCGACTGGAGAAAAAGTCTGCAAGCCATGCGTGGAGGTTTCCATGGATACCATAACAGGAGGGTTTGTTGAGCAGAGCGGGCTGCCAGACCGTATGGAAGGCACGAGATATGTCAAGGGAGACAGCTCTGGTTTCCTCTTTGGCGTTAAGGACCTCCATCCATTGTTGAGACAGCATACACAGCATGTCCAGAGTAGAGTGACCTGGTCTGAATCCAAATAGATGATCAGAGATCAAGCCATTGTAGAAGAGGAAGGATTTCATTTCGGAAGCAATGATGGATTCCATGACCTTGCTGATGATTGGGAGCAGGCTGATTGGTCTGTAGTTGCAAGGATCTGTTTTTGCTCCTTTTTGTGTAAAGCGGTAATGTTGGCTGATTTCCAAAGTGATTGCAGATGTCCTTGAGCAAACGAGAGGGTGAAGAGAATCGAGAGAGGGTGAGATAGAGTGGCAGAGCAGGATTGTCGGACCCGTGGGCTGATGCCGTCTAGTCCAGTTGCAGAATCAGAGTTGAGGTTTGACAGAAACTTCTTCACATTGTTGGGAGAGAAGGATCCAGAGTCCAGGAGCAGCTGGGTAAGACTGGGTACGGTGGGTACAGAGCGAGACGGCTTTCGGACACAAGATATAGAGGCAAACACAGAGTTGAGGCATTCAGCTTTTTCATGTGTGGTGTTCGCTGTATAGCCGTTTGAGGTAAGGGAGGGGATGGAGGGGAAACAAACACCAGAAACAGATTTGACCAGACACCACCAGGATTTGGAGGAGGGAGACAGGTTTGAGAGTTCAGTCTTGAGAGTCGAGAGATATAGTTTCCTGGCTCTCTTGAGGGTAGACACACACTTGTTTCGAGCTCTGTGAAAGGAACGGAGATTGCCTTCTGTTGGTTTTGCCTTTCATGGAGCAAAGTCAAGTTGTTTCAGGGCAACTGCCTCTCCTCAAGATTCAGTGTACCATGGACGGGAAGAAGGGTATGACAACTGCAGACGAGATGGGATACATCTGTGCATGAGAGAGAGTAATTTTCTTTGAAAGCAGACACCTCTCCGGTCCCAGGATGAGTTGATGTCAGAGGCAGTATAGATTGGCGACCAGTCCAGATGATTGATGGCTGCTTGAAGACTGTGCCAGTCGGTTTGAGTGAAATGCCAGACTCATTGATGCTGAGGAGGCTCTCTGAGAATGGCCAGAGAGATGTCCCCTTTAACAAGGAAATGATCAGATAAACCAATTGGAGCAGAAGAAGAGCAGCAGACATTTGCAGGGAAGGTTGACAAATGCAAGTCTAGAAGAGAAGATGCTCCATTGACTGAGATCCGGGTCGGGAAATTGACAGATTGTGTCAGTCCCAGTTGGTCGCAGAAGTCCTTTGCTGAGGAGCCATGGCTGGTGAGAGGGGTACCCACATCCAACCAGCTGGCATGTTGACAGTTGAAGTCATCACATATGAGGAAGAGAGAGTTGGGATGAGTCAATATAAGTTGATCCATGTTGGCCACTGTTTGGTGGACGATAAAACACACATATGAACAAAAGGTGGGAGCGAAGGGGAAGCAGCAGCCAGAGGTACTCCTGGGGGTGAGGTAGAGAGAGGGCAGTGCAGGGAGAGTGAGGAAGAATTTTTGATAAAGATAGCAACCTCACCTCCAGGACGAGGCTCAGGTCTATCACACCGGAGGAGGTAGTAACCAAGGAGAAATATTAAGGAATCAGAGACATCATGAAGGAGGAAATTTTCAGTTAAGCAGATAAAGTCTGGTTTGTCAGAAGCAACCTGTATGGAGAGATCAGTCAAGTTTGAGCGAAGGCCCCGGATGTTTGAGGTCCATACCGTTAATGAAGAGGAAAGGGGAGCATCAGATACAGGACAGGGTAGTGGAGGGGTAGGGTGAGATGTTGAACATGAGGAGGAGGTAGGGAGAGCTGTTGATAGTGTGTCAGAGATTTCAGAATAGCTTGGAGAAAGGGAAGGATGAGGAGGACAAAAGGTTTGATGGTGATTGGGTGAGGCACAGTGAGGTGTTGTTTGAGGGGGGGGCAGAGCGATGGGGGGTGGAAGGTTGGAGGAGATGGAGGTGAGAGTTGGAAGGGAAAGGAATCGGGGAGGACGCTTTGAGGAGGAGGGGTGAGAGGGGAGAATTGGAGAAAAAATGAGGGTGTGGAGATTTGAAGGGGAGGGTGTAGGGGGGAGTTTTGAAGGGAAGGGGTGAGGGGGGAATTTAGGAGGGGCAGGGTGAGGGGGGAGTTTGGGAGGGGAGCGGTGAGGGGGAGTCTTGGACCGGCCTACTCCTGGACCTGCCTACTCCTGGACCTGCCTACTCTTGGACCTGCCTACTCTTGGACCTGCCTACTCTTGGACCTGCCTACTCTTGGACCTTCCTACTCTTGGACCTGCCTACTCTTGGACCTGCCTACTCTTGGACCTGCCTACTCTTGGACCTGCCTACTCTTGGACCTGCCTGCTCTTGGACCTGCCTACTCTTGGACCTGCTTGCTCTTGGACCTGCCTGCTCTTGGACCTGCCTGCTCTTGGACCTGCCTGCTCTTGGACCTGCCTACTCCTGGACCTGCCGACTCCTGGACCTGCCGACTCCTGGACCTGCCGACTCCTAGACCTGCCTACTCTTGGACCTGCCTACTCTTGGACCTGCCTACTCTTGGACCTGCCTACTCCTGGACCTGCCTACTCCTGGACCTGCCTACTCCTGGACCTGCCTACTCTTGGACCTGCCTACTCTTGGACCTGCCTGCTCTTGGACCTGCCTGCTCTTGGACCTGCCTGCTCTTGGACCTGCCTGCTCTTGGACCTGCCTGCTCTTGGACCTGCCTGCTCTTGGACCTGCCTGCTCTTGGACTGGCCTACTCTGGTTTTTCCCTCTCTTCTCCCTTCTTTGTTTTATGTGTAGGAAGAGATTTTTCGTGTGATAATCCCTAAATAAAGACAGTGTGATTGAAGGCTTGGCTTGGTGTGGTTCAGGTCGTAACACTCTCCAGTCATTTATTGTGCAATTTGAACAGTGGTGTGCAGATTCCAAGATGCACCTTAACCATGCTAAGTGTCAGGTAATGCCAGTTTCTTTCACTCACTGTCAGCTCGAGTCAGCTGTCTGTCTGTCAACGTGATTCGTGACTGTCTGTCAGCTCACTGTCAGCCCCCATCTCAGAACCAACTAAATAATGTCCAATTACAGGAAAATCAGCAGGTTAAGTCACTGGGTGTTGTAATTAGCAATCAGTAATTACTTTATTACCCCAAAGGTTTCAAGAAAGTTGTACATTCTTCGATTGTTGAAGAGGTTCCATATTCCGATAGAAGATCTTATCACTGTGTATACATGTTACATCAAACATATGTTTGGAGTATTGTTGTCCAGTATGTCATTCCTCTTTGATACAACAGCAGATGGCTATGATTGAAGCATTAGAAACTAAAGCTGGAGCTAGAGCAATGCAACTGCGTCGCCAATATGTCTCCACATAGTCCCTGCTAATGACAACTGGGCGATGCCCTAAATTGTGAATGTGAAAATTGAAACAGTGATTGTCCTAAAAATAAACAAGTATGATTTAAATACCTTCAGCTGTTCTCAAGTATCACATTATTACCAGACATGACAGGTTTCACATTGATCGTAGAAGGGTTTTTAATCTCGCCTGGAACGAAGTTCAGGGGAGCTTATGCGATGGCGCGTCATCCATCTGTCAGTCCGTAAACACTTGAAACTTCTTATCCGAAACCGCTGATGCGATTGCGACCAAATTTGGCACCAATGATATTTGTTGTGTTGTGACTAAAGTTTGTTCAGAGCATTAAAAAAAAATCGAGGTCTAAGGGGTTTTACCGGGGATCAAAGTGGATCCAGGTTTGACCCCCTCCCCCCCCCCCTCCCCCCCCCAAAATAGGAATTTGCTTTTTCCTCTGAAGTTACACACACTATTTCAATGAAACTTCACCACGTTTGTTTAAAGTTTTATGATTTTATTAGCATGATTCTACATGCTGCCCTGTCTTCTAGCAACCTTTGAAATTGATTTAATATACCTTTAGTCAGTGCAGTATACTGTTTATTCTACCAGGTGAGTGCCAGGGGTATTGCCCCTATGTTTTTAAATATCGGCTTTCAAGCTAATATGGCTGCTCAACTACATGACATATGACATAAAAAATGTGCACTCTGCATTTGTATGGGTAGGGGATCACGTTTAAGTTTTGTGTTGATCCGATAAGGTTCGTTTTTCTATTCAAGATGGCTGCCAAACCACGTGACCTATGATGTCATCATTTTCAAGCAATATGCAGCAATGGTGTTAGATGACATTTTAAAGTTTGACATCGATAGGTTAAGCAGTTTTTGAAATATAATTATTTAATATTTTCCTTAAATTCACTCTGGCTACCACACCATGTGACCGATGACGTTTTCGTGATCAACTTTTAAACGCCCTGCCTAATCTATGACACACATAAAGCTTCCAGTCGATCGCTTCGGTGGTTTGGGAGGTATTTTTATGCCTCCGCTTCCGAAGGTGGCCGGAGGCATTATGTTTTCGGGTTGTCCGTCCGTCCATACGGGCTAAACCTCGTTTTTCTCAGCAACCATTTGTCCAATTGAGACGAAACTTTCAGGGTAGGAGTGACACCCATGCATAATGTTTTTATGATAGTTGTGACGTCATGGGTCACGCACGTACACTCGTCATGAACATTTGTATCAAAATATTAAATTTATGACATCATAGGTCACATGTTTGTCAGACATATTGGATTTAACCTAAAACCTTAAAAAAAACATCTTCTTCCAAACAACCAAATTGATTGACTCCAAACTTTACGTGTGTCATTGACGAGGCATGGCTATTAAAAGATGATCATGAAAACATCATTGGTCACACGGTGTGGCAGCCTTATTGGATTGAAGGAAAATATTAAATAATTATATCTCTGAAACTACTTTCCCTATCGATGTGAAATTTTACAAATGTCTAACACCACTGTTGCATATACTGTACTTTGAAAATGATGATGTCGTAGGTCACGTCGCTTTGCAGCCATCTTGGATAGAAAAACAAACCTTATCCGATCAACACAAAACTTCACAAACGTGAGCCGCTACCCATACATATGCAGTGTGTACATTTTTAAAGGTCATATGTCATGTGGTATGGCAGCCATATTAGCTTGAATGCCGATATTTAACAAAAATCTCTTCTCTGAAACTGCTTCACCGATGGATGTGAAACCTGTCATGGCTGGTGAAAATGTGATACTTGAAAACAGCTGAAGGGATTTAAATCAAACTTGTTTATTTTTAGGACAGTGGTCGATGGTATCTACCCATCGTGGGTCTATGTGGAGGCATATTGGCGACAGTCGCATTGTTCTAGTTTTTGAGGTTTTATGTTAAATTCAGTATGTCTGCCAAACCATGTGACCTATGATGTCATAACTTAAATATTTCAATACAAATGGGTCATAGATCATGTGCATGTAATTTCAGATTTTTCGGATAAGGCATTTTATTAAACCATTTATTGCTGGTGTACCACTTCACCGACGATGTCATGATTATCATGGTTTTGTTCCCCATTGGGAGTACTTGCAATGTGCCAAGTTTCAATTTTTTCCATTCAGCGGTTTCTGAGAAATATTTTTTAATTATTTGTGTTTAATCCAAGGTGGCTGCCATACCACGTGACCAATGACGTCACAATTAAAACAAAAACATTCCATATGGGTGTCGCTCCGACCTTGAAAGTTTTGTCTCAATCGGACATGTGGTTGCTGAGAAAAACGAGGTCTCGCCCGTCCGGACAGACGACCAGAAAACATAATGCCTTCGGGGGTGGAAGCATAACGAGCACAGAGGGGTATATTGGCTACAAGCTATGAATCCTACAATTATTCCCTGAGTATCTACCATCTGAACTCTCTCTTCAGGAATGCGGTGAATAACTTCATAAAAACGTTGCCTCTTCTTTGCTTGCTATATTTTCCAGACTGGTTACCTGCAAAACAATCAATACGCAGCCAACTGCATTATAGTGATACATTCTGTGATATGAAATGTCAAACGGAATGCTACTGAAAAAGTGCAAAGTCAGTTGTGTAATGATTGTTTTTATGTAAATATTTTAATAAAATATTGTACATATTACCAAACTCTTGAATGGTGACATGAATGCTATTTTAGTTTGATTCATGTGTTGCTTTGTTATGATTATGTTATCACCTTCAGTTAACCTCGCCAGAGGAGAGGGTATTGCATTTGAGTCCGTTTGTTACTTGTGAAAATCGAAGATTTTTGAAGTATATTGGTTGGTCTTGTGCGTTACTTGGCAAAAACAAGAAATTTTTTTTTGCAAGTATGTTCAGAACTCCGGTTTGTGTGTTTGTTTGTCATGTGTGTGTGTGTGTGTGTGTTTGTCTGTCCGCTCACTTATACTTGCCTACAGCTCACAATTTGAAACCGAACTTAACGAAACTTCACCAAATGGTAGAGTTCGTGGTCCGACAAAATCCTATGTATTTTTGAGGTCAAAAGGTCAACATAGGCCAAAGGTCAACCACTTTTTTTTCAAATTTCTAAAATCCTCAATTTTCATCTGATTGACTTGAAATTTGAATAGCATTTATGTATTTGCTAACTGAATCAACCACCAACTATTTTTGAGATCAGCGTCGGTCAAAAGGTCAACATAGGCCAAAGGTCAACCACTTTTTTTTCGAATTTCTAAAATCCTCAATTTTCATCCGATTGACTTGAAATTTGAATTATTATTCAAACCTAGCCTGGTGTTGGCTTAGCGGTTAGAGTGCCTTCTTGGAATCCTAGGATCCTGGGTTCGAATCCCGGTCGATCGCTGAATTAACGCCAGGGGGGTTGACTCAGCCTGTCATCCTTCCGAGGTCGGCAAATTGAGTACGAGCTTGCTGGGGTGAATGATCACGGTGTGTACCCCGATTTAGAATAGGTACACCGTATCCCTGCGCATCGTAAGAGCGTGACCAAGGGTTGGCGTCAGGAAGGGCATCCGGCCATAAAAACATTGCCTCAAACAGGGAACCATGATTGTCATGGGGCCCGCAAGGCTAACCCCCGCTCTAGCGGGGAAAATGGCCTTAAAACGGTCATTCATTCATTCATTTTTGACTTGAAATTTGAATAGCATTTACGTATTTGCTAAATGAATCAACCACCAACTATTTTTGAGATCGGTGTCGGCCAAAAGGTCAACATAGGCCAAGGGTCAACCAATTTTTTTCAAATTTCTAAAATCCTCAATTTTCATCCGATTCACTTGAAATTTGAATGGAATTTACATATCAGCTAACTGAATTCAGCCACCGACTATTTTTGAGATCACCATAGGCCAAAAGGTCAACATAGGCCAGATTTCTAAAATCCTCAATTTTCATCCGATTGACTTGAAATTTTAAGAGGATTTGTATACCAGGTCACCAAATTCAACCACCAATTAATTATTTTTAGGTCATTATAGGCCAAAAACTTATTTTAGGGACCTCACAAGTATCGTGCTATGCACGGAATATTTCTTGTTTGTTTGTCTGCTTGTCTGTCTGTCTGCACAGAATAAATATGATTTTCTCTGCAACCGTTGGTCCGATTGACAGGAAATTTTCACGACAGATGCTCCTCCTCCTGTATAATTTTGTGATGATAATTATGACGTCATAGGTCACATAGTATGGGCGCTATCTTGGGAAAAACTGAAAAACTTTGCACCTCTATATCTCCGAAAATGCTGCATAGAATAAGTTGAGACGTGGCTCATTGTAAAGAACTCTCCATGGGGGATAATATGTGTCAATGATTATGTCATAGCTCCATTATGATGGTTATGCTCCATTATGACATCATAATTTGACAAGTACAAAACTTCATCCGATCAAGATGAAATTTCTTGGGCATCTAGGGATAAATTGGTGGAGAGAAAAAAAGAATGATGGAGTCATCGGTCATGTGGTCCGGCCGCTATATTTGTTTTAACACAAAAGCCGTAAAAAAAACACTAAAAACACGTCCTGATGAGGGTCTGTAATCTGATTGTTTTTTCTTTTTTATCTTGTAGATCATTTCCGATGTTGTGTTTGTGTGCTTCCCCTCTCTCTCCATCTTGTCTACCACTCCCCTTATTATATGTTTCATGTGTCCATTTGTTTTTTTTTTTGTGATTGATGTTAGCTCTTTCACGAGCCTCGATGTTGTATAAAAAAAAAAAAAAAAAAAATTCACAATTCAGGGTTAAGATTAAGGGTGAAGGCTGCGATGTTTTGATAATAAAACCATTAAATAATTAATGAATGTACAGTGAGTTGTGGGGAGTACAGTGAGTGGTAGGTAGTCGTTTCCAGATGGAGTACAATGGTAACTACGTATTACAGCGCATATTTTAAGAAATGCAGGATTACATATACAGTATAGTTGGACCAATGTATGAATGTCTGGTCATAACAAACATTCAGAACAAATTTTAGTAAATGCATATTTCCCTGTATTCATGATCTACAGGGTGAGTCAAGTCCCAGGACACGGTTTTAGTTGCTGATACAAGATTTGTTTATGCCATCTACCAAGGTGAACTATAAGCCCCAAGAGTGATAACATATTGCAGTAATAACACTAATACAGAATAACAGGAGTAATAATAACATATTACAGCAAAATAACAATTGCAATACCTCTTTAGACATCGAGTGCATCCGTATGACGTCCAGTGTTGTCATGGCACAAGATAATTTTTCTCTATATGCGGTGTGAAAACCGACACAATATACCATGTGTTATGGTGCCAAATACTTCCTGAACGTGTTGTTTCAGTTCGTAGACATATGCCATGCGATGTTCTGCAACCTTATCTTTGACGTACTCCCACAGCGCATTGTCACATATGGTCACGTCAGGATGCACGGTGGCCACTGAAGCTGTCGACCTGTTTTTATGATCTGCATCTGACAATTCATAAATGACAGTTGGTTTATATGGTTTCATGTGAAGGTCTTCTTTCATTGTGCAACGTAATGATGAATACAAAACACCCAACTCTGCAGAACGTTTCCGTAATGATTTTTTTGGAGATCAGAAAACGATGTTTTAATGTTTGAAATTCTCAAATCACAAATTTTTATCTCACCTGGAGCGAAGTTCAAGGGAGCTTATGCGATGGCGCGTCGTCATTCCGTCAGTCTGTCCGTCCGTCTCTGAACACTTGCAACCTCTTTTCCGAAACTGCTGAAGGGATTGTGACCAAACTTAGCACAAATTATATTTGTTGTGTTGTGACTAAAGTTTGTTCACGGCATTAAAAAAAAAAATCGGGGCCTAAGGGGGTTTACCGGGGTCAAAGTGGATCCAGGTTTGACGCCCCAAAATAGGAATTAGCTTTTTCCTCAAACTACACACACTTTTTCGATGAAACTTCACCACAACCTTCACCCCCCATGATGTACCGAAGTTTGTTCACGACACTCAGAAAATCGAAGTTTAAATGGGTCTATGGGGGGTCAAAGTGGGTCTAGGTTTGAGCCCCCAAAATAGGTATTTGCTTTCTTCTCTGAAACTACACACGCAATTTCGATGAAATTCATCACAACCTTCATCACCCATGATGTACCAATGTTTGTTCAAGGCATTGCAAAAAATTGGGGTCTGAGGAGGTATACACGGTGGGGGGAGGAAAAGGGGGTGGGGGGGAGGCAAAATAGTTTTTTTGTTGTTGTTTAAAGTGTTATGATTATGTTAGTTTGATTCTACATGCTGTCCTGTTTTCTAGCAACCATTGAAATTGGTTTTAAATACCTTTAGTCAGTGCAGTATACTGTTTATTCTGCCAGGTGAGTGCCAGGAGTATTACCCTATGTTTACTGGTCGTCCGCTGCGCTTGCTGTCGAGTACACTTCCAGTCTGAAATTCCTTTTTCCCCAAAGATGAAGATTTGATTTTGATGGTGCTAATTTTCCAAAACACTCCTCGAAGTCTTCTTGCACCTGTTTCATCGTCTTGTTTGTGTTTCTCCTCTCGTGGTAGCACACCACTGCTACCAGTCTCTCTTCCACTGTAAATGGACTGGTGTTTGCCTTCTTGGTTTAATGTATTATTTGTATTTTCTGAAAAGAAAACCAGTACAAATACATGACGTAAACAATTCTTGTATAAGCAGCTAAAACCGTGTCCTGGGACTCACGACACCCTGTACATTCCTGCAAAAGCCAAATACTCGTATAAAGAAAGATTGCTTTGGCCCGGCACGGATGCAGATACAACGCTATACATTTGAAAATCCTCGAAATACAGTCAGATTGCTAAAATCAATGATCCAAAACATCAAAAGAAACAATAATTTTTATTATTCCCTGTGTTTTTGTGTTTTGAAGGTTCAATCAACTTTACAAAAAGGAAAGATGATAACTTAACGGGCTGATAACTCAAATTGTGTCTATTGGTAACGATGTTCAATGTATAAACAGCTCCGAGAATCTGAAAATCACTGTTAACCTACGCCACCAAAAAAGGTGGATGTTTTCCAGGTTTATGGTTTATGAAAAATGGTGAAATGCAAATTATGCAAATTTATGCATTATTTGCAAATTAAATTTATGCAAATTATTTATGAAAATTTATGCAAAAGGTGAAAAAAGGTTTATGTTTTCATCCCTGCCTGTTTGTGTGTTTGTGAACAAGATATCTCAAAGTTGTGGACCGATTCGCATGAAATTTGGTGGAGGTTGGGTATCTGACAAGGACGAAATTATTAGATTTTGGTGAAGATCCGGAGGATGATCCGAGAATCCGAGAATTCTGGAATCTGGATCCGAGAATTTCTTAAGTGATTTTTAACCATTGAGAGAGAGAGGGACAGAAACGATATATAGTGCGATATCTCAAAAAGTTGTGCATGGATATGGACGAAACTTGGAAGACAGGTTGTGTGTTTGACGAGCACAAATCGATTCGATTTTGGTGAAGATGCGAATGCGGATCCAGATACGAGATTGATTTTTTTTTTAAAGTGATTCTTTCTCTTTGAGTAATAGGGCCAAAAATGACAATTATCATTATCCTGAAAAAAAGTTGTGGACAGATAATGTCAAAACTTGCTGAATGAGAATGACAAAACTTAGTGAATGAGTTGGTTAGTTGACAAAAACAAGCCAATTAGATATTGGTTAAGGTCCGAATCCAGATCCGACCTATCAGTGGGATACAAAATGTAAACTGTTCACCAGGTGGAGGTGTGCTACCTACCGATTGCCGTTCTAGTTGTATTTCAGGTCACTTTCTAATTCCCAAACCCTCCCCACCCCTAATGTTTGGCTTCGACTTAGAATCATAAACGACATCTCTTCGTGTTACTTAGCAACCCATTAAAATGTAAACAATAGTTTTAATTGATATATTTGGCCATTTTGTACTTTATAAATTAGGATACATGTAATAAATTATGAGCTCATTCTGATCATTCATATTATTGATTGACTTGATTTATTTTGTTGCTTGCAGAAGTAAAACACAATCCCACTCCATGAAAATATAGCTCTTTCACAATTCCCTTCATATATTTAATAAAGCAGGACTGTCTGTCTGTATGTTTGTCTGTCCATCACCAAAACTACTCCCTCAGTTCTGGGGCTAACCCTACCAAACATTCTATGGAACCATTTGGGGTCCCTGCGGGTGTCCTAAGGTGGTTGGAGGTTTCATAAATTTCTCAATGCAATCATGATTTTGGGATTCCACCCATATGAAACTGCTCTCTCTCTCTCTCTCTCTCTCTCTGTCTCTCTGTCTCTGTCTCTCTCTCTGTCTCTCTCTGTCTCTCTCTCTCACTCACACCCTCTCTCTCTCTCTCTCTGTCTCTCTCTCTCTCTCTCTCTCTCTCTCTCTCTCTCTCTCTGTCTCTCTCTCTCTCTCTCTCTCTCTCTCTCTCTCTCTCTCTCTCTCTCTCTCTCTCTCTCTCTGTCTCTCTGTCTCTCTCTCTGTCTCTCTCTGTCTCTCTCTCTGTCTCTCTCTCTGTCTCTCTCTGTGTGTGTGTGTGTGTGTGTGTGTGTAAACATATTCATGGGTTTGGCAATCACAGTTTGGCCATTTACTGCATGTGGAAACATTCTCCGATTCGCTATCTCAATAAAATTGTGATTTTGAGTCTCCATCCGAACGACGCCAATTTGCTCCATCCTTAGGTGGTTGGAGGTTTCATAAATTTTCTCAAAACATTTTTTGTTTTGAGATACCGTGCTCCCACTCGTGCGTAGCACAAGTACCTCGCTCGTCAAATACTGTATATAAAGCTTATATATGTTATATGCACGTTGGATGAACCCGAGCTTCTGCCTGCAGTATGCAGGCAACCCACACCAGCTGAATATATGAAGCTCTTTCTAACCACTGATTCACTCGTATAAACATTTTGGACTTTATTGGTGGGCTAGAAAGTTGAAATTTTGCATGTTGATGTAATTTGGAACCAAGATTCCAAAGAAATAGCCCCACGGGGACTGACGGTTATTTCCCCAACAGGTGGGTGGGGTGACTGGAGATGGAATTGATACAGCGAAATCGGGTAGGGGCTGTTTGAACGGAATCGATGTTGGTTAATGGGGTCCATGATTGGATTTCGCCAAAGCCCAGTTTTGAACGCCATAACTGAATTTGGTGCCGTGGGGGCCAGCAGATCCAAATGAGAAGTACAATGCTTGAAGATTCTCTTGAAGAATCCTGCCCTGCCGCCCTGATAAATCCTGCCCTGCCTGTCGCCCTGATGTCTACCTACTAGTTCGACATCCAGGGCGACAGGATGAACCCTGTCGCCCTGATGAATCCTGCCCTGTCGCCCTGATGAATCCTGCCCTGTCGCCCTGATGAATCCTGCCCTGTCGCCCTGATGAATCCTGCCTTGTCGCCCTGATGAATCCTGCCCTGTCGCCCTGATGAATCCTGCCCTGTCGCCCTGATGAATCCTGCCCTGTCGCCCTGATGAATCCTGCCCTGTCGCCCTGATGAATCCTGCCATGTCGCCCTGATGAATCCTGCCCTGTCGCCCTGATGAATCCTGCCCTGTCGCCCTGATGAATCCTGCCCTGTCGCCCTGATGAATCCTGCCCTGTCGCCCTGATGAATCCTGCCCTGTCGCCCTGATGAATCCTGCCCTGTCACCCTGATGAATCCTGCCGTGTCGCCCTGATGAATCCTGCCCTGTCGCCCTGATGAATCCTGCCTTGTCGCCCTGATGAATCCTGCCCTGTCGCCCTGATGAATCCTGCCCTGTCACCCTGATAAATCCTGCCCTGCTGCCCTGATTAATCCTGCCCTGTCGCCCTGATTAATCCTGCCCTGTCGTCCTGATTAATCCTGCCCTGTCGCCCTGATGAATCCTGCCCTGTCGCCCTGATGAATCCTGCCCTGTCGCCCTGATGAATCCTGCCCTGTCGCCCTGATGAATCCTGCCCTGTCGCCCTGATGAATCCTGCCCTGTCGCCCTGATGAATCCTGCCCTGTCGCCCTGATGAATCCTGCCCTGTCGCCCTGATGAATCCTGCCCTGTCGCCCTGATGAATACTGCCCTGTCGCCCTGATGAATCCTGCCCTGTCGCCCTGATGAATCCTGCCCTGTCGCCCTGATGAATCCTGCCCTGTCGCCCTGATGAATCCTGCCCTGTCGCCCTGATGAATCCTGCCCTGTCGCCCTGATGAATCCTGCCCTGTCGCCCTGATGAATCCTGCCCTGTCGCCCTGATGAATCCTGCCCTGTCGCCCTGATGAATCCTGCCCTGTCGCCCTGATGAATCCTGCCCTGTCGCCCTGATGAATCCTGCCCTGTCACCCTGATGAATCCTGCCCCTGTCGCCCTGATGAATGCTGCCCTGTCGCCCTGATGAATCCTGCCCTGTCGCCCTGATGAATCCTGCCCTGTCGCCCTGATGAATCCTGCCCTGTCGCCCTGATGAATCCTGCCCTGTCGCCCTGATGAATCCTGCCCTGTCGCCCTGATGAATCCTGCCCTGTCGCCCTGATGAATCCTGCCCTGTCGCCCTGATGAATCCTGCCCTGTCGCCCTGATGAATCCTGCCCTGTCGCCCTGATGAATCCTGCCCTGTCGCCCTGATGAATCCTGCCCTGTCGCCCTGATGAATCCTGCCCTGTCGCCCTGATGAATCCTGCCCTGTCGCCCTGATGAATCCTGCCCTGTCGCCCTGATGAATCCTGCCCTGTCGCCCTGATGAATCCTGCCCTGTCGCCCTGATGAATCCTGCCCTGTCGCCCTGATGAATCCTGCCCTGTCGCCCTGATGAATCCTGCCCTGTCGCCCTGATGAATCCTGCCCTGTCGCCCTGATGAATCCTGCCCTGTCGCCCTGATGAATCCTGCCCTGTCGCCCTGATGAATCCTGCCCTGTCGCCCTGATGAATCCTGCCCTGTCGCCCTGATGAATCCTGCCCTGCCGCCCTGATTAATCCTGCCCTGTCGCCCTGATGAATCCTGCCCTGTCGCCCTGATGAATCCTGCCCTGTCGCCCTGATGAATCCTGCCCTGTCGCCCTGATGAATCCTGCCCTGTCGCCCTGATTAATCCTGCCCTGTCGCCCTGATGAATCCTGCCCTGATTCCTGCCCTGTCGCCCTGATTAATCCTGCCCTGTCGCCCTGATTAATCCTGCCCTGCCGCCCTGATTAATCCTGTCCTGCAGCCCTGATTAATCCTGCCCTGCCGCCCTGATTAATCCTGCCCTGCCGCCCTGATTAATCCTGCCCTGCCGCCCTGATTAATCCTGCCCTGCCGCCCTGATTAATCCTGCCCTGCCGCCCTGATTAATCCTGCCCTGCCGCCCTGATTAATCCTGCCCTGCCGCCCTGATTAATCCTGCCCTGCCGCCCTGATTAATCCTGCCCTGCCGCCCTGATGAATCCTGCCCTGCCGCACTGATGAATCCTGCCCTGCCGCCCTGATGAATCCTGCCCTGCCGCCCTGATGAATCCTGCCCTGCCGCCCTGATGAATCCTGCCCTGCCGCCCTGATGAATCCTGCCCTGTCGCCCTGATGAATCCTGCCCTGTCGCCCTGATGAATCCTGCCCTGTCGGCCTGATGAATCCTGCCCTGTCGCCCTGATGAATCCTGCCCTGTCGCCCTGATTAATCCTGCCCTGTCGCCCTGATTAATCCTGCCCTGTCGCCCTGATTAATCCTGCCCTGCTGCCCTGATTAATCCTGCCCTGTCGCCCTGATGAATCCTGCCCTGTCGCCCTGATGAATCCTGCCCTGTCGCCCTGATGAATCCTGCCCTGTCGCCCTGATGAATCCTGCCCTGTCGCCCTGATGAATCCTGCCCTGTCGCCCTGATGAATCCTGCCCTGTCGCCCTGATGAATCCTGCCCTGTCGCCCTGATGAATCCTGCCCTGTCGCCCTGATGAATCCTGCCCTGTCGCCCTGATGAATCCTGCCCTGTCGCCCTGATGAATCCTGCCCTGTCGCCCTGATGAATCCTGCCCTGTCGCCCTGATTAATCCTGCCCTGTCGCCCTGATTAATCCTGCCCTGTCGCCCTGATTAATCCTGCCCTGTCGCCCTGATTAATCCTGCCCTGTCGCCCTGATTAATCCTGCCCTGTCGCCCTGATTAATCCTGCCCTGTCGCCCTGATGAATCCTGCCCTGATTCCTGCCCTGCCGCCCTGATTAATCCTGTCCTGCAGCCCTGATTATTCCTGTCCTGCAGCCCTGATTAATCCTGCCCTGCCGCCCTGATTAATCCTGCCCTGCCGCCCTGATTAATCCTGCCCTGCCGCCCTGATTAATCCTGCCCTGCCGCCCTGATTAATCCTGCCCTGCCGCCCTGATTAATCCTGCCCTGCCGCCCTGATTAATCCTGCCCTGCCGCCCTGATTAATCCTGCCCTGCCGCCCTGATTAATCCTGCCCTGCCGCCCTGATGAATCCTGCCCTGTCGCCCTGATGAATCCTGCCCTGTCGCCCTGATGAATCCTGCCCTGTCGCCCTGATGAATCCTGCCCTGTCGCCCTGATGAATCCTGCCCTGTCGCCCTGATGAATCCTGCCCTGTCGGCCTGATGAATCCTGCCCTGTCGCCCTGATTAATCCTGCCCTGTCGCCCTGATTAATCCTGCCCTGTCGCCCTGATTAATCCTGCCCTGTCGCCCTGATTAATCCTGCCCTGCTACCCTGATTAATCCTGCCCTGCTGCCCTGATTAATCCTGCCCTGCTGCCCTGATTAATCCTGCCCTGCCGCCCTGATTAATCCTGCCCTGCCGCCCTGATGAATCCTGCCCTGCCGCCCTGATGAATCCTGCCCTGTCGCCCTGATGAATCCTGCCCTGTCGCCCTGATGAATCCTGCCCTGTCGCCCTGATGAATCCTGCCCTGTCGCCCTGATGAATCCTGCCCTGTCGCCCTGATGAATCCTGCCCTGTCGCCCTGATGAATCCTGCCCTGTCGCCCTGATGAATCCTGCCCTGTCGCCCTGATGAATCCTGCCCTGTCGCCCTGATGAATCCTGCCCTGTCGCCCTGATGAATCCTGCCCTGTCGCCCTGATGAATCCTGCCCTGTCGCCCTGATGAATCCTGCCCTGTCGCCCTGATGAATCCTGCCCTGTCGCCCTGATGAATCCTGCCCTGTCGCCCTGATGAATCCTGCCCTGTCGCCCTGATGAATCCTGCCCTGTCGCCCTGATGAATCCTGCCCTGTCGCCCTGATGAATCCTGCCCTGTCGCCCTGATGAATCCTGCCCTGTCGCCCTGATGAATCCTGCCCTGTCGCCCTGATGAATCCTGCCCTGTCGCCCTGATGAATCCTGCCCTGTCGCCCTGATGAATCCTGCCCTGTCGCCCTGATGAATCCTGCCCTGTCGCCCTGATGAATCCTGCCCTGATTCCTGCCCTGTCGCCCTGATTAATCCTGCCCTGCCGCCCTGATTAATCCTGCCCTGCCGCCCTGATAAATCCTGCCCTGCCGCCCTGATAAATCCTGCCCTGCCGCCCTGATAAATCCTGCCCTGTTGCCCTGATTAATCCTGCCCTGCCGCCCTGATTAATCCTGCCCTGCCGCCCTGATTAATCCTGCCCTGCCGCCCTGATTAATCCTGCCCTGCCGCCCTGATTAATCCTGCCCTGTCGCCCTGATTAATCCTGCCCTGCCGCCCTGATTAATCCTGCCCTGCCGCCCTGATAAATCCTTCCCTGCCGCCCTGATTAATCCTGCCCTGCCGCCCTGATTAATCCTGCCCTGCCGCCCTGATTAATCCTGCCCTGCCGCCCTGATTAATCCTGCCCTGCCGCCCTGATTAATCCTGCCCTGCCGCCCTGATAAATCCTGCCCTGCCGCCCTGATAAATCCTGCCCTGCCGCCCTGATTAATCCTGCCCTGCCACCCTGATTAATCCTGCCCTGCCGCCCTGATTAATCCTGCCCTGCCGCCCTGATTAATCCTGCCCTGCCGCCCTGATTAATCCTGCCCTGCTGCCCTCATAAATCCTGCCCTGCTGCCCTGATGAATCCTGCCCTGCTGCCCTGATGAATCCTGCCCTGATGAATCCTGTCCTGCTGCCCTGATGAATCCTGCCAAATTTCGTTCAATTCTGGCTCATAGTTATGGACAAGATGTTTCAGTAAAAATGGTGGATCAGGGGACGGACACCATGACACCCGTTTCGTGGGAGCAGGTGTTTATGTGGAATACAACTTTAGATCTGGTTCTGGTCCGAAGGCCTCTAAGCGAGTTTCATTTGAATCTGGTGGTCGGTTTCAGAGGATAAGATTTGGAAAAAAATATCCGAATTTCGGAACTACTTCGAGGAGGTAGATTCAGATGAGGAGCACATCCTAAGAAGAACTACCTTTCGTGATTCATCCTGTCAGATTTGATTTGAATCGGCCAGGTAGTTTTGGAGCAGCAGACATTTAAGGGAAAAATGAAGGATTTAGGGAGGGAGCATGCGGTTCCATTTCCGGAGGAGATATGGCCATGGGGATCACAACCGAAGGGTTAGGGAATGAGCTCGATGCCCCAGGCCAGTCTGGGCTGGATCTGATTGGTTTCTGAGTATTATTTTGAATGAAATACCGAAATTAGGCCACTTTTATCCCCTTCATCGGGGGAATCCTGATGGGGATCACAGCCTCATGACACCTTGCTGTCTTCATGCAACATACAAAGGCTGATCTATTTCAGCCGGGTAGTTGTTCAGAAGATGTTGTGGTGAATAGGAAAGATTTGGGGAGGGGACCCATGGCCCCCTTACCAGATAAGATATGGTCATGGGGAGCACAACTTAAGTTTAGGTTGTGCTCCACATGGCCATATATTTGGCTGTCAGACAGATAGACAGACAGATAGGTAGACAGGTCTGTCAAACAGACAGATAGATGGGTAGATCGACAGACATATAGAGAGAAAGACAGCCAGGCAATACAAAATTGCATTGCACAGACAATGTGCAAAGCCATTCTTAAAACAGATAGATACTGTAGATAGACAGCAGATACATAAACAGAGAGATAGACAGAGAGATAGATAGATAGACAGACAGTACAAAATTGCATTACACAGACAATACACAAGGCCTTTCGTATAACACACAGATAGAGATAGAGAGAGAGATAGATAGACAGATAGACATATAGATGGATAAATGGACAGACACACAGAAGAGGGACAAAGGGCTATGACCCTGGAAGATTGTGTGTGTGTGTGTGTGTGTGTGTGTGTGTGTGTGTGTGTGTGTGTGTGTGTGTGTGTGTGTGTGTGTGTGTGTGTGTGTGTGTGTGTGTGTGTGTGTGTGTGTGTGTGTGTGTGTGTGTGTGTGTGTCGCGCCGTTTTTTAATTTTGTTTTTCGTACATGGGCTAAGGATCATAATAGAGTTCACACACACACACACACACACACGGACATACTGATGAGACAAAGATTTAACACAGCCACTGAGCTTGTGGGAAATGCCGTTGCCACTGTCACTTCCTGGATACTCTGGGTACCAGAGATATTATAACAATGGCGCCGATTTTCTCACCATACTCAGTGGGGCATTTTCTCAAGAGAAATTTCCTCCTCACCATGGATGCCAACCGATGGGGATTGTCCGTGCTCTATCCTTTTCAAGTAAGGAAGCAGCACATCCCATTTTTAAAGTCTTAGGTATGACTTGATTCGGTCCAAACCGGATGGGTGATCTTTAGGAAACACCACCTCATTATTGGATGGTCGTTGGCTCCCTATGGGAGATGATTCGCCCTTTGCCAGGTGTTGTTTTTTCGGTCCTGGCAGGGTGTTACATTCACCCTCCTCACAAGCAAAGCCGGGGAGGGGTGTCGGTTTAATCGCCGACAACCCCACTATGCGGCAGGTAGCACTGAGCACTGGGTTACATGTTACCAGTGGCAGTCCCAAAAGACTAACCTGACTATAAATATATATATAATTTTACGATAAATATATATATATATATATTGTTACGGTCTGTGACCTTTCTTTTCTTCTTCCTCCCCCCCCCCCCCCCCCCCCCCCCCGTGAGTTAGACCAAGTGGTTTGGTCCACAGGTATAAAGCCTACGATTGGCTGGGGGCAGGGGAGGGACCAGGAAGGTGATTCAGAGCAGAGAGGGGGGGGGCCATTTTGGAGGAGTGCTCATGGGGGAGTGCCTTTTCGTGTGTTTGTAGAGTTTTCAGCTGCAATCTCTCCACTTGAAGGTTGTGCCGGATCAACCCCTGTGGCCACCTCTGTACCTGAAGGTTGACTTTGATTAAACTCTTGCTACTGCTGGGCCCTACTGCTGGGGCCTGCATTGGGGACTAGTTGGGGCCTGCATTGGGGCATACCGCTGCTGCATTGGGGCCTACTGCTGGGCCTGCATTGGGGCCTACTGCTGGGCCTGCATTGGCACCTACTGCTGGGCCTGCATTGGGGCCTACTGCTGGGCCTGCATTGGGGCCTACTGCTGGGCCTGCATTGGGGCCTACTGCTGGGCCTGCTTTGGGGCCTACCGCTGTGCCTGCACTGGGGCCTCCTGTGGGGTCTGCTTTGGATGCAGTTCTTATTTCAAACTCTCGCTGCAGCTCCTCCAGTTCGGATCCCCCAACCTGGCCTTGAGTGGATACTGGAGGATTCAGTATTGCTCCCATCCACATCATCTGGGTCTCTCCTCTTCAGGACCACCGGAATGCAGGTCCTCCCTTGTGACTGACTACACAAGCAGCACCCTCCAGCTCGGGCTGCCTACTCCTTCCCTCTCATGCTGGCCGAATCCGGTTTTTCCCTCTCTTCTCCCTTCTTCGTTTCCTTTTTCTTTTTATAGAAATTTTTACTTGTTCCTGATTCTTTTATATATATATATATATATATATATATATATATATATATATATATATATATATGTATATATATATATATATATATATATATATATATATATATATATATATATATATATATATATATATATATATACATACATACATATATATATATATATATATATACATACATACATACATACATACATACATACATACATACGAGCAAGGGAACAGTGAATGCTAAACCATGAAACTGTTCGGGAATAGTTATTTGACTCAGGAAGCTACGATATGACCAAACAGCGTTTACCAAAGCAAAGCTTTATTATTTAATAATTCACTTGTTTCAATATAATAAAGAACTACAATACTATAACGAATTTAGTAATTCAAGTCGTTGGTTCTTCTTCGTTCGCCGGTGCTCTCCTGGCGCTATTTCCCCTTGCGTACTCGTTCGTTCCATTTGGGCAGAGATTCTGATGACAAGTGCTGCTGACTCAAAGTTTGCTCCTGTTTATATGGGCAAATTGGAGTTAATCCTCCGTGCGCTAAAGCTCCTTGGTCATCCACAATCGCCTCCCTGCTGGGGAGTTTCTTCACCCTCTTTGCATCCCGATGTCCAAAACAAATAGTGCGGGCTTGGGAATGTGTGTTAGCCCGGGGTCGTAATAAAGGTGGACAAAGGACTCCCAGCTTCGACAGAGCGAGATACATTCCTGACATTCTTACGACCACCTGCTCGTACCTGCTTCGTTACCAGTTCCAACCACTGAGTTACACTTCCACAATTCCCTCATCTTTTTGTTTTTGTTTATATTAACCATTAATCTAAACATCAATATAAGTAAACAATCAATCACTACAAGTAAACATCAATACAAGTATTCAAACCATAACTTTGGTAATCCAATTCCCTTAGGCATACACCGTCATCCTGCAAGAATCTGATCACAAAACATTTCGTTGGTCATTGACTCCTTCCATATTGTTCAATCTATTGCATTTGCATCACAAATATCTTTTCAAAACAACACTTCACCATCACCAAGATGCAACAATTTCACTTCATTTTCAAGTTTTTTTAGGCATCTGCAACATCTGGCAAAAAACGTTTGCCTCCAAACAAATGTTGATTCTTTGTTTGAAAGGAAGGGCTGATCACTTGTGTTTGAATTCAGGAATGAAACATTTTCTTCTGTCTTCATAGTACCTGCACTACTTCGTGTAGGGTTTCGCTGTTGTAATAACTGTGCAGAATCATAGACTGACCCTGCTCTCCATGTAGCATTCTTGCCACTTTTGCTGTAAACCATAATGATTCCTGAACAAGGCCTTCGCCCAGTTGTAGTCGACTTGCCTCTTCCCTCATTATGAGTGGGCAGCAAGTATTGGTGTGATGTTGATTGGCCAGCAAGATGTGGAACAGGGATGCCGGATGCATCCACAATGATGTTGGGACCATGGTGTTCAGGTCATTCATGGTCCATACCAGGAGCAACTGGCAGAATCGTGCACAGCTGTTGTGACAAGGGCACAGCCGTTTGTTTGCAGCTCCATGCTGGTTCTCCGGAAGTTGGTGAAGTAATAACATATGTCCCCGCATTTCACAGAGGTTGCAGGTAAAATGTCGTTGTCCTGCAACTTCTGATGTGATGAATGTTCGAAGCCTTCAAACAAGAGTAAGTGATCGCCTTTCTTTCATATGTTGCAGTGTGATCCAGGCAAATGGTCACATAAGTTTCCTTGGTGAAGGTAAGCATCCATCTCCAACTTACATGCGAGAATGTCTTCATCATTCTTTGAGAAAGAGGGTGTATGCCATGATTAACTTCATTTTTTAGCCACAAATTTTCTTTCTCAAACTTCTTCCCAATTCCGTTAGCACCCCCTTCAAATGTGATCTCGTCTTATCCTCATGCTCAGTCACATCTGAATCTGCTTTCCACACACACTGAATCAGATAGGGTACATCTTACCATGAAATCAGCATAATCATGTATATCTTCCGACAGTTTCACATTCAACAATTTGTTTTGTTTTTTCCTTAAAACATTCAAAAGTTATATTCATTTATATGCGTCACACAAATAATATTCAATCAGGTATGTATTTCACTACTAAACTAAGAATAGCATCCACAATTGCTTTCAGGTTAATATAGTTCAAAAATTAACTCGTGCAGGTATTTTAGCACTACTCTAAGAAAATAAATTGTGTATGATTACAATCACAAACAGGAATATCTAATTCCCAACAAAAATTTTCCCAAACCAACAAATTAAGCATAATGTATTATTACCATAATTCCTCCCCACTTTTCCTTTTCCTTCTTTTTTTTTACTAACAGTGTGTCACTCGTGGTGATATGAGTTCACTGATCTTGTTATTGACACAACTCATAACATTGTCGTTATGTCATTATCTTAATTCTACTGTATTCATTTGCAACATCACTTGATTTAATCTTTTAATCTCAGTATTTATGTTGCCATAAAAGTCTTCCTCTTGTGGTTCCACATTTCTTTCCTCATTTGGTGTTACTTCATGCATTATCATAGTGTTGTTGGTTACCTTATTCAAACACACCGTCACTAAGGCTTTCAAGCAAGCCACCACTAAAACAATTGCCAATATAACTACTAAACCCACAAACAAGTCTGCTACTCCTTGTATATGTTCATACCTATGACATAATTATATGTCGATGACATTCAACATTATATACCAAACTAACAAGCTTCCTAAAAGGTAAATAAAGAAATCCCTTAATATGTAACATAAATCAGATTATTTGTCTTACCCTGATCCCCCTATCTCCCGGGGTCGAACTAAATCCCCTGATCATGAGTGTAGTTGTGATACATTATCACTCATGCTGTATTAATATCAGTCGGTAATTGTATGTCATGTAGGCAAATAAATGTCACTATCCCAAGTAGGAATATCACATGTTGAAAATGTAATGTTTATCAATGCAAGGGGTGTTAAAATGTAATTCAAATGACTGTAAATCACGACTATCATTTATCTGCCACTGAATGTTCTGCTGGGCTGCTAGATGCAGCCTCATTTTCTGTGGGACCGTCCTCCCTTGCCCCATGTGCTAGTTTGCAATGAGAGGCATGAATCCACCTTTCTACTTTGGGTCCATTTTTTTTTTTTTTTCATTCTTATCAATCTCCTATGGTTTATCAGTTCGTTCCAAAATACCGCAACCAAAGGTTTTAACCAAAGGTTTCTACCAAACTATTTCCAATGTGAACTCAAAATGCCAGTGAAACAATGATTCAAAGAATTAACCTCAAGGGGTCAATAAATTTATTCTATAACCAGATCTAATTTTTCCATCCAATAGTTTGCCTTGCCACATGTCATATTATTACACTTTAATAAACCTTCGAAAAATGTTTCCCATCTCAACAAATTTCCTTTTTTACAAATAGCCATGTGTACATTACGTATTTAACTACAATTTCCTCTCAGTTTGTTTGGCCTAACTGGCCGAAAAAATGGCTGCCAACATGCAGTACCGTTTTTTTATCTACCAAGCGAGTGCTCGTCCACACAAGACCTCTACCAAAATTTTGTTTGTAAAAACAAATCTGGGATTTCTGATTACGTGGATGCACCCTCTCAGGACATTTTCAGGCTGCTGTTAACAATCCACTACGATAAATTAATTCGTTTACCCTGTGTAAATTATGTATTCTGGGACGTCAGTGTAAGACCTCTCCCAAATTTGACTAATTTTGTACTCCCACATTTTTTTTTATGAAGCTCATATCCATAAATAGCTGTTATTCTCATATAAATTCTATCAAAATGGAATCCCAAGATTACTCCCAATTTTGACTATTAATGAATAGCTGCTCATAACTCAGCAAATCAAATCTTTATTCTCCATCTCCCTTGACAAAAGTGATAATTTTCATAATCAAATTATATTTCTATTTTTTTATTTTACGAATTCTCTCGATATGCGATCCCATCCCCATGGAACTATCTATTTTCAGACAAGGCACACTGTCGGTGTCAACAATCTTGTAAGATTGATACACAAAACAACAACAACAAACACAAACATTGATACACAAAACACACACACGCATGCATTATGCATATTTGTTTGCGTTGGAACCATTATTTACAGATCAGGATGGGTGTCAGTTTTTATTTCAATTTCATAAAATTTGTCCTTCAATTTTATAAATGCTAATACACAAATGGACCAAAAAGTTTATTCTTAGAAAACCCCTATGATGTCACATTGAAATTACCCTTTCCGTTCCCACAATAATTTATCCAAATTTGACTACATGCCCATTTACATGTCAGTCGACCACTGACCTATCGATCATGCAGAACAATAGTCCGAAATTCCCACCTGATCATCATGTGACTCTTGTCACTTGGTTTCAAAAAATTTGCAACCCAATTGTTCCAAACTTTGTAAATTTAAAATTGTTGTGCCAAAAATAGAAGATCCAATTTTTTTGGCATTTGATCAATTAATTATTAATTTGTTAACAAGCAAAAGAAAAAATGAATCATTCTTGCTCCGAAAACTTTTCAGACACAAGAATCATCGACAGTTATTCATGTTTGTCCAGTAATCGAATCTGTTGAGGCCAATCATCATTTGGGATTTGCAGCAATGAAGGCCTAATCATTGTCTGAGGTACCGGTAAGCACTGGTACCCTTGATCTTGGTTTGCCCCATGAACTTGTCCTCCTGTTGACATACGGACATCTTCTTCTCCAATGTCCCATCTTTCCACACTCGAAACACCGGTTTCTGTCGTTTCCTGGTCTGTGCACCTGTGCACTTGTATTGCTGGGCTGCATCTCTACATCCCTGAGTTGCCACTGCAATCTCTCGTTATCTCCTGAAACACGAAAAAATTCTCTGTACCGTCCTTTTTGGGGGGACAAATGGAAATCAGATGGGGCAACTGTCACTTTTATTCCTAATTTCGAGGGCAGTTGTGCATTTGTCTCCTCCACTGTATCCTGTATCCTTTTTATTTTAAGTTCTAGATCCGTTATCCGTTCTTCTGTTCCCGTTGTCTGGATTCACCATTCCAAAGATGGAATGCAAGCCAGTCTACCGTTCGATTCTGTCTCTTCCTGGCTTTCAATCTTTGTCCCAATCTTTCCAATCGACTTCGCTCAAATGTACCATCTCTTGGAAACTCCTCAGCATGTCCCTTTGTCCACAAATACCAATTCTCGACCTGCCTTATAGCTTCGGCACCATAACGGTCGTACATATGATATTGTTACGTGGTCCTCCCGGTAACTACCTGGTCTTGGTGACCCCCGGACCGTGGGAGGGACCCCGCCAGAAAGATATATGGTTTATACGCTTTCGTAACGCAATCAATATGAATTCCGGTCAAGAAGAAACCCCACACCAAGGATCCGGAATAATCAATAATATATTCACTGAGCAATCCACAACCATCAACAATGCACAATCAATATTACAACCATGTGAACTCATCTACACAAACTCTAAGATGGCCATCTTAATCTTATACATTCCTCACGTGAGCCCCACTCCTGACTCCCTCCGTGGTCAATGTCTCTCCTCTCCGCACACGGGCGGTTGAACGAGCCCCGGGCGGACGTGCTCTAAACGTGCCGTCTCGGACTGGGGCCGCGGCTGCAGCGCACCTCCTTGCCAAGCCACGGCAAACCCAGCGCGGCGTCCAACGTGCGCGAGGCCCCAAGTGCGACCCTTACGCGTCCTTGTAGATGGGCAAAAACCCAGCGCGGCTTCCGACGCGAGCGAGGCCCAACGTGCGGACCCGTACGCGTCTTTGTAGACGGGGCAAAACCCAGCGCGGCTTCCGACGCGAGCGAGGCCCAACGTGCGGACCCGTACGCGTCTTTGTAGACGGGGCAAACTGTCCCGGACGCTTGGTTTCGTGCACGAACTCACGGTGACTGGACGTGTCAAAAGGTATTTACCGCCCAGGTAACTCCTCTCGCCAGACGTTTCGCAACGGCGCGTTTTCCGCGCAGCGTAAGGTCGATTCCACCTTCTCGTCGTCGCGGGGCGAGGAAGAAGAAGCCCCGTCCTTTTCTCTCCTCGTGTCTTTTCTTCTTCCGTTTCCGGCCACTTCCGTTTCCGGCCACTGGTTCCGAAGGGCTCCTGACCCTCCCATCACAACAACCCTTAATATAATACACACGGATAAGCAACCTGAATGGTAATTTACATACATTCACCTAAATATGTAACACTCCCCCCCTTCAAGAAAGAAAGTTTGAACCCAGCGAAAACTTTCTTTGCCGGCCAATTTGGAGAAACAAACCAGATCACTCAACCCCCCCCACATTATCCGTTCCCCCCGGGCACAGTTATCACTTAAAAATAAAGCAACCACAATTTCACCCCAACCCCTCCAGATTACTCCCTCTGGACTAAGTACCAACAACGACCTTGTCCCTGCCAAATCAAACTCCATCTCAGGACCCTCTGACTTTGCCCGTCCGTATCTTGGGAATGAAGGTTAAGGGGTTGATCACAGATCCAAAGTTACGCAACTCGATAGCACTTTTTCCGGGAGGCCAAGCCGAGTATTCACTACATGGATGCCTTTAGGAACGCGGAGTTCACGGTTAGTCCGTGCAGGAAAGTTCTCTACATGGGCGCCTTGAGGAACGTGGAGTTCACGGTTATTCCGTGCATGAAAGTTCCCTGCCTGGACGCCTTTAGGAACGGCGTTCACGGTTAATTCGTGTAGGAATCTTGGCTCGGCGGCTCCGCCGCCTTCAGTGCTTCAACTTTTCAGAACTTCCCTAATAATTATGGTGGGACCACTGGTCCCTGTAGTCCCATGAATAGCGGTCTCCTTCTCGGCCACCACCAAAACTACCGCCCAGTTGTCCTCTCCTGTAGACCTCTCGACGCCTACGAAATGCCTTCCCTACTGTTATGGTCCGACCCTCCAAATCCTTGCCATTCCAATTCTTCTCTGCCTCTCTGGCGTCTTTTGTGCTGGCAAACGTGACAAAGCCGAACCCTCTTGACTGTTGCGTTTCCCAGTCTCTTACCAACCGCACTTCCACCAGCGGCCCATATCTGTTGAAGACAGAGGTCAGAACTTCTTCCTCTGTTTTGAAGTTCAGTCCCCCTACAAATAACTTGGCACTTTTGTCGCCATCCCGAGCTGGTGTGGCGTTATTTTCCCTGCTGGGCTCTTTACCAACCCTCAGGTTACCATAAACTTGACCCCCGGCCAAATCATTCCCAATAACCACAGATACACCCTCTACAGGAAGCGTGGCTTGTAAACCGACGGTGACCGGTCCTGACACCAAATCGGACTCCAAATGGATGACATGAAGGGGAGCACTAACACCGCCCCCGATCCCCTGTAAACGAACACTATCCCCCGTTGCCGTCTCCTCGGACCATGGCAAAATGCCTTCAAGCATTAAAGATTGATGTGCCCCTGTGTCCCTCAATATCCTAACCGGTTTCCGGTTAGTCGAGGCTCCATCCCGTGACACAAACCCCTCTGAAATAAAGGGTTGGTAACCCTTTTGATGGCGATTTCTCACAATGGCCATTGCGTTTGGAGTCGTAGTAGTCGGACTCCGCTCTGGGTCTTCGCTTTTCCTGCGGTAACAACTGGACATCAAGTGTCCAGGTTTCTTGCAAAAAGCGCAAATAGGCCCGGAGGAAAAACTCGTGGTCTGCCTCGGGCCCCCCGAACTATAAGTTTGTCTTGGGCCCTCATCCCTCCGATTTCGAACCGGTGGGGTATCATAGTTGTCCCCATAATCCTCTCGAGGCCGCCGCCATGTATGGTCGTTCTCCGCACCTGCTGTTCCCCACCTCCCCTGCGGAGATCTAGGCGAGGAGTTAGGTTCCTGGACCCCTATTCGGTGGGTTAAGGCATAATCATCTGCCCTGGTGGCTGCGTCCCACAACTTTGGTACCTTCTTTTCCTGCAGGTACACTTTGATGTCCTCGTGGACACACTGCTGGAATTCCTCCACCAGGATCAAGTCCCGCAATTTCTCGAAGTCTTTCCCGACTCCTTTTGACTCACACCACCGATCAAACATGTTTTCTTTCACTCTGGCAAACTCCACATGGGTCTCACTCTCCCTCTTCCTGGCATTCCTGAATTTTTGCCTGTAAGCTTCCGGAACCAACTCATAGGCCTTGAGGATGTGCTTCTTCAGTACCTCATAATCTGCACATTGGTCCATTGGTAGCGCCGAATAAATTTCCTGAGCTTTCCCCACCAGCACACTTTGTACGAGTATGGTCCAGGCCTCCTCCGGCCAGTTTAATTGTCGAGCCACTTTCTCAAAGTGTGGGAAGAATTTCGCGACTTCTTTTTCACTGAACGGTGGAACCAGCCTCACATGTCTGCCCACATCCCAGGTTTTCTGGTTAGGTGTCGACCCCGTCAGCAAGGGTGGTGCCTCTCCCCGTTCTCTCATTAACTCCAGCTCCTTGAATTTGATTTCTTGCTGAAGCTGCATGTCACGTTCCTTTAATTCCCTTTCCGCTTTTCTCTCCTCTGCTTCGAGGTCCCTTGCAGCTCTCCTTTCCTCTGCTTGTTCCTTTTCTCTTCTTTCCTGGAGTTCTCTTTCCACTCTCCTTTCCTCTGCTTGTTTCTCTTCTCTCCTCTCCTCTGCTTTCCTTTCTTCTTCTGCTCTTTCCTTTTCTGCTTTCCTTTCTTCTTCTGCTCTTTCCTTTTCTGCTTTCCTTTCTTCTTCTGCTCTTTCCTTTTCTGCTTTCCTTTCTTCTTCTGCTCTTTCCTTTTCTGCTTTCCTTTCTTCTTCTTTAATCCGTTCCTGGCTCCGTAATTGCAACTCCAGTTTCCGGAGCTCCACGTCTTCTGGTTCTTCGGGTAGCCACTCCCAGGCTAACTCGTCCCATGTTCCTAATCCCACCATAGATTGTATCACCGTGGCCTGCAACTCTGCCTTCCTCAAATTAGTTCGGACCTCCAAGTTAAAATGTTTGGCCAATTTCAAGAGATCCGACTTTAGCAACGCTCGGAACTGTGCCTCACTCGGGGTTACCCCAAAGTTCTGTGCCACAAACGCCATGGTGCCTATCGTTAACACCTGTTAACCTTCACCCCAAGACTTTCCCCAATTTCTCAAAAAAAAATATTACCAATTAATAATTAATTAATAAATTTTAATTACCAAAAATATTATTATTTTATTATTTTATACACTTTTAGATCCCGGACGTAGACCCAATTGCGAAACCGCAAATCGTAATTTGGACGAGCCCCCAATTCTGTTACGTGGTCCTCCCGGTAACTACCTGGTCTTGGTGACCCCCGGACCGTGGGAGGGACCCCGCCAGAAAGATATATGGTTTATACGCTTTCGTAACGCAATCAATATGAATTCCGGTCAAGAAGAAACCCCACACCAAGGATCCGGAATAATCAATAATATATTCACTGAGCAATCCACAACCATCAACAATGCACA